>NW_004955467.1:10239176-10325963 GCF_000276665.1 Chinchilla lanigera | reverse complement strand
TGAGTCGCCGGTCCGAAGACTGGCGCTTCCCGCCCAAGGCTCCCCGTGCACTTTACCAGCCCTTTTTAAAATTGTATTTTAGGGGCTAAGGATTTAGCTCAGTGGCACAGCACCTGCCTGGCAAGCCCAAGGTCATGAGTTCGATTCCTGGTACCGGAAAAACAAACAAAAAAATTGTATTTTATTAGTTTCTTGAGACAAAGTCTCACTGTGTAGTCCAGGCTGATCTTGAACTCTATGTAGTTCAAATTGGCCTCAAACTTGTGGCAATCTTCCTGCTTCAGCCTCCCAGAGTGCTGGGATTAAAGGTGTGTGCCACCACACCCAGTCTTTTATGTTTTTCTGAGGCAGGGTCTTACTAAATTGTAAGTTGCCCAGCCAAGTGCGGTGACCCTTCAAGGCGAGGTTGGGATATATAGTGAGTTCAAGACCAGCCTGGACTGCACAGTAAAATCCAGGGCAAAAGTTCTAAGTTGCCCAGGCACTCCCCAGAGTGCTGGGATGAGGCATGTGGCACCATGCCCAGCTTCCCATCTTTTTAAAATTACTGCATATTGGTTGTACAGACAAGTGGATTCCATGTTGTCGGATTCATACACGCGCATGACACGATTCAATCACTTCACCTCCCAAACCCCCTTGTCCCTCCCCCTACTTTCACACAGGGTGGGGCAGTGATGCGTATAATGTATTTGGTCATTTCCATCCTGGGTATTCCCTGGCCTTTCTTGTCTTTTTTTTTTTTTTTTTTTAGGTTTCACATATTAGAGAGAACATGCATTATTTCCTTTTCTGAGTCTGGCTTATTTTACACAGCCTGATATTTTGCAGAGCCATCCATCTTCTTGCAAATGAGAAAATTTTGTTTGTTTGTTTGTTTGGAGACAAGGTCTTGCTATGTAGTTCAGGCTGGCCTTGACCTCACTATGTATTTCCAGCTGGCCTCAAACTCAGCAATCCTGCCTCAGCCTCCCTAATGTTGGGGTTGCAGGCATGCGTTACTGCACTGGGCAAAATTTTGTTCTTTTTAATGGTTAAATAATATTCCACTGCATATATACCATCTTTTTTTGTTTTTTTTTTTTTTTTTTGGTTTTTCTCTCCGGTACTGGGAATCGAACTCATGACCTTGCACTTGCCAAGCAGGCACTTTGCCGCTGAGCTAAATCCCCAGCCCCTATACCATCTTTTTTTATCCATTCATCTGTTGAGGGGCATCTAGGCTGGTCCATAGCTTCGCTATTGTGAATTATGCCACAATAAATATGGCTGTGCAAGTATCTATAGTAGGCTGACTTTAATTTTTTGGGTACATACCAAGCAGTGGGCTAGCTCTATTTTTAGGAGTTTTCTGTTTTTTTGGTTTTTTGAGACAGGGTCTCGATACCTAGTTCAGGCTGGCCTTGAACTCACAGCAATCCTCCTGCCTCAGCCTCCTGAGTGCTGGATTCCAGACATGGAGCACCACACCCAGCTTATTGTTAATTTTCTGAGGAACTTCAATACTGATTTTTTTTTTTTCTCCTTTTTTTCATAGTGACTGTACTAATTTGCACTCCCTCCAGCACTGTGGGAGAATGTATCCACCAATCCTCCAATCATCCTTGCCACCAACTTCCTTTCTCACTCCCCTACCTTTTTTTTAATCTCCTTTTTTGTTTGTTTGTTTGAGACAGGGTCTCACTATGTCATTCAGGCTGGCCTTGAATTCACTATGTAGCCAAGGTTGGCCTCAAATTTACAGCAAGTCTCCTGTCTCAGCCTCTTGAGTATTGGGATTACAGGTGTGCACCACCACGCCCAACTCAAAGTTTGGTTTTGAGGAGCCCAGGTGATTTGACCATCATCTTCACTGTGTAGGCCATTACAGCTATGAGGTGTTTTGTTTGGTTTGGTTTGGTTTTTGTGGTTCTGGGGATTGAACTCAGGACCTTCCTCACACTGGGCAAGTATTGTAGATATGAGATTTTTATGAATAAAGGAGATAAAACATCAGTGAGTACCTTTACTCCCAGTTTGTCATTTGTTTGGCTTTTGCCTTATATTTCTGGCTCGAGGGAAGTTTTATATATTTTTTCCTTTTTTGTATGATCTCTGATTTGCAGCTGTAGGCAAAGAGAGAAAGGCTGTCTTCCTTCTCAGAAATGTGTATCGCCGAGCGTGGTGGCGCATGCCTGTAATCTCAGCACTCAGGAGGCTGAGGCAGGAGGATCATTGTGAGTTCGAGACCAGCCTGGCTACAAAGTGAGTTCAAGGCCGGTCTGAACTGCATATCTAGACCCTGTCTCAAAAAGACAGAAAAAAAAAAAAAAGAGAAATGAATATCAATCCCTGTTTTAGTCTAGGACTTTCTGGGCTTCATTTTGTATTCAATATGGTTATTATTTTGATAGGCTTTTCAATCATCAAATTATTTTTTTGTATTTGTGTTTGTTTTCTTGAGACTCACTGTGTAGCCCAGGCTGGGGCTGAACTCCTAATCCTCCTGTCTCAGCCTCCTGACAGCTGAGATTACAAGTATACACCACCACACTTGTCCCATGGATATTAATAGGTAGTTTTCAGGAATGAAATATATGTGTGTGGCTAGTACATCTGTTGAAAAAAAGCTCAACTTCTCTCAAGAATGTAAATCAAAATAAAGAGATAGCGGTTGTTACCTGTCATCTGGGAAAACAAACCTTTTGACAGTATTCTGTTCTGGAAATGCTACAAGGAACTAGGAGGTATCATGCTCTGTTGGTTACAGTATAAGTGAGTGCATACTTTGACAAAGGTCATTGACTGTTTTCTTGTCTGTTTTTTATTGAGACAGAGTCTTACTATGTAGTCCAGGTTGACTTTGAACTTGCTATGTAGCCCAGGCTGGGCTTGAACTCTTGGGGATCGTCCTGCCTCAGCCTCCCAAGTTCTGGGATTACAGGCATACACCACCACACCCAGCTCCCATCAACTGTTTTAAAATACATGTGAATTAGCTGGGAACAGTGGCACACACCTGTAATCCCAGCGCTTGGGAAGCTGAGGCAGGAGGATCAAAGTTCAAGCCCAGCCTAGGCAATTTAGCAACTTAGTGAGACCCTGCCTCAAAATTAAAAAATAAAAAAGTGTTGAGGATGTACTCAGTGGGAAGGCCCTGGCTTCAACCCCAGTTGTTGTAATTATTTTCTTGCTGCTGGAAAAAAAAAAAAAAAAAGCTGACACCCAAAAGTTAAAGGAGGAAAGGATTTTTTTAGCTCAGAGTTTATAGAGGTTTCAGTCCATATAGTCTGGTGTCTCCAAGGCAGAGTGGTGTGGCAGAGGTGCCTGGTGGAGGAGAAACAGTTCATGGCATGGTGGCAGCAACCAGAGAGAGATCAAGGGAGGAGAGAAGAGGACACACTTCCACTAACCCACCTCCTTCAACTGGGCTGCATCTCCCAGCGGCACATTTAGTCATAAATCTATCAGGGAACTAACCCCCCGATGAGTATCACACACCCATGACCCACTCACCTCCCCAAGACCCCATCTATGAGCGCATGAAGCTTTGGGGGGGGGGAATCTAGATATGAACCCTAACACCAGTACCACAAAGGTAGGGGTGCTCTTTGCCCCAGCAAGTTTACTGCTAAGAATTTGCCCTGTGAATATATTTGCAAAAGTATGCCAGATAGCAGGTGTGGTGGCACACGCCTGTAATCCCAGCACTCGGGAGGCTGAAGCAGGAGGATCCTTGTGAGTTCGAGGCCAGCCTGGGCTACAAAGTGAGCTCAAGGCCAGCCTGAACTACATAGCGAGACCCTGTTTCAAAAAAGTCTGACTTCTGGGATTTCAGGCATGAGCCACCATGCCCAGTTTCAGAGTTCACCCCACCCCTCTTTTTGAGACAGGGTCTCTCACTATGTAGTGCAGGTTGGCCTCAAAGTTACTATGTAGCCAGGGTGGTTTTGAATTCGCAGCAATCCTGCCTCAGCCGCCTGAGTGCAGGGGTTACAGGCATGTGCCACCACATGTAACTGAAATCCTAATATTTTTAAACCAAGAAAAGGGGGCTTACTGTAAAGACGCCGAGGGACCTCATTTAACCAAAGGAACTGTTGGGCATCCAGGCTTTCGGAGGAGACAAGTGTGACCGGCCGTAGGAATTTCTGGGATGAGAGGCCGGAGGGCTGAAGCCCCTTCCTGTCTCTACTTGTCTCTGTGCATCAGCCGCATTCTCTGTCGCTGCACAGAAGAGACGAGGAACACACACGGCTGCCAGTGCGTCTGCATTCCGTATCTGCGGCAGCAGAGAGACTGCTCTCCTGAGCTCCTGTTTCGGGAAATTTCAGGGAAGGACTTGCCTTGGCCTGGCTCGGGTCAGGTGTCCGCCCAGAACCAATGGACTCCGGCCAGGGAGTGAGGTCTCTAAGTGGCTGGTAGTCCTGTGGGGGCGCACGGCCAAAGAAGGATTCTCAGTAGGGAGCTAAAGCACTCGTTCCCGCATTTATTCTCAGGGGCATGTGTTCAGTAATGACCGTCAAGCGTTGCTAGTGTGCCGCGTTCTGCACTAAGTGACTCGAACACAGTCAGCCAGAAAGCTCTCGGCCTCAGCCGGGGCTGCCCTGAGGGAGGGAGGCAGCCTGGCTGTTAGCGCCTACTGGATACTCCCTGTCTCGGCTCAGCTAAACCTTTCTCTGGTCACAAGAAAGGCCGGCTGTTTGTGTTGATCGCAGAGGGGACCCCTGTCAGAGCAGCGTGGGCTGTCCTCACCACGAGCGCCAGGATGACTAAGAAACAGCAGCTTGGCATCCGTGCCCCTGGCGGCAGCGGCAGCTGTTTCAAGCTGCTGGCCGGGAGTCATGGTGAAGGGAGCGGCTTCCTGTTGAGCTGAGCTCTCTGGGTCTAGCTTTCAACTGCTAACCTCAGTCCTGTTTTCTGTGTCTGATATTCTCACCTCGCATTGCTTCCTTCTGCTGCATATACTTTCAAGGGAATTTTTATTTTATTTATTTATTTTAAAAACTTTATTTAAAAAAATTTTTTTGGAGGCAGGGTCTTTTTGTTTTTTTTTGCTTTTTTTAATCTTTTGTCTTTTTGAGACAGTGTCTCACTGTGCAGTTCAGGCTGGCCTTGAGCTCACTTTGTAGCTCAGGCTGGTCTTGAACTTGCAACGATTCTCCTGCCTCAGCCTCCCGAGTGCTGGGATTACAGGGGTGCACCACCACTTCCAGTTTCAGTGGAATTTTTTTCTTTCTTTTTTTTTTTTTTTTTGTCTTTTTGAGACAGGGTCTTGCTATGGAGTTCAGGCTGGACTTGAGCTCACTTTGTAGCCCAGGCTGGCCTCAAACTCGCAACAATACTCCTGCCTCAGCTTCCTGAGTGCTGGAATTACAGGCATGAACTACCACACCCAGCAGAACCTTCATGAAATGACTTCTCAGAGCTGTCTTCCAGGTGTAGCTGGCTTTTGGGTTTTGAGTCTGGTTCAAGATCCTATCTCTTCAATTTACTGGGGATGAGAAGCTGCTGCCTATTTGGACCAGTCCCTGATTCTCTGGCACTGGCCTATAGGATTGTTTATGACCCATAGGTAATCTCAGTCTTGGCATACCAGGAAGAACAATTGATTAGAACAATTATGTCATGTGGGGTAAAGTAGTATAGCAATAACAATAGTATCAAACACAGCCTAGAAAGTGACAAACTGTGGTAACTATTTATTTGTCACCTTTGACCGTATGAACTAGATTTGAGATCATACAACAAAATCTAAAATAAACCAGATATTGTATACAGTAAATATACCCTCAACATGGTAATTTTACCCTTAGGAGAGAAAGTTTAAAAATGGTTGGGGGAAAAATAGAGAAATAGAAGAGGAAGAGATTAGAAGCAAGGCTGGAGGACAAAGGAAGATTACGAAAACTTTGGGAAACTGATAAAGACTGGCAGAAAAGAGAGAAGGAAGAAATAAAAACAAGAACAGAACAACAACAAAAAACTAGATACTATGTTCACACTCAGGGAAAACAAGAACACACAATCAAGAAAAAAGAAAAGACAAAAACAAAAAGAGAGAAAAAAAGAAAATAAGAAAAAAATGTTCATCTCAAGGCATGTCTCTGCTGTCTCTGCTAGACAAAGCAGATGGACGGAGTCCAGATCCCTGTTGATCAATCCCAGCAGGCCAGTTGTAGATTTACATTGTGGTGGTGGATAATCCCAGCAAGCCTGCACCTTTAGCTCCACAGAAGTTTAGGCTGGTTTCTGGCTGTGAGGCTGGAACCCAGTTTGTTCAGCTTGCAACACTCTGTGTGCCTCCTGCTGGCTTGAACTCAGCTCCTTGACCTCCTTCCAATTTGAATTCAGTTCTGCCTTAGCCTGACTTTGGGAGCCCCTGGATGGAGCCGGCCCACAGCTTCTCTGAGTTCTGAGCTCAGCTGGTCCCTGGCCAAGATGGCTACCAGGCTGTTGTCCTCTCCTGGGAGGAATCTGAACCTGAATAACTCAATAGCCACTGGAGTCCACTGTGTCCGCTGCTGTGTTCCCCTGGTGTGTTTCTCTGGGGAGGCTTCTGGGGTCACCAGTAGTCACCGTGTGTCTGCAGGTTTGACTGCCTCTCCCCCACGGTGAGTCAGGGCTTAGGGAGAAAGTGCCACTTGCCACCTCCTTCTTCTTTGTTGAAGACACTTTCTTTGCTGTCCTCATGGGTTTTAATTCTCGCTTCAGATCCTTGCTGGGTCCTGGGACCCACTTCCCTCCTCCTTCTGTTCTTCACATTGCTATATTTCAGAATCTGGACACCAAATCTTTTTTTTTGTAACAGGGTTTCACTATGAAGTTCAGGCTGCCTTGAACTCACTTTGTAACCCTAGCTGGCCTCAAACTTGCAAAGATCCTCCTGCCTCAGCCTCCTTGTAAATGCTGAGATTACAGGTGTGCATCACCACACCCGGCCTGCATCTCTAGTCTTTATGGTAACAGAAGCAAAAGACAATGGCAATTGATGGGTTGGTATAAGGAAATGAGATGTAAGGGATTAAAGAAGTGCTTATTCTAGCTCGGCATGGTGGCACACACCTGTAATCCCAGCACTTGGGAGGCTGAGGCAGGAGGAACACTGTGAGTTCAAGGTCAGCCTAAACTGCATAGCAAGACCCCGTCTAAAAAAAAGAAAAGCAAACAAAACAAAACAAAAAACAGGGCTCAGTATAAATGCCCTGGGTTTGATTCTCAGTATGCGGTGGGGTGAGGGAGTTTTTATTCCAGCCGTTCCTGAGGAATACCTGGACAGCTTTTTTAAAACATGGATTCATAGTGCCCCATCTCTCCCAACTTCCTAAAGCAGATTTCTTTGCCAGGTGACCGATGAGAGTGGTTCAAGACTTTAAGCAACAATAAGAGGATCAATTACGGTGTATGCCCTTTGGACTGCTGGTTCGGGAGGACGGTACTACCACCAATGGCCACAAGGTGGCAGCAGGGAATGGAAGGAGAAATAAGCCCGGCAAGTGTCAGACCCAGACTGGTAGGGGTGGGCAGACCCTGGAGGGAATCAGATTATGGAAGGAAGTGGGGGACCTGCACTGCACAGCATGGCCTTACTTGCCAGCTGGAGTCTGTTACTCCTCTGTGAGCGCCGTTTTCATGATCAGGTGTATGGAGACTCCTTTTTACCAAACTCTGCGGATAGGAACTGCATCAGTGTGGCCGCGGGCAGCTGTGGGTGGCAACGGCGACAGCGTATGCTCCACACGGGTGGGTATGGGAGGCAAGGGGTGCTCAGCCCCCAGATGTGTTCATCAAGCAGAGTCACCTACAAAGTGCTGCTTACTCAGAGGGCACCACCAGCGCGTGCCGACAGCATATCCCTTCCCCCGCTGCAGGTGAGGGTCTCCAGGTGCCGCTGGACGCCTGCTCCTCTTAGGAGAGATGGATCTGCAGCTGGGGAGCTGGCTGAAGCCTGGGCAAAGGATGCTGGGATGGGGTGTGGGCGAGGAGCCCAGGATGGGGCAGCTGCCTCTGGAAGCAGCCAAAATGTCCCCGGCTATAGCAGGGGTGGATAGAAGGATTAGGTGACAGTCCCCTAACCCAGCCCGGAACTAACACCCTCCTCCCCCTCACACAGGCACCCAAGCCTGCCAAAGCTCAGAATAACCCAGAGAAGCAGACAGCAGCATGACAGGGACTCTGCTCGGTGCCCTGCTCCTCTTGGGGCTCCTTGGTAGGAACAGGGTCGGGGAGGCAAGTGGACAGACAGACACCAACATGAAGGGACAAGGACAGAGACTGAGACAAGACAGACTGAGGCACTACATATTTGGTCCTGAGGCATAATGTCGCTGGCTCAGGGAGACACACACAGAAAGACACACAGCTCCAGGGACCTACGAAGACCCTGAGGGGCAGACCCTGGACCTACTGCCTCCTCCGGCCCAGTGACTTCTTTCCTGACCCCATCGCAGGCAGAGATGAGGGGAAGAATGAGGAGCTGAGTCTTTATCACCATCTCTTCAACAACTATGACCCAGAATGCCGGCCAGTGAGGGGGCCTGAGGACACTGTCACCGTCAGCCTCAAGGTCACCCTGACCAACCTCATTTCACTGGTAAGATGCCCCAGCCCCATGCAGAGCCTCAAATCCCACTTCCGGCCCCCACCTGGGGAGCTCTCCGCTAATGCTCACTTCTGGCCCTGAAGTCGGGCTTTAACCACCTCAATCTCTGCTGCAGAACGAGAAGGAGGAGACCCTCACTACTAACGTATGGATTGGAATCGTGAGTCAGATCTGGGGAGCAATGTGAGATTTACCCTTTCTTCCAAATGCCTCTTGGGCAGCACCAGGTGGGAAATGAACAGGAAGGGTCCTTCCTTCTTTCCTTCTTAGGACTGGCAAGATTACCGACTCAACTTCAGCAAGGACGACTTTGGGGGCTTAGAAACCCTGCGGGTCCCTTCGGACCGTGTATGGCTACCAGAAATTGTACTGGAAAACAAGTAAGGACCATCAGTCCAGATGCCAGGCTGCTGGGCAGCTGGCCCAGGGGATGTGTGTGTGTGTGTGTGTGTGTGTGTGTGTGTCGGGCCAGGGTGTGTGTCAGGGACGGGGTGTGTGTGTGTCTGGGGACAGGGTGTGTGTCTGGGGACGGGGTGTGTGTGTGTCTGGGGACAGGGTGTGTGTCTGGGGACGGGGTGTGTGTCTGGGGACGGGGTGTGTGCGTGTGTGTGTGCGTGTTTGTGTGTGTCTGGGCTAGATTTGCTTGGGGCAGAGAGTGCTTGGATGCAAGTTCACCGGACCTGTGAAATAGCTCAGTTTTCTTGGGCCCGCAGCATTGATGGCCAGTTCGGCGTGGCCTACGATGCCAATGTGCTGATCTACCCAGGTGGCTATGTGACCTGGTTGCCTCCAGCCATCTACCGCAGCACCTGCGCCATGGAAGTCACCTACTTCCCCTTTGACTGGCAGAACTGCTCCCTCATTTTCCGGTGGGAGGAGTCATTCAATACACCCCCCCCATCATGGGAGGGGCCTGTGCAGGGGACTGGCCAGATAGAGGCAAGGGATCTCTGGGGTGGGGCTTTGTCTGGAGGCTGAGCCAGGTTGTGGGATGCGGTGGATCACTGCAGCTGGTTTTAAAGAATGGCTAGAACCAGCCTTACCAGCTACTGGGAGATGCAGTCAGAATGATCACTTGGGCCCAAGAGCTGCAGACCAGCCTGGACAATATAGTCAGACCCTGTCTCAAAAAACAAACGGGAAGGGTGGGGATGTAACTCAGTGGTAGAGTCAGTTTAATCCCCAGTGTTGTAAAAAAACAAAACACAGCCGGGTTTGGTGGCACACACCTGTAATCCCAGCATTCAGGAAGCTGTGGCAGGAGGATCACTTCGAGTTTGAGTTTGAGACTAATCTGGGCTACAAAGTGAGCTCAAGGCCAGCCTGAACTGCACAATGAGACCCTGTCTCAAAAACAAACAAGAAAGGGGCTGGGGATTTAGCTCAGTGGCAAAGCGCCTGCCTGGCAAGTGCAAGGTCGTGAGTTCGGTTCCTGGTACCGGAGAAAAACCAAAAAAAAAAAAAAAAAACCCCAAAAAACAAACAAGAAACCAAAAAAACACAAAGTAGGAATGGAAATAAAGGTGTGCAGATAGGGCCAGGATAAAGGGATGGAGCCTTATTACCAGGTTCAAACTTCTGGGGTGGGGGTCCTGGTCCTGGTTTTGCAGCTCTCAGACTTACAGTGCCAAAGAAGTGGAGTTTGTCTTTGCCGTGGATGACAATGGGGACGCCATCAACAAGATCGAAATCGACACCGAAGCCTTTACTGGTAAAAACTCCCTCTTGCTCTAAAAAGCCAGCTTCCAGAAGGGTTCCAAAACAGGGACTTTCAGAGTGAGGTTGCCCCAGATTTCTCTCTCTCTCTCTCTCTCTCTCTCTCTCTCACACACACACACACACACACACACACACACACACACACACACACACACACACACGGGAACTGTCAGCAACCCAGCTGAACTTGCCTGCCTTTGGAAATCGTTCCCAGTTGTCACTAGTCCTGTCTCCTGGCTTAGGAGCTTTCTAACGTCCTCACCGGGAACGTCCTTTCTACCTGAACTTCCCCCAGCCTGCCAGCCTGCCAGCCCAAGCTGCCCAGGCCAGCCCAGACGGCTGCGGCCTCCTCCTTGGCGAGGAGTTACAGGTTTCGGTGGTGGACAGAGTGCAGCGTGAGCAAGCTGAGTGTGCCTCCTGTCCTGCAGAGAATGGTGAGTGGGCCATCGACTTTTGCCCCGGGGTGATCCACTACCACGACGGTGGCTCTGCTGACCACCCGGGAGAAACTGACGTCATCTACACGCTCATCATCCGCCGGAAGCCGCTGTTCTACGTGATCAACATCATCGTGCCTTGTGTGCTCATTTCCGGCCTGGTGGTGCTGGCCTACTTCCTGCCGGCACAGGGTAAGGGGTGACCCTACCTCTACACTCGGCCTTGCTCCCTGGGTCAGGGGCCGCTCTCACCGAGTGCTCTCTCTAGCTGGCGGCCAGAAATGCACCGTCTCTATCAACGTCCTGCTGGCCCAGACTGTCTTCTTGTTCCTAATTGCTCAGAAAATCCCAGAGACATCTCTGAGTGTGCCGCTGCTGGGCAAGTGAGGACAGAGTGGGTCTCGAGGTTACCCACGTGGGGACGGGGCCAGATGAGCATGGGGCGGGAATATGGAGTGGCCCGGGAGGGGCGCAGCCAAAACCGAGAGAGTGGAGCAGAAACTTTAGCTATTTCCACCCCTCGTGGACTTTATTTAGACATGGGGTGGAGCTAGGGTGGTGATGGGTGCTCTGGTCCGGTGTCCTCCTTATTGCTGCTGGACACCACGTTGAGGTCTCCTGAGTGTCTCTGTGGGGGCACAGTCCGGCTCAGTGTCTCCCCAGCCCCATGTCTGGCCCCCGGCAGACACAGCGCCCACCCCAAACTCACTGGCTCCCCGGGGACTCCAAGGCCCAGCGGGCATCGGCAGCGTTGCAGGAACGACGTGGACCCCTGCAGGCCGCGTCCGCACAAGCACAGCCACACCCCCTGCACCAGGAGCCGCGCGCTCCAGCCTGCGGCAGCCCCCGCTCGCAGAGCCCCATGCCGGGCCGCCTGAGCTACCCGGGCCAGTGCTCCGCCCGGGTCTCCGGCACCTGCCCCTGGGCCTGGGCTGCCGTCTCTGCCGTCCAGTCCTCCCGCTTCCTGCTGTAGCCAAAGGGCTGATATCTGCATTGGGAGTGCAGGGGCGAGTGAGGGTGCGAGGTTCCTTTCTCCGGATGGCGCAGCCCTCTTCCCTGGCCCCTTCCTCCCCACATTCTCACCCCTCCCCAGCCCCACACCTCTAACAAGGTGGCGCTGAAGCTCACGAGGCCGGCTGCGGCTTCTCTGAGCACCAGCCCCAGGGTGGGCTCCTCGGGATCCCGCAGCTCCAGGGACTTCAGCTCTCTGAACCTCTGCTCCAGATACTCGTGGGCGGCGGCCGCGGCGAGCTCCAGGGAAGACAGAATCGGGGGCTGCAGCGCCACCTGCAGAAGGCGCAGGGGCAGCGGAGTTGCGGGGTGGCAGGGCAGGGGCACGCGGGAGGGGCCGCCCCAGAGGTTCTCCGGGTGCTGCCCGTCGAGCAGCCTCACCTCGGTGGAGCTGTGATAGTGGTAGACCCACAGCAGGGTGTCCAGGGAGCTGGGGGTCCCCTTCATGGCCGCCGCAGGTGGTAGGAGGGGCAGAAGGGTCGGCAGCGGCTGGCCGTGCCGCAGGCTGGCGGCGGGGGGCGTAACTGCACCCGCCGGCGGAGAGGGGTTTGTGAGGTCAGAGGACCAGCTGGGGGGAGCGGGGAGCTGGTGACGCCAGCTGGGCCGCGGCGAAGTGGCGCACCCGGGCTCCCCAGGTACCTCATCTTCGTCATGGTGGTCGCCACCCTCATCGTCATGAACTGCGTCATTGTGCTCAACGTGTCTCTGCGGACGCCCACCACGCACGCCGCGTCCCCGCGACTGCGCCACGTAAGGCCGGGCCGGGGGCGGCCCGGGGCTGCGGTCCGGGACCCCGGGGTGGGGCAGAGCTGAGAGTCCGTCCCCACCCTCGGGCCCAGGTTTTGCTGGAGCTGCTGCCGCGCCTCCTGGGCTCCGCACCGCCCCCAGAGGCTGCCCAAGCCGCGTCGCCGCCGCGGCGGGCGTCCTCCGTGGGCATCCTGCTGCGAGCAGAGGAGCTGATTCTGAGAAAGCCGCGGAGCGAGCTGGTGTTTGAAGGGCAGAGGCACCGGCACGGGGCCTGGACGGGTGAGCACACTGGCCTCGGCAGGCCGACGGGGCGCCCGCGGTGGGGGACGCTCTGAACGACGCAGCCCGCTGTCGCCCCCACCAGCTGCCCTCTGCCAGAGCCTGAGCGCCGCGGCGCCGGAGATCCGCTGCTGTGTGGATGCTGTGAACTTCGTGGCGGAGAGCACGCGAGACCAGGAGACAGTCGGCGAGGTGGGTCAGGAGACAGAGAGGGCTCTGCGGAGCGCCCACAGCCACCCCAGCCCTGCGCCCCTGCCTGCGGGGCTCAGCTTGTGCTGTCCTTTTTCCAGGAGGTGTCCGACTGGGTGCGCATGGGGAAGGCCCTGGACAACGTCTGTTTCTGGGCCGCGCTGGTGCTCTTCAGCGTAGGCTCCAGCCTCATCTTCCTTGGGGGCTACCTCAACCAAGTGCCCGATCTCCCCTACCCACCATGTATCCAGCCTTAGACCTGTGCCTGCACACACTTCAACTTTCCTGCCCACTTTAGCAGGAAATAGATTCTGAAAGACAAGCTGCTGTCAATAATCATCTTTTCCCACTGCTGACAATAAATATTTCATGAACTTCCCAGTACGAATTGAATGTGCGCACGTGGGTAGGCTTGACTCCTGCACTGGGGTCAGAAGTGGAGGGCCGATGGACTCAGACCCTTGGTACCAATCCTCCAGAGAGCAAGGCTTCACAGCTAATCTCCCTCAGTGCTCCTTTTGGCCTGAGTTTTTTTGAGACAGGGTCTCACTATGTACCTCATGCTTGCCTTGAACTCTCCTAAGATCGTCCTGCTTCAGCTTCTGGAGTGCTGGGATTATAGATGTGCATCACCGCACCTTATTAGGGCAATGAGCTTCTGGACAATTTTATCCAGCTGTTATCAACTGTGAGATCCTTTTGCAGGGTTTGTACTCAGAGAAATCTTCTGCTTCTCTGGCCTGGCTCTTCTGTGTAGGCAGGAACCACATACCCTTGGTGAAACCCAGACAGGTTTAGGGCTGAGGATGCCTGGCCCTTCCTCAGGCAAAGTCTTCTGGGTTTTCTCGGCCCAGCACCATGGACCTCAGTCCACCCCCACAAGACTCTGATCAGACTGCATATCCCCGCCTCCCCCACCCCTGGAACTCTGCAGGCCCCCTGGCTCGCAGCCAGGGTCGAGAGAGAAAACAATAATCTAGGGCCTGAAATGGTGGGAGCTGGTTGAACTGTCTTTATTAACAAA
Organism: Chinchilla lanigera; assembly: GCF_000276665.1. Taxonomy (NCBI): domain Eukaryota; kingdom Metazoa; phylum Chordata; class Mammalia; order Rodentia; family Chinchillidae; genus Chinchilla; species Chinchilla lanigera. The sequence continues at coordinate 10,311,976 of NW_004955467.1, read as the reverse complement.
CGGGGTATCCAAGGCCACTACATTGAGGAGGGGCAGGGAGGGGAGAGAAGGGCTACTTGCTGCTCACACTATGTACAGATGCAAGCAAAGAGATGTGGAGGGCAGGAGCTCCCTGCTCCTGGCTCCACCAGGGAAGGGGAGAGGCCAGAAGAGACAGGGACTGGAAAGGGGGGAATGTTTTGGTTGGTGGGGGGTACCCCCTCCATTCCCTGGGGTTTGAAGAGAAAATCATTAAAGTGCTTTCAGAAAATGAGGAAATGGCCCCTGCCCCTGGAGTGGCTGGTGACCCCCCCAGAACTTAGGGCCCAGTGACCCCCCCCAGAGTCTGGTACATTCAAGGGGGGAGCCGGCTCCCCTGACGTGCAAATAAAGGGGTCCAGGGCCCCGCCCAGTCAGCAGCAGTGGGGTAAGGGGTCTAAGCCCCAAGCACTCCCCGAAGTGGAGAAAGGGGCAGGGGGGCCCACTCTACTCCTGGTAAGAGCCGTGTCCCTCCCCAGAAGTCGGGGACAGGCACAGTTTAAGGGAGAGGACTTGTTGGGGAAAAGGACGGGTCACATGATCACAAAAGCAAGGGGGGGGGTCAGAGGTCACGTTCCCAGCAGGCTCCAGTGAATCAAACCAATAAAAGCAAAAGCCCAGGGAAGAGAATGGGGGCAGCTGGGGAAGTCTGGCTGGAGGAGCTGGTCCCGTGTGGGTGGCCCCGCCTAGCCATCACCAGTTCATAATGCAGTTCCGGTTCAGGGTCATGAAGTAAACTTGGCTGCTGCCCCCAGAGCGGACGGAGGCAAAGAACACCTAGGTGGGAAGGAGAAGAAGTCACCAAGGGCTGGGGTACGGGCTGAGGGCGCAATGAACTGGGAGAGACAAAGGGAAAGAGAAGAGCCAGGGGTGTGGCTCATTAGTATGGCGCTTGTCTAGAATGTGGAGGCCCTGAGGGACCACCACCAAAAGAGGGGCACGGAGAGACTGCAGAATGGGCTCAGGGTGCCTCTGCTACCCCAGGGAAAGACAGAGCTGCACTACCAGATCTCTGGGGTGGCGGCCGCTCAGAGCCAAAGGACAGGGACGACAGTGGCTGTGAGTACACACTCTGCTTCCAAGGGGCCCGATCTCAGGAAGACACCACAACCGTCCTCTCCCCAGCTCCCCGCCCACGGCCCAGGGTCTGGGAACCAGCCTTGCACTGGGGCTTGGGAAAGTGCCTCCCACCTTATCATTCCGCTCACACAGGAACTTGAGCCTTTGGGCCCGTTTGTGCATGAAGACCCCATCTAGGTGTCCTGTCTCCACAGAGCGGATCTCAATGGCTTTCTCACCCCAGCCCATGATCTGGTTGGAGCAGATGTAGGCTGCAGGGGGATGGTGGGAGAAAGGAGTGAGCGAAGGGCTGCACTCGGGGGCCACTCAGGGGCGAGCCGCTTGGAGGGCAGCCCTTCACTCACCCACGGAGGTGGGCATCTCTCCCCACTGCAGCACCACATCCTTAATGATCCGCCCGTAGGTGTTGACATAGACGCCCTCGTCCTCATAGCACAGCAGCATCTCCATGCCATCCGTATTGGGGAGGAAGATGATGGCGTGGGGCGTGATCTGGCTCTGGATCTGGGGAGCAGAGGGTGCGCTTGTACCCTGCATCTGGACTCTAGACTGCGAGGCCCCATTCTCCCGGCAGCCCTGCCAAGCTCACGTGCACAGGGATGTAGATGTCATAGCTGTTTCCCGAGTCAACATCCACAGCGTGGAAGCCGGCACTGGAGCCATAGATGACCTTAAGCCGCTGTCCCTCCTCTACTGTCAGGTCGACCAGCAGAGGACGGTGAGGGAGGTCAGCAAAAGACTGTGGAGGGCAGAAGAGCTCAGAGGGGCCGGGTGGAGGAGCCAGACCTCAAAACATTACTGGGGAAAAAACAGTATTGGGGGGCTGGGGCTGGGATTGATTACCTTGAAGGCCATGAATTTGTGGTAGGGCTTGGGGGCCCAGGCATACACCTCCACAGAATTCTTCAGGGCAATGACAAGGAACTTAATGCGCTCGTATTTCACTGGGGGCAAGAAAAAAGAAAGACGCAGGGGCTCCTTCAGAGGCTCCCCAGGCCTCTCACTGCTGCCCCAGTCCCAGCCCCATCTCTGGCTCTGAAGCTTCCCTAGCATTTAACCCAAGCCCCGTTTCTCACAGGCCAGCCTGTGTGACATCCTTACCGACTCGGTAGTGTCCGCAGCCCTCCATGTCCCCCACAGTGGTCCAGCCCTGCTTCTTCTCCACCTCCGGGTCGTTGTGCAGGATCTTGTTCCGGAGCCAGGACAGGTAATACACCCGTAGTTTGTTCCTCTTCCCTGAGGGAGGGACACACATCCACACACATCCACACGCATCCACACGCGCATCCACACGCACACATGCTCCCGTCCTCATTGGAGGCCCAGCTGCTGCCTTTTACCATCCTGTCTGCATACCGCAAGGATAGAAAAATGTGGCCCCACCGTCCAGCTCCTAGACCAAGGCTGCCTTCCTCCCAGGCTGAAGATGGTGAAGGAGCTGAGGCCCCGGCACACACATACCTGAGATGGTGATGAGCAAGTTGAGCCCTTCCAGTACATCCATCTGCTGGAAGCGTCGCCGCCCGATGAGTCCATACACCTTGCCCTGCCCGCTCCGGTCCAGCAGCATCAGCCCGTTCTCGGTACCCACCAGCAGGTTGACCCCTTCAACAGGCACCCTTGCGCAGGTCAGACACAGAGCCAGGCCCTCACCTGAACAGCAGCATGGGGGATACACCAGGCCCCTCTCTGCTTTCCAGCCCAGCTTACCCCAAAGGGCTGCACAGAGGATCTCGGAATTGAATCGCTTCTTGTACTTCCGAATCTCAGGAGTTTCACTGTGAGCCCGGGTGTTGGTCGGATTCACGTTGACCACAGACCCTTTCCTCACATCATACTGCAGCTGATCGAGCCGAGTTCCCTCTCCACCCACGAGAGCTGCCAGGAGGAAGGCAAGGCAGGGTGGGCTGCAGCATCCTCACAAGTTGTTCTTTACCTCAGCGCCCCTACATCCGGTCTCGGAGCCTCAGCGTATTCAGGAGGGAATGGAAGGACCGTAGTACAGAGAAGGTGCACAGAAGAGAGGAGAGGGCCCAGCTTGAAGTCAAAAGACCTGGCTCAGTACCAGCCGAACTACTCGTCAATGTTAAACTTTTGCCCAAGCCCCTTGGCCACTCTGAACTTTTGCCTCCTCCATCAAGGGGGCTCAGAAACCCTCCCTTGCCTCTGTGCCAGGGCAGGAGCCAGGACCCAAGGGAGAAGGCCCACATCTATACTTGGTAAAATCCTCAGAGTCACCTGTGACGCCCTCCAGGCCTTGCCTGGACCTTAGCCTTGAGGCAGATCTGTCCTGTCCTTACCTGTGATGGGGATGGTATCCCCGCTGCCTCCAGGCTGGTAGATTCCTAGGTCCACAAACATGGTGAATGAGCTCTTGCCAGGGGCCTTTACCAGCCCACGAGACTGGTACTGTGGGAGAGGGGCAGCAGTCAGGCAAACAAGGGTGACCCCAGACTATGGCCAGCCCTCCCAAGCCCCTACTGAGAAGTTCATGGTGTCTGCCCCACTTACCGCAGTGCCCCCAACACCCCTGGCTCTCCTGTGCATTCCCAGGGTACTCCTCCCACCCCATGGACCTGCTCCAGCCCACTTACATCACTGCCTCCGTCCTTTGAGGGGGGACTTTGCCCTTTGCTGTTCTCTGTGGGGGAGTGACTGGGCTGGACCACATCTGGAAGGTTTGTGTAGCCATTGCTGTCAGCGTGCAACAGGCTTCGTTCCTCCTCAGGAGTCTGTGGAACAGAGGGCGAGGTCAGCACTGGGGCTGGGGGTTTGCTATGGCGTGGGGAAGGTGGTAGGTAGCTCACTTACACGCTGGACCACCATGGTGCCACCCCCATATGGGGGCTGTGTCCCAGGGATCTCCTCAACATCATGAACCACCATGGTGCTGACACTATCTGTGTCTCCATCGCTGCTGTGGGAGAGAGGAAGGTAGGGCCTTCTAGGTCCTGCCACCCAAGTGCCACAGGTGCAGGTGACAGCCAGACTTGGGCTTTCAGTTTCTGCAAAGCACACGTGCTCGGCCCTCACTGGGCACTCAGGTGTCCCCTGCATCACACTCGGGGCAGGGTGGCACCTGAGCTGACACAGAGGCAACCCCTAAGTGAAAGAAGAGTAGCACAGGCAGGAACCCCGTGCCCCCACTCCATTCCCTAGAGAATGGGGATCAGTCCCTCAGACAGGCCCCATTCTGACACCTCACCCCCTGTCCTCTGACACAGGATGCTCCATACCGGCCCCCAGGGGTGTCTCTGCTCCCCTCTGATGGTTCGCCATCGCCTTCCTCCTCGTCGTCTTCGCTGCTCTCCACCTCCTCGCTGGACGACGAATAGTCCATGGCTTTCTTGGGCGGCCGGGGGGCTTCATCCAACGTTCGCTCTTTCAGCAACACAAAATCCTGCAGGAAGGGACAGGCCTGAGGGGAGGGCACAAGGGGCTGGACAGAGGCAACACAAAGGGGGCCAGCAGAGGGCTCCCACAGTGACCTGTCTCACTAACCTCACCAATGGCTCGCTTATAGCTCTGGGAGGGGCCGCAGGGCAAGAAAGGCAGCCAGGAAGAGGTAGGAGAGATGGTAGGAAAGGTTAGTAACTTCAGATATGCCTGTCCGCAATCCCCACAGTCCTTCCTCACACGGATTAGTGAAGAGCCCACCCTTGACACCCGACCCTGTGCCCACCCCACACCCCAGCTCTGAAGGCACCACATCCTGTCCAAATGCCAAGCCAGGAAAAGCCAGGGCTACACCGCCACCAGATGACTCACTGCGGGTCTGCCTGGGCGTGAGCGGTGGTCATCGGACTTGGCTTTGTTCCCGGAGAGCACTGGGGAGCTGTCCAGTTTGGTGGAGGCTAGACCGAGCAGGGTGGGAGAAGGGAGGTAACTGATCCCTGGACAGGAGATGGCCCCCAGCCCATACCCAGAGCTGACCCTGTGGCCCTGAGCCGAGTTCAGCACTGTTCCATACCCACCCAGGTCCCCTGTGCCCCTGTGGGTGTGTCAGACCAAAGCCACCAAAAGGAGGGTCCAGGCTGACGAAGACTGCAGCCAGGCCCACAGCAGGCTGCAGAGTCCCGGCTCACCTACCTCCCACGCGGTTTCGATTTCGTTCCAGGGAGCCGGCCTGGGGGAGGTGCCCGTGAGAGGCTGGGAGGATGCTGTCCGAGCGCTCCCAGCCGGAGTCACTCCTCCTGAGGTCTGGGTTACTGTGAAGGTGCAAAGTCAGGGTCAGGGAGACAGGTCCGTCTTCCCTGGGGCTCTGAGAGTCACTGCAGAGGGAGCCATCACCAGGGGAAGCAGGTCTCAGAAGTGAGAGGTGAGAGTGAGTGGGGGACAACTCCATTACCTAGAGGCGTTGGGCGGGCCAGGGGGCTGAGCAGGGGGCCCTGGAGGCTTGGGGGTGCCCCGCTCTGCCCGCCTTTGCAGATAGATTTGCCAGGCGGAGTTGCTGCGAGGTCTGTGGAGGGAGCACAGGGTGCCGGGGAGGGGCCAGGAGGGGCTGAGGTGATGGGGCCGGGGCTGGCTCACCCCTAACGGGAAACCGGGTGAAGTCCCCTAGTCCCCTTACTCTCTAGGCTGCTACCCGACCCCAACCCAGTGTTACCTGGCACGGACAGCCTGAGCTGGTCGGGACCCTCCGGCCCCACTGGTATTAAGGGCGGTGGCAATAGATGAGGTCCTCTGAGGCACCTGGAGAGGGAAGAAGGGGTCAGTGGGCATTGTGCCCTCTCTACTCCAAAGGGGTGGGCCCACCCACTTGGATGACAAACAAACTGAGATTCAGGAAAGTTACTGAACATGTCCAGGTTATAAAGCTGGGAAACAACAGAGCTGAGATTCTAATCCAGAAAGGCTGCCCCACAATGCTCCAAAACACCCTGGGCCATTTTCCATGCCCACTCACCACTGGGATCAATGCGACACAGCTGTGTGTCCTCCCACCCGCTAGACAGTTAACCCCTGCAAGGCAGGGGCCATAGCAGCTACTTTCTCCTTTTTCCCTGTCTTACTCTGAACTCTCTTTCCACCTTGCCTGCCCCTCTGCTCTCTCTCGTGCCCTCCCCTCCCTCCCTCTGCTTTTTGCTGGTCCTACAGTCGTCCTTACCTTGGGTGGGGCCTCATTATCAGACCGGACCCAGGCTGGGGGGTTTGGGCTGGGGCCAGGCCCTTCAGACGTGGGATCTGAATTCTGGCGGATGACAGGTCCTCGGGCACTGGGCGTGGCAGTGGGCGTAGGGATGGCAGGGTCAGGGTCGTGGGAGGCTGGGAAGGCAGCCAGGTTTCGGGTGGGCTGGTCCTGCAGGGACTGGGATCGGGGTACAGGTGCTGCATATGGCTTCAGTGGGACCCGGTGTGCCACCAGGCTCTGCAGGGAGAGACCAGGGAGGGTGGGCTGCCTGCTCTGTGATATATCCCCACCTGCAAGCTGGGGTCTGGGCCAAGGAGAGGCATTACTTGCCCCTTCCTCCATCAAAGAACAAAGGTTCCTAGAGCCCAAGAATAAGAAAGAAGTAGGAATAACATATGCAGCAGCAAGCAGATGATCATCTGCCCATGTAAGCTGTGCTTCATGACCCTGGCTGAAGCTCAAGTCAATGTATGCATGTATGTGCATGTGTATCGGTCTGTGTGTACAGACAGGTGTATATGGCTGTGCTCTGAGCAGTTTCCCTGTGTCTGTGTGCTAAGACCGGATTGGGGTGAGACTCACCTTGTGTGGTCCCTCCTGAGGCTCCACCGGCCTCTGCATAGGAGGAGTTTGGGAAAGAGGTCCTGGGGGGCCTGGGGAGGCTTGGGGGATGGGAGGCTCTGGGCCTGTGCTGCTTGGCTTGGTCTTGGCCAACGGAGAGTTCTGCTGCTTGTTCATTCTTGTTCTCTCTTCTACCTGTGATGGAAAGGCATGTCAAGCAGGTCATCTCTTGCCTTCCTGGTCTCAAAACTTAGCTCCCCACTTGCTCCAACTGCTCCAGCCCTACAGCCTGTTGTGGATGCTCCTTCCCCTTCTCAGTGCCCGCTGCTGTGGCACAAGTGCTTCCTTCTCAGGCTCTCCGGGCCTCAGGCAGTGGACTGACAGGATGGACTCTTAGAGGGCAAAGGAGGCAGTGAATACCTCTCGGGCCCAGGCTGGTTTGTCAGCGGGATTAATGCCCCGACCATAATGATACAGAGGCTTTCTGTCCCCAGGCAGGATCTGCTGCTGTTGCTGCTGCTGCTGCTGCTGCTGCTTCTGAAGTTGCTGTTGCTGCTGCTGCTGTTGCAGGGACTTGAGGTAGGCATGCTCCTGCTGCAGCTGCCTTTGGAGACGTTCTGACTGCCGCTGCTCCTCCAGCTGCTTCCGCTTGTATTCCTGGGCCCAAGGGTAGGAAGAGAGGGCTCAGCAAGGTGTGGCCATGGAAGTTAGAGCAGGCAGACCCTTTCTTTCCTCTATCTGCCTAGAGGAACTGCATTCCATGACATCTGGGTAAGTCCCTTCCCCTGAAGTATCCCCATCCCGATCCAGCAAAACAGCTCTGGACAGCATCTGCCCAAGGATGCTGAGGGACCCCGTTACCAGCAGTAGGGCCTGTTCCTGGAGCAGCTGTTGCTGAAGGATCTCGAGCTGTCGCTGCTCCTCCTCTAGCCTGTGACGAATATATTCCTGGGGGGGCGGGTGGGGAGGTGGGGGCACAGGGCAGGGAGAGAGGGAGTGGCGGCAGAGGAAGGGCAGCAGCAGCCGCGAAGGGATCAGCAGGGTGAGGATGAGGGTGCAGAAGAAGATGAGCCCCAAAGGGTAATACAGCACAGATGGGAGAATAGGGCACAGGGAATGAGGAGGAAGCAGGTGGGCACCGTGAGGGAAGGTGCAGTGGAGAGGGATCAGGAATGGGCAGAGATGGGGAATGAAGGCACAGAGACAGGAGGAGGGCAGGGAGCCAGGGTTGGGGGTTGAGGGGTGGGAGAAAACAGAGAGAAAGAGTGAAGCTAGAAAAGATAGGAATCTAGGGGTAGGGGAGCGAACGGTATAGGGCACTGGGGAGCAGGGAAGGCAGGCAGCAGGAGCAGGGGAAGGGAAGACAGGGAGGACGGAGAGGGCAGATGGGGAGGCAGGTGTGTGCTAGTGGCCAGTACCTGCTCGCGCTCGGCCTGCCGCCGCTCCTCCTCCCGCCGCAGAGCCTGAATGTCCTCCAGCCGCCGCTGCTGCTCCTTCTCCTGCAGCTTCCGCTGCTCCCGCTCTCGGCGCTGTTGCTACAGGCAAAGGGGAAGGTAATCTGAGGGAATGTGTCAGATGCTGTGACAGCACAGCCCTGAGGGGGGGACCCCTCTGTGGACAGTGGGGACAGGTCTCCTTGTTCCCTGGAGATGGTAGCATCAGAACGTCTTCAATGTGTTTCTACCAGTGTACCTCACCTGAACCAGAGCGTGCTAGGGCTGGGCTTGGGGAAGACGCCTTAAGATAGCTGTGGGCGCAGGACTAGGGGCTAACAGCTGAGTGGGAGTGGGATGACCTCTTCCTCTGCCCACTGCCCCACCAAACAATAAACAAAATCAAGGGTCGAGGAAACTACCCCTCTGCCATGCCTAGCCTCACATCCACCTTTCCTGCAAGCCCAAAGGAAGGAGGTGCTAGTGATAGTCTTTGGCCACCAGAGGGCATGAGGTGGTTGTGCTCAGAAAAGCAAATTTTGGACTTAAGGAACCGTCTTGACAAATCATTAGCTAAGGTTGCATTTGATTTTTACAACCTTCCTAACCAGAGTCTGCCCCTCCAAAACAACAACAACAAAAAGTCAAGCTTAATCAACCCTAGTGGCCCTTATACTGGAAGAAATTTGTGACATTCTGTGAAGTTGCCACAGGCTTTTGTTAGATCAGATTTTGTTACTCTTCACCTAATACCATACTGTATTTACTAAAAGAAAACTCTAGAAGACCCTTTTTTAGCAGGCTTTCTTACAAATTAGCTTCTGTTCAACAAAGGGGCCTGCTTGAGGGAGTAGATGGTAAGAATGTTACCACCTATTGCCTCCTATTTAGCCAAACTTTTGTTAAATACAGCTGTGAACTCTGCGATCAAGTAACTGTTTCAACAAAAAAAGTACTCATTTAAGGCAATTTAAAACCCCAGCTAGCCAGGTGTGGTGGCGCATGCCTGTAATCTCAGCACTAGGGAGGCTGAGACAGGAGGATTGTTGCAAGTTTGAGGCCAGCCTGGGCTCTATAGTGATTTCAAGACCAGCCTGAACTGCATAGTGAGACCTTGCCCAAAAAGACAAAAAACCCAACCAAACAAACGAAAAAACTCCAGCTAAAAAGTCAGGCATGGTGGTGCTTGCCTGTGGTTACTTGGGAGGATGAAGCTGGAGGACTAGTTGAGCTACAAATCTGAGACTAGCCTGGGCAACAAAGCAACACCCATTTCAAAACAAAAACACCAATCTAAACTGAGTGTGGTAGTGCACACCTGTAATCCTAGCACTAAGGAGGCTGAAGCAGAAGGATCTCAAGTTTCAGGCCAGCCTGGACTACGAAGTGTAAATGTGTTTAAGAAACAGAACCACAAAAAACACTGATTGGTACCTCTCCTTCCCACCATGGCCCTCTGCAAAATAAATAATTTTTTAAAGTAAATTTAAATATATGCTTATGCACACATTTATTTATTCTTTGTCTTTTCTTTGAGACAGGGTCTTGCTATGCAGTTCAGGCAGGTCTTGAGCTCACTTTGTAGACCAGGCTGGTCTCAAACTGGCAACAATGCTCCTGCCTCAGCCTCCCGAGTGCTGGGATTACAGGCGTGCGCCAGCACGCCTGATGTACACATATATTTTAATTGGTGATATAAAAAACTGCATTAATTAAAATGAATTTCCCACATAGCTCTCATTAGTAAACTAACAAGACTGCACTTTATAAAAAAATCTATGTCATAATAACCAAAGTAGCCTGATGTGATAGCAGACACCTATAATTCTGCTACTCAGGAGGCTGAAGCAGGAGGACTGCAAGGTAAAGGCCAGCCTAAAGATGTCTCAAAAGTAAAAAAAACTCAAACAAACAACAACAAATAAAAGCATTAGACATATAGCTATGCATACTCTGGGCCCAATCCTCATTATCACAAAAACAAAACATGAGAGTAAAAGGAGGACCTTAAAGGATACTTTTTATGTTCAGAGCACATCATTGTACATCTGAGAGCCAAACACGCAGTTACACTTAAGTGCCTGCACCCAGGTCCCTGGCTGCACCTGAGAAATGAGGAGCAACATAAACCTGGAGCAGAGACTGACGGCAGAAGCTAAAGAGTGGGTCGTCTTGTTGTGGTAAATGGCTACAGCTTTTAAAAAACAGCCTGCTCTGAAGGGAGGCTGCTGACACCACCTGCACTGGGCTGGGTGGGGAACACCAGGGCCTGGGATGGAGCCTCTATAGTAACAGGCTGCACGATTCCATTCCGAAGTCTGCAGAGGGGCTGGGAAGGTCCATGTTACTACTTGTTCTCCCTGGTGCCTCTGGAACCAGAGCGGGAACCGGGGCAGGCAAGAAGGGTGCGGCCGCCCTACCTCCTCCACCCGCCGCCGCTCTTCCTTTTGCTCCTCTATTCGACGCTGCCGCTGGTGCAGCAGGTGTTTGATGTGCGCCTCAGGGTCTCGCTGTTGCTGCTGCTGCAGCTGCTGCTGCTGCTTTAACGCCTCGGAGTTGCTCTTATTCTCCTGCTGGAGCCGGAGGAATTCCCGGCGTAGTGTGGACTCCCCAGGCACATTCATGATGGAGCTGGGCCAGGGTGGCACAAAGGAGCACTGGGGTCAGAACCTGCTAGTTTCCCTGCACATCTGGTGTATTTATCTTTTCACTTCGAGACCCAAGGAGTAGGTTTATAAAGGCCTCTACCTCTCTATACCACCACCTGTAGGCTGTCCCCAAAGCCAAGGACCACCACAAGATGCGCACGCTGGCCCCAACCTCCCGCCTCCACCTGCCAAACCCACCTTGGCTCTCCTTCTTCTCCATGGCTGTCGTCTTCCTCTTCACTGCCGCTGTACTCATATTCTGTCTCCTCTGCAGGGGGAGATACTGCTGTTTCTTCATCCAGCACCCCAGACCCCACCCTGGGCTAGGGAAACCTTGGACAGGGACAACCAATAAGGTCTATCTGGATGACTGAGCACAAGGATCCCACCTGCCTCCCTGGATTAATGGGAAGACAGTGGATCTCAGGTTTGGGCCTAGACAGAGGTGGGGACTAGATGCCACGGGAGGCAAGACAGGCACACGTGCACATGCTCAATACAAGGTTTCTCAAAGGACGTGAAAGGGCGCACTCCTCATTTGGGAAGCTGACTCAGACTGGGTGGTAAAAACTCCTCCAGGGCCAAGAGTTTAGGAAAAGAGAAATCCTTGGACAGGGAGGGCTGGGCCAGGGGAGGGGAACAGGAAGGGGAGACCAGAGAAGACAGGACTGAGGAGAAGTAAAGGACTGAGGGGTTGATGGGTCTCCTAGGACCCACTGCCTCCCCTGCCTACTGACCTTTCTCACCCCGCTTCTTCCGGGAGCGGTCGATGTGGTCCTTGAGCTGAATGCGGACCTGCCGCTCTGTGGGCTGGTCTCGGATGAAGGGAAACTTCAGGAGCTGCTCGGTTGGCGGGCGGCTCAGGTAAGTCTTGATGAGGCATGTGTCAATGAAGTCGATGAACTTTTTAGACCTGGGAACATTGGAGGCTCACACTGGCAAGGTCCCGCTTGGGAAGGAGAGAGGTCACCAGAGGAAGAACGCAGACCACTCATCCCAAAGCCAGCTGGGCTTCCCTCCTGGCTTTTCTGTAACCTAACCCCAGCTGCCATCTGCTGCCCCAGATCTAAGCCAGAACACAGAATGGAGTTGGGGTAGGGGTGGTGCTGCCCAGAGACCTTCCTCTCCAAACCCTCAGAGACCTACCACTTTTTGGACTTGAGCCTGGGTGGAGGGTTCCGCGGGATGAGGAAGAGGGCACGCATGGGGTGCATGTCACACAGAGCTGGCACGCAGAAGAGACACCATTAGTCCCTTTCATCAAAGAACCTCTCCTCGAGGTGCCTCCCAGAAACACCTCCTCCCCACAGCCACTTGGGTTCTCCCTTCTCTACCACACCCTGGCCAGGGCACACTCAGCACTTACGGGGGGCTCCCTCTGCCATCTCAATGGCTGTGATTCCTAAAGACCAAATATCACTCTGAGGAGGGGAGAGAAAAAGGCACAGGTGAGCCCGACAATTCTGCCTGGTAACCTTTTTCTCATCATTCCTAGCCTCTTCAGGCTCTGCACCTCTTCCTGAGGCCTTTCCTCTTCCAAATCGTCTCATCTTCCCATCTACACATTCCTTACCATGAAATGTTCGCCTCTCACTGGTGATATTTCACCACATCTTCATTTTGTTCCCCGGCCTATTCATGCGCCCAGGCTTTTAACCTACCCACCACCCTTACCTCATTTCCTGCCCCTGCTCCCACCTTCCCGCTTCATACCCTGTAATCGTAGGTGGCATCAGGGTTCTCATCACAGGCGATGACCTCTGGGGCCATCCAGTACGGGGTCCCAATGAAAGTGTTTCGTCTGCCCACAGTGCGGTCCAGCTGAGCACTCACCCCAAAATCCACTGTGAGGCATGGGAAAGGGGTCAGTACGAGAGTCCCTTTTGCTCCCTTGCCTCACTTCCTTACATGCCTGTGTGTGCCTCACTGAGGCCCTGTCCCTATCCAGACACCCTCAGCACCTTCTCCCACCCATCAACATCCTGAAGAATGTGGCCCAGTTTTACTGGGGATCAAGGGACAGCATCCCAACCAACAGGGACCACAGGTACGCCATCTCCCTCTAAGGGATGCACAGTACTCCAATGTCAGACAGGAGCTTGTCTAGGACTTTTCAGAGAAGGCAGGAGGGAGACATCACAGGGCAGGAGATGGGAGGGGAGGGAGCGGGCCTACCCAGCACTCAGGCAGTTGGACTAGTCACAGAGGGGTGGGGTCCCCATGTCCTAGAGGTGAAAGGGCCGTGGGTGGAACCAGCGCACCTAGCTTGACCTCTGCATTCTCTGTTAGCAGCACGTTCTGTCCCTTGATGTCTCGATGGATCACTTTATGGGCATGGAGATGAGCCAGCCCCTGGGACAGCAGAGGGGAGAAAATCAGCTGTAGTGTTGGACTGGATGGGAAGGAGTGAGGTGAGGTGGACTGAGGGCTGGGCTGAAGGTGCAGACCCTCCCCACCTGAGCCCAAGTATGTGTCGGGGGAAGCTTCCTTAAAGCAGTGGCTCCCAGTAGGGCCTGGAAGCTGAATTAGAAGTGAAGAAGTAATAGAGCTTGGCGAAAGGACTTGTCTCCTGCAACGGCCGGAGATCTATGCCCATGGAGCAGCCCTGGGATGGGGGCCCTTAAGCTCACCCTAAGAATCTCCCTGCAGATGTAGGCAATGCAGTCCTCCTTCAGAGCATTCCCTTTTGTGTTCTTTACCAGGTCAGTCACTGAACCAGCACCACAGAACTCCATCACCAGCTATGGTCCCAGGAAGGCAATGTAAGGGAAAATACTGGTCAGGCAAGGCCACTGCCAGATGCCTGGAGAACCAGAGTCCTCGGGGCCAGAACTGGCTTGAGCTGGACAGCAGGAGCCCCGTGACCCCTGACAGAGGCCCCAGGACTTCCTGAGATCAGGAGAGAAAAGAAAATGAACACAGCTGGAAAGGGGCTGGCAAGGTGGGGCTGGGTCCAGGCAAAGGAATCCTTAAAGTCTTCAATACAATGATGTAGATATGTGCATTTTCCTTGAGGAAGAGTCTCGTGCTTTTATCAAATCTGCACTAGGACCCTAAATAGTTAAGAATTATTGTTCTGGAGCAGGGGTCTACAAATTATATGGCTGGTTAAAGACCTGCTTTTCTATGTCCTTCAGCTAAAAATAGTTTTTATAATTTTTAATGGTTGGTGGGAAAGAAGAATCATTTAATGACACATGCAAATGGTGTGACATTCAAATTTTAGTGACCTAAATGCCTACAATATTTACTGTCTTGCCTTTCATAGAAAGTATTTGCCATCCGTGACTTAAAGGCAACAAAGGAAGAATCAGTGATTGTCCAGGTCCTCTAGATTAGCCCAGAGATCTGCTAAAGAGAATCTAAGAAGACTTCTTGTCCAAGCTTTTTACTAAAAGCCACGTGCAATGCAGAAAAAGACTGGATGGGACACATACATGTGCTATGCAGTAAGAACAATTTGCATGTGCCTCCAGTCTGAGGCTGTCTGTGGGCCAGTAAAGCACAGTAGTAGCCAATGGTGGTCAACAGGTCTAGAAAAGGGTGCCTGGCCACCAGTGCATAAGCACTAGTCTACATATACCTGCCAAGGAAACCTACCAGTTACCTTTCTTTGTGTGTGTGTGTGTGCATTCCCAGAAAACCATGGTTCACCTCACCTGCACAGGGTATACAGAAGGTGCTTACTAAGTACTTATCTAGCTGACTGTTAGGAAGGGAGACCTGGCATGAGCTCCGAATCTCCCACCAGCCGTCATGAAGCACCTGGTTGCTCTCCCCGCTGGGTTAGGCCCAGCACCAGAAAGGGAGAGGCTAGGAGAATTTGCAGGTGGGAAGGGGAGAGATTCCTAGGAGTGTTCTGGCCCAGGAGGAATGTGAGTAGCCTCTGGTTTAAATAACCATCCAGGCTCTGTTCCTATAAATAGTCTGAGGTGACCTGTGGAAATGGTTCGCTGCTGTCTTGACCCAGAAACCCCCACAAAATCATGCAAATCAAGAGGCTCAAATCTTTGTGTTCATTTTTAAGAATACCCATGAAACTGCCCAGGCCATCAAGGGTGTGCATATCTGAAAGGTCACCAAGTATCTGAAGGATGTCACATTAAAGAAGCAAGGTATGTCGTTCTGGCGTTACAATGGTGGAGTTGGTAGGTGCGTCCAGACCAAACAGTGGGGCTGGACACAGGGTTGCTGAAAGACTGCTAAATTTTTGCTGCATATGCTTAAAAATGCAGAAAGCAATGCTGAACTTAAGGGTTTAGACATAGCTTCTCTGGACACCAAACATATCCAGGTGAACAAAGCACCCAAGGTGGGGCTCCATACTTATGGAGCTCATGGCCAGGTTAACCCATACACGAACTCCCCCTGCCACACTGAGATGATCCTTATTGAAAAGGAACAAACTGTTCCTAAATCAGAGGAGCAAGTTGCAGAAGAAAAAGATATCCCAAAAGAAACTGAAGAAACAAAACCTTATGGGGGAAAAAAAACCCCAAAAATTTATGGCATAGGAATAAATTAAGTATAAAATAAATGCAAATAAAAGTAAATAAATAATAATTCAGATGGTCTGCGCACTGACGGAGCAGTCCTGTCCTTTGCCACAAATATGTTGGTTCTGCACCTCTCTAGGAGCTGTGCTCAAAGGCAGGAGAACTAATGGACAAAGCTCCCCGTGATGCCATCCAGCCCTGACCAGTACTCTGCTGTCTACTATTTATGAAGTGTCTATCTGACGAGGTGGGGGCAAACCCCAGGGCCCCATCACCAAACCTGCAGCAGGACAAGCGGCTGAAGTACGTGTGCAGGACTGGAGTCAT
Organism: Chinchilla lanigera; assembly: GCF_000276665.1. NCBI lineage: Eukaryota > Metazoa > Chordata > Mammalia > Rodentia > Chinchillidae > Chinchilla > Chinchilla lanigera. The sequence goes on along the minus strand of NW_004955467.1, from coordinate 10,296,282 downwards.
GTGAGTCACGAGATCCCTCTGGATCCAGAGACAGGACAGACTGTATACACTGGAGGGAGAGCTGACAGGAAGAGATACTGGGCAGGGACCCTAAGTTCCACATCAGCAGCCTGGAGACAGGAGGTGTAGGAAGGGCAGGTGGGAGTTATTTCTCACCCAGAGCTGGTCATCATTCCCAGGGGGGCTCTTCTTGATGAAGGCCCCATAGTAGGTGGCAATGTTGCGATGGTGAGAATACTTTTTCAACATGTTGATCTCCTGTTTGATCTCTTCCTCCTCGTCCTAGGTGAACGGAAGGAGATAAACCTTGTGACTCCCACAACCCTCTCTTGATGCCCAACCTCCCTGTGCTGGGCTCCCCTCCTTACCTCTGTGACATCCATGACCTTGATGGCAGCCAGCTGCCCGGTCTTGACATGCCGACCCTGCAGGACAGTGAGCCAGGTATGAAGGATCTGGGTCTGTGCTTGGGAACAGAATGCTGGAGAAGGCTTGATTCTTAGGCCACATCTTTCAGCTATTTTGTTTGTTTGGTTTTTGAGACAAGGTCTTGTCCATGTAGTTCAGACTGGCTGTGAACTCACTATGTAGCCCAGGCTGGCCTCGAACTTGCAGTGATCCTCCTGACTCAGCCTGCTGAGTGCTGGAATTACAGGTGTGCACCACCACACCCAGCCATTCAGCCATTTGCTATTTTAGAATGTGCCTCTTGTGGCTAGACCATTCAGTCCATTTGCTGGTCACAGGAGTTGATAGAGGGAAAAGAATTACCAAGTCATTGTGGCTACAAGAAAAATTACATATACTGTACTTCCAAACTGTAAAAATGAAGCTCAACAACAATAAAGAGTCTCATATTAAAAACCCAAGAGATAACCAGGCATTGTGGTACACAGCTGTGATCCTAGCACTCAGGAGGCTGAGGCAGGAGGATCACTGTGAGTTCGATAGCTCAGGCTCACAAACTGAGCTCAAGGCCAGCCTGAACTACATAGCAAGACCTTGTCTCAAAAATTTAAAAAAAAAAAAAAAAATTAACTAAAGGAAGCCAAGGGACACAGTGACACATATTATTTATGTTATTTTCTAGCCTCCTTGGACTGAAAATGAGAGTGGGGAGTAAAAAACAGTCCTCTGCCCTAATGAGGTGCCTAGGGAGGAAGGGGCTTTGCCTATACCAAACAAAATGCACACTTTCCTGGCCCTACTCTAGACAGGAAGCCTCTCCCAAGATCAACCCTACCCTCAAGGCTTTGTACTGTCAACAGGGAAAGAACAGAGACACAGCTGAGATTTTAGGGAACTTGGGGAAACAAAGGGGCCAGCTGACATGTGCCTATGCCCTATCACCAGGCTTCATGGGAGGAAACTTCCCTTTCTTTCTGTGTTCGTATTTTTGAAACCAGGTCTTGCTATAGTCTGGGGGCTGGCCCTGTACAAGCAATCCTCCTGCCTCAGCCTTTCCAGTGCTGGGATGACAGGTATGCACCACCATGCCTCATAAAATTTCCCCTTCTTTACTTGCCCTAGTCATTCCTAGCCTCCCCCAGCATCCTTCTGAAATCCCTAGCAGTAGCCATCAAAGGCTTGGACAAGAAAGTTCATGGTTTTCTGGGAAGCACACGGTGAGGGAAGGCAGCTCTTCATGACACGGACATGGATAGTGCCCAGTTATGGATTACTTTTATCCTCAGTAGTCATTCAAGACGCCAAGCCTAGTGGTAGCTTTGGCAGCGCATATACTAAAAAAAAAAAAAAAAGACTTCAAACCTAGAGAAGCAGAAGCACACAGAGCTGCTATTTCCATAGCAACAACTAGGCAAAAGACGGAGGGTGGCTGTTTCCCCAGAGCTTACAAGGAAAGGAGGGTAGGAGAAAGGCAGGTGGTCCCAGTGATGCAGGAGAGAGGGCACTTGTGAAAACACCAAGCACTGAGTCTGCAGGTAAGGGATGGGCTATGTGTTCTACTGAGTCTCCAGCCAGCCCAGGGGCACCACCCACCTTAAACACGCTGCTTCCTTGTGTGGCTGCTTCCCCTCATCCAAGTGTGGGCAGTGACCAGGCCATGTGAGAGAGCTGGGCGGACCATGATCAGGCAAGTTTCCTCCCATGAAGCCTGGTGACAGGCCACGAGATAGGCAGCCTCAAAAGCAGGCGGCCTGTCAGGCATGGTGGTGCACACCCGTGATTGCAGCTGAGGCAGGGAGGCTGAGGCAGGAAGACTGCAGGGAGTTCAAGGCCAGCCTGAACTACAGGGTGAGAGCGTCTCAAAAAAAAAAAAAGCAGAAGCCCCGAGCTATGACTCCAGCTCTACTGTAGGAGGTCAAGAAAGCCACTTCCCCTCTATGGAAGGCCACTTGTAAAAGCCGTCAACCCTGAGTCATGGGAGGAGCCAAACCCATACTCAGGCCTGAACTCTGAATTCTCAGATGGGCTCTGACAGCCATATCCCCATAACTTCCTCTTGCCCTAGTGGCTCTGCCTACTTCCTGTCCCATGGCCACCTAGTTGTAGACCTGTTCTTGCCACATCTAGGACAAGCTCTATACTCAAAAGGCAGAACACAGCCAATTTTTTTTTTTGTTTTTTTTTTTGAGGCAGAGTCTTGCTGTGCAGTTTAAGCTTGCCTTCATTCAGTTCACTATATAGCATAGGCTTGCCTCAAACTCATGGCGATCCTCCTGCCTCTGCCTCCCAATCCTCTGCCTCCCAAGTGCTGAGACTACAGGCATGTGCCGCCATGCCCAGCAGCCAGCCAAATTCTCCCTTCTAGTTGTTCTCTTTGCTCTCCTCTCTCTCAGGCCCACCCACCCCACGGTGCTAAGGATGAAACCTTGGCCTCTGGTGTATTAAGTATATGTTCTACCACGAAGATGCACCCTTGGCCTCCTTCCAAGAGGGACTTCAGTGTGTGTAATTTCTTGTAGGCCTCTCAAATCTCCAGACCTGGGTGGAACCTACTTCTTTCCATTCCTCTCAAGACAGCACTGCAGACATGAAGGTCACACTTCTATACCATTAGAATCTCACCTTGTACACCTGTCCGTAGGTTCCATTGCCAACCACCTCCACCAGCTCAAAGATCCCAGCAGGGTCCTGAGGAAAAGGGATGGGAGAGACACAGAAAGAGCAAGATGTCAGCACTTCAAGGAAGGTTATGACCCTGGAGGGGAGAGAAGTGTTTGGAGCGTATGAGTGATGCAGGAGGGTATTACTAGGGGATTTGCAGGGGAACCCTGATGGCCAGTTGCCCTTTCTCTGGATGGTTCAGAGTTAATATTCGATGGGAAAAAAAGGAGGAGGAGGAACATGGAAGTCAGGGCCCGGATGGTTTTCCAAATCTATGCTGCCCACTTCAAAAGCTGCCTGAATCCTCATCCAAAAATGAGGATGCCGAGGACCCCTCTGGGATGGTACACACTTCAGGTGAGGTGACGTCCATCAAATGGTAAGATGGAGCCTAGCACAGAGTGTGTCCTCAATAAAAGTTAATTATCATCATTATCATTTTATTTTTATTTTAGAGAAAAAAGCAAAATTTCAAAACAATAGGAGAGTGACAATGGTTAATACACTGCACACTGTTATCTTTAGTTTTTTTTGTTTTTCGTTTTTCTTCCAGTACCAGGAATTGAACTCATGACTTTGCGCTTGCCAGGCAGGCACTTTGTCGCTGAGCTAAATCCTCAGCCCCACACACTGTTATCTTTAGAGGACAAGATATAGGCATTTAATTGTCTAAACAATATTAGCACAAAGATTTCTTTTCAATGAACTAAGAGAAATTAGTAGTATAACTACCTTATTATCTTGTGTGTGTGTGTGTATATATATAGATTTTTTGTTTTATTTTAATTTTATTTTATTTTATTTTATTTTATTTTATTTATTGCTTTTCCCTTCCTTCTTTTCTCCTTTCCCCCATCCCAGTTTCTCTTTCCTTTGGAACAGTTTCTTCCAATTTTATAGTATCTATTGTACATTTTGGATCTTATTTATTCTTTCAGCTTCTCACAGGAGGAGACAATATGATGTTTCTACATGTGCGTCTGATTTTATCATTTTATTTTAAAGGCCAGGAGGAAAAAAGTTAATGGGGCGAAGGAGGGACCAGCAGGGAGGCACTCTCCTTTGGTCCTTTTCTTTCTTTCTTTCTTTCTTTTTTTTTTCATCTTTTTGAAACAGGGTCTCGCTATGCAGCTCAGGCTGGCCTCGAGCTCACTTTGTAGCCCAGGGTGGTCTTGAACTCGCAACAATCCTCCTGCCTCAGCCTCCCAAGTGCTGGGATTACAGGCATACGCCACCATGCCCAGCTTCCTTTGGCCCTTTTCTTCCCTCTCCAGTTTTCCTCGCACAGCGGCTTCTGGGTTCCAGTTTGAGGCTTTCAGGGACAGGTGAAGGGATCTCCAGATTAGAAGAGAGCAGGCAACAGGGAGAAAGTGCTTCTGGGCAGGACACAAGGTCAAGAAGAACTCTGTGCCTCCTTCTCTTAGCCAAACAGTGCCAGGAGGAGAGGGACCAAGGGCTGAACAAAGCCTCTAAAGAGGCCCGCTCCCTTGACGGGCCTATGCAGGCCACCTGGCCTCAGTGGCACAGTGGCACAGCTGCCATCCTGTCCCAAGGCCATCTACACCCTCCCAGCAGGCCTGTTTTTTGTTTGTGTGAGAGAGAGAGAGAGAGAGAAGCTGGAAACTGGAGAAACAGGTCCCAGCACTGTCTCTGCCCCTGCACTTCCAGGCTCTTCCAGGCTACTGCAGACAGCAAGTACACGGCAGAGAGTGAGGACAGCATTTGGGAAAAAACTTCCCAGGCAAAACTTGGGCCTCTGTGCTCATCATCCTAACAGTGTATCATGTAGAACTCTTCCCTGTTTTTGAAAACCCATTATGAGATTTCTGAAAGCACATGCACAAAAGCCACAAACAAGCCCCCCCGCCACACTCAGTACTGAGGTAATAAGCGTATATAATAGGACTCAAGCATGGTGAAGACCAGGAGGTACCCCCACCACTGGGTAATGGGGATGGAACCCAGGTCCTTACACATGCTAGGCAAGTACTGTACCACTGAGCCACAACCCCAGAGGCCCTTCCTCAGCCTCCCAAACATAACAGATGTGCGTCAGTGTGCCCAGCTGAGGCTTTCTGAGAACCTCCCACCTGTATACACTTTGTCCATTTTCTCAGAGGAGAAGTTTAGAACAGACTCCTCGCTCCAAGAACTGGCCCCATCACAGCATGTATGACGATGCACTGTGACTATGCCAGCAGCTAGCCCAGGCCTGGCACTCAGCAGCCTGAGAGAGCATGCCCAACCTGCCCCGGAATCACAGTCTCCTTCTACATGCTTTGATGGGGCCTAGGCTGACCAGACCAAGAACTTCATGGTTTATATTCAATTATTTCACCCTAGCTCAAGTTACTGAAAAATCTTTAATAAATCCCAGATGTGGTGTTTCAAGTCTATGATACTAGCACTCTGGGAGGCTGAAGTAGGAGGATCACAGGTTCAACTGCAGCCCAAGCAACTCTGTGAGACCCTGTCTCAAAATAAATAAGGGCTAGGGCTGTAGCTCAGCGGGAAAGCCCTGGGTTCAATTCCCAGTACTGCGAGGACAACAACAAAACTTTAATAGATCTAGAAAGTCATTAGGGCTCACAGGAAAGGAAGGCACTGTCACTGCAGGATGATGCAGGGTGAACGAAATGTTTGCCTGAACCTGAGAGCTGCGAGGGACCTGGAAGAAGTCTTGCCACCTGCAGTTCTACCCTGAGAGGCCTGACGAGGACACAGGTCCCTAAAGATTTCCTAAGAGGGAAGCTCATCTGTTCTGCGACCTTGTGAGTCCTTTCTTTTTTTTTTTCTTCTTCTTCTTTTTTTTTTTTTTTTTTTTTTTTTTTTTTTGTGAGACAGGGTCTTGCCATGCAGTACAGACCAGGCTTCAACTCATTATGTAGCCCAGGCTGGCCTCGAACTCACAGCGATCCTCCTGCCTCAGCCTCCCAAGTGCTGGGACTACAGGCGTGTGCCACCATGCCTGGCTGGGAAGTCCTTTCTTGAATCTAACTGTAGTTCTTTCTGCAGTGGAAAGAGGCAAGGACTTAGCAGTTGTGATTTTAATTCTGTAATCCTAACTCCCAATCTATTGCCTGCTATGTTTAGGACACACTGAGACATGAAATAATCTGAGGTCAGAGACTCTGGGTTCAGACACAGACATTTAGTGGATTTCAAGCCTGCTTCCTGACCTTGCTTCCTTGAAAGGGTGATTCTGAGAATCTGCTGAGATCACACAAGCGCTGGTAACGGTACCCGGGACCCTCCTCAGATGTTCCTCAGAGACTGCCTTTCAAAAGCAGCACACCTTCCCCACCAACACCCAGCCTCCATGTCACACTGTGGCTCTTCCTCTCCCCTACACCAGTCACCTCGTCCTTTGTCCTTTCCAGTGTTCCTGGTTTACTCTCCATTCCTATGGCTGCCAACTCAGACCCATCCCTTCTGTCCTCCCCCGGGCGTTCCTGCTTTCCCGCATCTCCCTTGTGCTGCTGCTGCCGCATCCAACCCTCCCAACACGTGCTCTCTGAATTTTGCTCTTTTGCCCCTAAACCCACACAGCTCCCCACTACTGGAAAAGGGTTGGAACACCTCAGCCCTGTATTACAGATGCGCCATCATTCATCAACTAAGAAATACTTTGAGTGTGCACAAGTAGGGCCTAATCTGGAAAAATCAGTAATGGGATCTTATTTCATTCACCATTAAATATCAATTAGGTACTAACTAGGTGACAACTCTTGAATTAGGTACAACAGGAGCTCAATCACGCATGAGAAACAAGACAGGCCAAATATCCAAATATGGACATGAGCTAGGTTTGGTGGTGCACGCCTATAATCCCAGCACTCAGGAGGCTGAGGCAGGAAGACTGCCAGGAATTCAGGCCAGCCTGGGCTATACAGTAAGTTCAAGGCCAACCTGAAACCTGAACTACATACTGAGGCCATCTCAGAACAATTAACCCCCCAAGAACCACTTATGGACAGTAACATTATGAGACTGTGTGTCATACAGATACACTATGAAAATGAAAAGCACTGAAGCCATTAAAACATTGCTTGGTGTGATGGAAGAGCACAGGAGAGTGGTTTTGTAGTGAGAATTTGGTGTTAGGCATGTGTCCCTGAGCCAGGATTTAGTTGTTCGGGGCCTTATTTCTTTCCTGCAAACAGAGAAGAAATAGGGTCAGACAGAATCTGCTCTGCCAGGCTTGGGGGCTCACCCCTACAATCCTAGCACTCTGGTAGGCTCCAGTAGGAGGACTGCAAATTGGAGTCCACCTTGGGCAATATGAGTCCCTGCCTCAAAATTTAAAACAACTAAAAAAATGGGTGGAGGATTTAGCTTGTTGTGAAGGTCTCGGGTTCAAATTCCAGTTCTGCAAAAGCAAAAACATAAAAAAAAGCTGTTTCATAGTGTCAGGGGAGGGGATTCCATGCTACTTGAGCATGTCCGCTGTTCCCTGGAGACAGTGCTTGAGAACTCTGAGTGCATTTGCAACTGGGGACAGAAATGAAGAACGGTGCCTCAGAGAAGGGTAAAAAAAGAAAAAAGAGAAAGAAAAAAGAAGAGTGCAGGAAGCACTGTGGTGCCAAGGGACAGAGTTCTGGGTTTGGACGCTGAGTGTGAGATGTGAAAGGGGCCTGAGAGCATGGGTATGGGGCACTTGAGAAACCGGGTCTGGAGACAGAAATGTGAAGACATCTGTGAGCACGACTGCGAGACACTCACAGACATGGAGAGGGCACGGGCAGGACACAGGGACACAAGAGCCATGGCCAGCCTGTGCGGAGCAGCTGTGCAAGTATCCCACAGGGAGGCCAGGGTGCGATGGTCTGACGTTAGAGTGGTAAGAAGGACTCAGAAACATCCTAGGGAGGGCCCCCAGGGAACCACTGGGAACCTCTGGGAACTGCGGCTGTGAGAACCGAGGGGAGAGAGCAGGGTTGGAGAAGAGGAAGCACAGATGATGGGGCAGCACCCTTGCTAGAGAAGTCTAACTGTGAGAAGAAAGGAGAACTCACATAATGCCTGGAGAAGACAACAAGGATCAGCCAAGAGGGTTTTCTAAATTGGGAAGATAGGGCTGGGGATCTAGCTCAGTAGCACAGCGCTTGCCTGGCAAGTGCAAGGTCATGAGTTCAATTCCCGGTACCAGGAAAAAAAAAAACCCAAAAAATAAATTGGGAAGATAAGCTGGGCTTGGTAGTGCACGCCTGGGATCCTAGCACTCTGGAGGCTGAGGCAGGAAGATCACAGTAAAACCAAGGCCATCCTGAACTACATAGTGAGAATCTGTCTTGAAAAAATAAATTGGGAATGTATCTCGTGTCTGCAGGAAGGAAGAAGCCAAAAGGGAAGATGACACAGGAACTGATTTTTTAATAAACGTGTGGCCAGGCATGGTGGCGCACACCTGCAGTCCCTGCACTCTGGGAGGCTCAGGCCTCACAGAACTCACAGAAGATTGCTGTGAGTTCAAGGACAGCCTGGGCTACATAGCAAGATCCTGTCTCAAAAAATAAAACAAAAATAAAAGTATGTGTATGTATGTATGCATTTTTTAAAAATTTTTTTTTAAATTTTATGGTGCTGGAGCTCAACCCATGACCTAAGCATCATAGGCAAACACTGCCTTTGAGCAACACCCCCAGGCCAGGTACATGTATGCTTTATTCCACAGTTTATAAATATCCTCCAGTGGTTTGCAGTGGAAAGATAAAACCTCACAGTGCCTATTTCTCTCTCATACAGATACTCAAGGATCTGGGATGTCCAGGGGTATATAATGTAGTTCTGATTTGATTTATGCATTGATTAGGCTACAAATGTGGCTTTTCAAATGCTGCGGCTATCTATGTTCCTGGTCACCTTCTCCCATGGTGAGAAGCCCCCAGAGGGAGAGGCTGTGGTCCTGGGCAGCCCCTAGGCAGTCCTGGATGGCCCCAGCACAGCCCTGTAATGTGCAGCTATAGGCCTTCTGGCCTTTCTTGTGATACTCAAATTCTGTTCTCTATTTGGCAGTTCGGTTCTTGCCCTGCCAGCTGCTGGAAGTTAGGAGATAGAAACCAGGGCAGCCGTAAATCATGATAGGCAAGAGAAGACAACAGGGCGAGATGAGAAGTGAAGAGACAGTGGTCTGTTGAGATCTAGAGGCAAGAAGATGAGGGAGCTCAATAAATACCCAGTGATCCTGATGGTAGTTGTTTTTTTTTTGAGGCAAGGTCTCACTATGCAGTTCAGACTGGCCTTGCACTCACTATGTAGCCCAGGCTGGCCTGAACTCACATAGACTCTCTTGCTTCAGCCTCCCAACTGCTGGGATTACAGGAGACTGCTGGGATTACAGCCATGTACCATGCCCGGCTAGATGTTAGTTAAATGGGAGAAAGACCACCTCTTAAAATTCAGAGTGGGAAGCTTAGGGCAGCTCTTATAAAGTATGCTCTGCAAGAGTGGTTCTCAACGTACAGGGCACATGAGAATCATTTGGGAAGTGGACTCCCAGGATCTGTTTCCAGAGATTCCATAGGTCTGGGGTGAGGAGCAAGGACCCATACTGACCAGATAACCTGGCCTATTCTAAGGCATAGGATCAGGAGACCTACTGTGAGACTGCCTTAGTTACTGGATGAGAGGGAGGTTATAGAAGAATCAGGAACAATAGGGACCTGCATGAAGTCAGGCAGCCAGAGTGTGAGTGGTGGGCAACCAGCTTCCTGTGGGTGTCCAATACTGCTCTCCCCTCTAGCACCTCTTCCACACTGACCCTCCCCAGACAAATAACTCTTTTTATCTACATTTATGTAACCCTGTTTATAGATGACTTTCTTGTCTGTTTTTGTTTTAAAATTTTTATTGGTAATTTTAGATACACATAGTAACATTCATCATAGGGGATTAGTACCTGTACATAATACATCTTTTTTTGTTTTGTTTGAGACTGGGTCTCACCATGTAGTTCAGGCTATCTTTGAACTCACTATGTGGCCCAGGCTGACCTTCAAGCTACAGCAACACTCCTGCCTCAGCCTCCCAAATGCTGGGATTATAGGCGTGTGCCACCACACCCAAAAGCATACTATATCTTCCTGCTTTTTTTCCCATTCCCCTCCCCTCTTTTCAACCCCTCTTCCCTTCCTTATTTACAAAAGCTTTGTTTCTATTTTTTCCTATTCCCCCACCACTACTACTCTCCTTATTTGAACACTTTCTTCCCACTTCCCAGTATCTATTATACATTTTGGTCCTTATTTACGCTTGGAGGCTGGGGATATAGCTCAACGGCACAGCGCCTGCCTGGCAAGCGCAAGGTCCTGAGTTCGATTCCTAACAGCAAAAAAACCCCAAAAGAAACGACAGGCAGCACTTATTTACACTTGATTTCTCACACCAGCAAAATAATTCGGTATTTACATGTGTGTCTTATTTATTTAACTTAAGAGTATAGTTTCAAGGTGCATCCATTTACTTAGATATGTCTCAAGCATATCCTTCTTTATGGCTGAGTAGTACCATTGTAGAAAAAACTCCCACATCTTCTTTATCCATTCACTGGTTGGCTGATGAGCATTTGGGCTGTTTCCAAGACTTAGCTACTACAAACTGTGCCACTACAAAAATGAGAATGCATATATCATTGTGGTATATGCTCTTAATTCTTCCAGGGTAATACCCAGAAGGGGCACAGCTGAGTCAAATAGGGCCTCTAGTTTTAGTTTTTTGAGGAATCTCTACACTGATTTCCAGTGGTTGTAACAGTCTACACTTCCACCAACAGTGGAGAAGCGTTCCTTTCTCCCCATAGCCCCATCAGCATTTGTTATTGGTTGATTTCTTGATAACAAGAAAAAAGCCACTTTTTCTGTAGTGAGATGGAATCTCAGCACTGATTTAATTTGCATTTCTCAAACGACCACAGATACTGAACATTTTAAAAATATTTATTTGCTGTTTCTACTTCTTCATCTGAGAAGTGTCTGTTTATTTCTGATGCCCATCTTTGAATTGGGTCTTTAAATTTGGGGGGGCGCTAATTTTTTTGAGTTCTTTGACATATTAGACTTTTTCTGAGGAACAGCTGGCAAAACTTTTTCCCACACTGTGAGTTGTCTCTTCGCTTTGTTAGTAATTTCTTTTGCTATGCAAAAGCCTTTTTTAAAGATGAGATTCCACTTGTTGATTCTTTGTGACAGTTCTTGTGCGACTGGGGTTTTTGTTCATAAAGTCTTTGCCTATACCAGTATCTTCAAGGCTTGTACTCACTCTATCTCCCAGCACATTTAGTGTTTCTATTTAAATATTTAGATCTCTGATCCATTACAATTTAGTTTAGTACATGGTGAAAGATATGGGTCTAGTTTTAATCTTCAGCATGTGCAGAGCCAGCTTTTCCAGCACCATTTATTTGTTGTTGTTTTTGTTTTTCATTTTTCTTCCGGTACCAGGAATCGAACTAACAACCTTGCACTTGCCAGGCAGGCGCTTTGCCGCTGAGCTAAATCCCCAGCCCTCCAGCACCATTTATTAAAGAGGATATCTTTCTTCCAGGGAAGGTGTTTGTCTTTGTCAAAGATTTAGCTGTCTTGTCAGCCAACTTAAACCTCCAGTTTTTTCTGGGAAAGCTTCCTAAACTACACTAGTTTATCACAAGCTATCCCACACATGAGTTTCAACCTCAGTTTTACATATTAATCTCATCTCCACTATAAGTTTCTCAACAGGACCAAGAAGATATATTTTTAAGATTACTCTAAGAAAAAGACAAGGACTACTCTTGGCACTTCTATTCCACATATACTAGAGATTCTAGCCAGAGCACTTAGATAAGAAAAAGAAATAAAAAGGGCCAGGCTTAGAAAAAGCTTTCTATCTCTATGTACAGAAAGCAGGATATTGTATATAGAAAATACTAAGGGATTAACTAAAAATCTGTTAAACCTAATAAATTCAGCAAGGTTGCAGGATACAAGACCAATATAAAAAAAAATCAACTATATTTCTATAACAACAAATAATCCAAATATGAAAACAATTTCATTCACAATATCATAAAAATAAGTTTAATCAAAGAAGGGTTAGATGTAATACTGAAAACTATAAAATAATGTTGAAAGAAAAAGCTAAGTAAATGGAAAGATATCCCATGTTCATAAACAAGAGAATTTAATACTATTAAGATCTACAAACTCAGTGCAATTCTATCAAAATCCTAGCTGGGATTTATCTTCCAGAAAGTGATCAGCTTATCCTAAAAATCTTTTAGAAATACAAAGGACTCAGAATAAACAATCCTAAAAACAAAGAACAAAGTTGGAGGATTTACATTTCTCAATTTCAAAACTTGTAAATGACAATAACCAAGACAGTGTTGCCAGGTATGGTGGTGCATGCCTATAATCCCGGTACTCAGGAGGCCAAGGCAGGTGGATTCTAAGTTCAAGGCCAGCCTGGGCCACATAAAATTCAAGACCTGCATGAACTACATGGTAAGACCCTGTTTCTAAAAAAATGAAACAAAACAAACAAACAAAAACAGTATGATACCAGCATATTATAGACATATAAAGCAAATGAACAGAACTGAGAATTCAAAAACAAACTCTGACATTAATGGTCAGTTTATTTTTAACCAGCATGCCAACACTATTCCTATAGTCTTTTCAATACCATTAGAACATCTGGATATCTACATAAAAATGCAGCAACTCATAATTAAGAGGCAATTTCTATTATTACTTTGCTGCTGGTTGTGTCTGAGGCAAGTCACTTAAAAGTGACTGGGTTTGTTTCTTTGTTGCTTTGTGCTGTATGTACGTACATATGTATGTGTTTGTTTGTTTGTCTGTAGACAGGGTCTCACTATGTAGTTCAGGATGAACTTGAACTCACTATGGAGCACAGGTTGGCCTCAAACTTGCAGCAATCTTCCTGCCTCAGCCTCCCAAGGGCTGGGATTACAGGTGTGTGCCACCATGCCCACCTCAATTTTTATTTTTAAAATTACTATATAATGACCACATTTCTTGAGGGGAGTTGGTATATATACATAAAACATCTCAGTTCCTTATTTCATCCCTTTCCCCTCCACTCATCTCTCAGTCCCCTTCCCATCTGCAGAAGATCCACCTGAGTTCATTTTTGACAAACTAAGAAAACTTGCCAGTCAGGCGTAGTGGCACATACCTGCAATTCCAGTACTCAGGAGGCTGAGGCTGGAGAACTGCTTTGAGTTCAAGACCAGATTGGGCTACATAAGTGAATTCAAGGCCAGACTGAACTAAATAGAGACCCTGTCTCAAAAAAAAAAAAAAAGAAAGAAAACTTGCTAACTATGATTCTACACCAATTCTAACTATGGTTCCAAATGCTCAAGTCTACACCCCATGAAACCATGTGCCAACAACTACACTAGGATGAAGAATAGAACAGTTCATAAAATGCATAAAATGGGGCAGGGCAGTCCCTGCCATATGGGTGCATATATTCTGATATATGGGGGGTGGTGGACACAAAACAACTATACGATTGATTTTTTAATGATGGCAGCACTCAGTCTGTGCAATGGAGATGCATAGGGTGCTAAGAAACACTGACTGAGTTGAGAACACAGGAATCAGGGAAAGCCTCATGAAAGCAGATTTAAGCTGTGGTGTGAACGTCATCTTAGCACCTCCTCTGAACAACTATCATCAGTCTCCTCCTGGGGGCCTTATCTTTACTCCATTAGGACATCTCCCACTTCCAGTTGCTCAGAGATTACATTATGGCCCACACTCCCCATCTCCCTTTGTACGAACTAGTAATTTTAAAGCACCTCCTTCGTTCCTTGTACTGTTAAGTGCTTTAAAAGTATAATCTCCTAATATACTTTGAGGTAAGTAGGCTGCACTTATCTCACAGGTATTGGAAATTTAGCACAATTACATGACTTGCCTAGGGCAGTGGTGGTGAACCTATGCCATAGCCAATGTTTGTTGTCACTGAAAGCTCTCAAAGATTCACCATCATGGGCCTAGGGTTACATATAAGCAGTAAGTGGAGAATCCAAGATATGACCTCAAAAATCTGACTCCAAGGCCTGCAGTGTGCTTTGCCTAGCTCACAGCTCCTGCTGTCTAAGCAACTGTGTTTTCAACCATTTGGTTCTCCTTCTTGTCCTACTGAGAGTCCAAGAGGTGGGTTACAAGGGTAGTCAGGCCAAATCTGACCAGAAATGATGGACTGGGGCCAACTTCCCCTCAGCCATTCCAACCAAGAGGGATGATGCTAGGTAGGAAATGGAAAAGTGCCATTATTATCTCAGGTGAAGGAAACCAGAAGCTGTTACTGAGAAGAAGTGGCCAGACTGAAGTAGAGATCAAAGCAGATATTGAGGGAAAGGGGACAAAAGTGGGAGAGGGAGCGAGGGATTCGAGCAATCCCTGTTGCTACGATGAATCTAGAACACCCTGTCCTTGCAGTTCCAAGAAACCATCTATGCTGCAGTTTGGTGCTCAGGGTCCAAGGAGATCAGGGGTATGGAGCCCACAGCATGCATGCTTAGTGACATCCCCAGCCCATGTTTTATTTTGAGACAGGGTCTCACTAAGCCACTTAGCTGCCCAGGCTGGCCTCAAATGTACAATCCCCCCTGCAGCAGCTTCCTAAAGTACTGGTATTACAAGCGTCCACCATCAAGATCCGGCTCCAAAGAGATTCTTGATCTTAAACAGAAATAATTTAGACCCCACAGTGCTGTTTTACCCATACCCACTAATTTAATCTGCACATAATTCCTTGAGGGAGACAGTATTCTCACTTTATAGATGAGAAAACTGAGGCTCTGTGAAGGTAAGTAACTTGCCCAAGGTAAAAAAGGCAATTAGGCAGCAAACCCAGAATGTGAATGCATGTGGCTGGCTCCAGAGTCTATGCTATAACCATCACTTTATTTGACCTAACCAAATCAGGCTCCTGCAACCAAACAAGCCAGACTACACACTGCTATTCCACTTCTTAAACAATGTCTCATCTCCACAAGCAGAATAAAAGCGGTTTAAGGGCAGGAATCATGCTTAGGTGTTATTTGGGTATTATACACAGTATGAAAGCCCCATAAACTGGTACTACTATGGGTGCCTGAATAAAAAATAGTATTATCTTTTCTGTGATGCTCTGAGCCTGTGGCACACTGCAAAACTACCTTGTTGTACATAGTTATCTGTGGCAGCTTTCTTCCTCTCAGTAAATCCTACTGCACTAAACATTTTATCTTCCCACATTTTATATATAAAAATTTTCATACATGATTAAAAATTTTGGAGCCAGGCATGGTGACGCACACCTGTAATCCCAGCATTGGGGAGACTGAGGCAGGAGGATCGTTGCGAGTTCAAGGCCAGCCTGGGCTACAAAGTGAACTCAAGGCCAGCCTGAACTGCATGGTGAGACCCTGTCTCAAAAATACAAAAAATAAAAATAAAAAATTTTGGTTGACTGAAAGATTGTGCAAGGCATCATAAAAGAGTTGGGACTGCCAGCTGTGGTTATCCACTCCTGCAATCTCAGCATTCTGGGAGGCTGAGGCAGGGGGATCGCAGGGAGTTGAGGCTAGCCCGGGCTATACAGTGAGTTCAAGGCCAGCCTCAACCATTATCACATAACTGGTGACAGTTCCCTCAGGATGTTGCCCTGTGTGACTCAGGCACTGCCCACCCTCTATGCCTCTGTCTTTTTTTTTTTTTTATGCCTCTGTCTTCCTCACAGTGTAAGGCATGTTTCTGAGGATATAATGAGGCACTCAAACACTCAGTTTAATGTTTAAATACCAGGCACAGCGAAGTGGAGACAGGCTTGGCTAAGGAAAAATTTTCTGAAAGAAGTTGAAACTACATGGCTGAAAGGAAGACAGAGGTACAAAGCTAGGTAGGTACAGAGAAAACACGCAGGCTGCAGTGGGCAAGGGCGAAGAACAGGGGCTGTCCCTCAGACTGCTCCTCTGTCTTACACCTCCTTTAATCACCCAAGTGTGTTGGTCTCCCCAGCTATAACCCAGATATTCCTGAAGGAACTCTCTCCCCAGCACTGGGGGCCTGAGAAGTTCCAAATGACGACTAAACATAGCACCATGATTTTTCCCAAGATGCCCACTTACACCTTCATCTTGTGCCTGCTCCCTAGTGCTGACTCAGAGAGTGTCAGGCACAAACTGGCCTTATGCTCCCACTTCCCTGCTCCTCTGGCCTCCAAGAGCTCCCTGGACTCCTCCCACAGAGCACACATGGAGAAAGGAAAGACAGAAATGGCAAGCACAGCTCTGACTCTGATGCCCAGCACCCAGAATCAGCCAATCATTTCCCTTCCCTGAAACCAGTGAGTTATTTATTCTCAGTTTTATATTTTTTGCAGTGCTGGGGATGGAGCTAGGGTTTCATACATGCTAGGCAAGTACTCTCCCCCTGAACTACATGCTCAACCAGTAAGGCATTTTTTTAAATGCAGCAAAGGGACAGATTAAGTTAGAAATGAGACTTTGGCTACTTTCCCCTAAAAACCCAAATAGGGTTTATGCTCCAACTGTGTCAAGACTAGCATTGCACATGGGGCTGGGGATCTAGCTCAGCAGCACAGCGCCTGCCTGGCAAGTGCAACATTGTTAGTTCGATTCCCCTTACCGGGGAAAAAAACAAAAAACAAAATAAAACAAAAAAAAACCTAGCACTGCACAGTCTAGCTGAGGCTGGGCGGGTGGCAGTGGGGAGCGATCTGGCAACGCAGTGGAATCCTGGACGAATGGTGTATGTGACAGAATGGGCAAAATGAGGCCACAGGTGAGGTCTGGGGTAAAATTTCTTGAAAAAGGGTCAGATCTGTGTTAGAACTCTGCACCAGCCTGTCCTCACCCCATGAACAATACCTCCTCCTCCACTCCAGGGCCTTCCCTTTGCACTCCCACAGCCCATCTCCAGAAGAGGAAAGTGATTCCTGCCAGCTTTGCTTTGCCTTACATGATCTCTCTTGAGGAGTAAAGTCTGTTTTTAAAGGATTTTAACAAATGAAAACTATAAATATTAGCCAGCATCTTTTATAAAGGCCTGTTAAAGAGTTTCTTCCCTTCCCTCCCCCTTCCTCCCTCCTTCCCTCTCCCCCTCCCTTCGTTCTCTCCTTCCTAATTTTGAGGTAGGGCTTCACTAAATTGCCCATGCAGGATTCAAACTTGTGAGCCTACTCCCTCAACCTAAGTGCTGGGACCGCAGGCATACACCCCATGCCCAACTTCTTCCTTTCTCCCTTCCTTCCCTCCCTCCCTTCCCTTTTCCTTCCCTCCCTCTCTCCCTTCCTCCCTTCCTTGTTTGTTTATTTATTTGGTGATAGGGATAGAAGCCAGGGCCTAGTGCATGCAAGGCAAGTACACTACCACTGAACTATATCCTTAGCCCTTTTTTACTTTGATTTTTGGCTTTTCTCTGAAACAGGTCCTGCTATGTAGTTCAGGTTGGCTTTGGATCACAATGTAGACCACACCAGTCTTGAACTCACAGAAATCCTCCTGCCTCAGCCACCCACCGTTGTGATTACAAGCATGTACCTTTGCGAATCCTGGGTCTAGTTTAAAAATCAAACACTAACATTAGCCAGGCATGGTGCCTCACACCTATAATTCCAGCATTTGGGCACTGAGGTAGGAAGATCACAGAGAGTTCAAGGACAGCATGAACTACATAACAATACAGTTTCTCTCTCTTTTTTTTTTTCTTTAAAGACAGGGTCTCACTATGCAGTTCAGGATGGCTTTGAGCTCACTATGTAGCCCAGGCTGGTCTCAAACTCACAGGATCTTTCTACCTCAGCCTCCCCAGTGCTGGGATTACAGGTGTGTGCCACCATGCCCAGTTTACCCTATCTCAAAAAACAAAACAACAACAATAAAAACTTCAAAGACCACAAAAAAATTAGATACTAACACAAAGAGAACATTCTGGGAAGGCATCACATGTGCTGAAATATACAGTAAAGAGTAAGACTGCTTGTGAAGCAGTTGCAGGAGAAGCAGGCAGGTCAGGAAAATTGATCCCTACTTTTTGCTGACCCATGAGTTTTATAATTATAGAAATTCAAACCAGAAAGGGTCTACTCTGAATTCCAGGAGATTCCTGGAAGTTGCCAGTGTGATAGAAAGAACTAGAAACATAAAACTGAGGGATGGAAGGCACTGGAAAAGAATATATACAAAAGCCCAGTGGAGACCAGGGGAGGACTGGTCTTGCCTGTGCTTCAAGCCCAGCAGTGATTATTTGTTCAGATATGTCTCGGCAGATCCTACTGCTGTAGCCAGTGCTTTCCCAAACCCAGGCAAGGTGCCAGACAACACCATCAGGTGGGGCTGCCACAGGATATAGGAGGACAGGGGGACAAGGCAGAGTGAGCTGCGGGCCGGGGAAGAGGCAGTCCCCCTAGGCTGGGCTGTAGTCTGACTCCTCGTACTCCTGGGGGCAGGCTTCCTCCTGTTACCAACCACACAGGACAACACAGGAGAAATGCAGGAAAACCTGTGATAGTCACAAACAAATTGGGGAGGAGAGAGAAAAAAACTAGGGGCCACTAGGGAAAAGAATGGAACTTGTGGTTTAAAAAGGGAACCAAGAACCAGAATAACAGAGTCCTGAGCAAGTAATTCACCCTGGAAGACAAAGCCACCAGGGCCTGGGGAGCCTCTATTCATCTGGTGCCACTTCAGGGAGCCTGAGACTAGGAAGGCTGGCTCTCCCTCCTCCCCATGAAAACAATAGTTTGTTTTCCTGAGCTCTTCCTGTAATCTGGGAGGCCCACACCAATACGAAGGGCGGGGGGGGCGGGAGCGGTAGTGGCAATACCAGGGGACAACCTGGGGGAGTGGTCCTGCAACCTCCTATAAATTTGTCAGCTCCCTCAAAGCCACCCCTGAAACACCCACAGAGCACTGAAGCAGTGACTGCTGTGCAAAAGCAGCTTAAAAAACCACACCTTAGTCCCAACCAGATTACTAAACCCCTTCTACAGGAGATTTTCTGAAGGTGCCGCCAGGGAAGGAAGGGACAGATAAGTTTCCCCAACAATTCAAGCAACTCTAGGACATAGGTCTTAGCCCAAACTGGCAGAGATATGGAAGGCAGTAGAGGGTAGAGGGGCTAGACTTAGGCACCCTTCAATTGGTTATGAGTACCTAAAACATGTGAGCAAGAGAAAAAAAATATAGGAGGGGGTGTGAGAAAGAGTGAGAGTGTGTATGTAAGAGAGAAAATGGGAACTGGTATGTGGGGTTGGAGACAGACAGGAAAAGTCTCAGGAGATCACCCCCTCCTTCCTACCAAGCAGGGATACCAGTCAGTCCCCAAAGATCCACAGGGGAAGTAGAGATCCAGACACCTGCTTTTCTCAAAGCAAATCAGGGAGTGTATACAGCATCATCCCCATTCCCACCCTAAAGGCTCAGTATGGAAAGCAGGCCCAAAACCAAAGTATGAGAAAGATTAAATATCTCTTGAGGGAGAAAGGAAGTAGATGGAGGAGAGGGACTTGTCTGAGCACCTCATCATTGAGCCAGTAACTGAAAAGGAGGAGAATACAGAAGGAAGGTTGAAACTCTCATCAAGTCCCTATTATCCACCACAACCAGTAATAAATGGACTCGTAAAGCCTTCCAAAGACTCCTTTTCCCAGCTTTCCTTAATGTCTAAAACAGACTCCCAAGCTGGGCATGGTGCACACACATGTAATCCCAGCACTCCAGAAGCTGAGGCAGGAAACTGCCAAGAGTTCAAGGCCAGCTAAATATACAAGTAGACCCTGTTTCAAACAAACAAACAAACAGACAAAAACCCCAAATAGGCAGGTAGGTAGGTAGACAGCTAGATAGATAGGTAGGTAGGCAGAGAGATAAAGACTCTCCACTCTATAAGCATTCCTTCTTATGCTTTGGAACTCTATCAGAGCCCTCTGTTCTTTTTTTTTTTTTTTTTTTTTTTGCCTTTTTTGAGACAGGGTCTCACTATGCAGTTCAGGCTGGCCTTGAGCTCACTTTGTAGCCCAGGCTGGTCTTGAACTCGCAACGACCCTCCTGCCTCAGCCTCCTGAGTGCTGGGATTACAGGCGTGTGCCACCATGCCCGGCTCAGACTTCTCTATTCTTATTCTACTTTGTGAAGTATCCAAACTTTGAAGTGCTTTTATAGGAATTAAACACAGTAGGGAGAAAATCAAGCAGGCTCCAGCAGTACAGGGGAGGGAGGGAAAGAAAGCAAGAAAGATATTTATGTAGGGGAAGAGGGGTGGTTATAACTCACTCCTGGGTCTCTAAGGCAGAAGGATGTGTGAATGAATTCCTCTCTCTCCCTTTCTTTCTCCCCGCCTCCCTCTCTCTCAGATACAAGCAGAGGCAGAAACAAGTTAGAACATGATCCATACATGAACACAAATGCCATTCTCTCTCATCAGAAATGGGGGGGCACCGCCTGCCTGCAGCACGAGGCTGGGGATCTCCCTTCTCTCCTACAAGCTGGTCTTGCTGCACCCATGCTTCAGCTCCTCACAGACCTGGCAGCCTCAGACAGGGCCCGCAGCTGCCGGCTTGACTCAGTCTAGAGATCCTCACAGATGGACAGGCCTATAGGAGATGGTAGTGGACACACGGACACACAGAGGGAGCTACATGAGAGGCTTTCGGGGCAGTGCAGAGGAGAAAGTCAGGCAGTCGGGGAGGGAGGGCAAGGAAGAAAAGGGGGGACCAGAAACCAAGCAGCCTGGTTCTGGTTCTAAAATGGCCATAGGCAAGGCAAGGACAGATGGTCCCTTTCTGATGCTAAGCCAGGGAAGTGGGAAAAGGGAAAAGGAAAAAATAAATACCATCACAGTCAGGAATTTAAAAATAAACTGAAAAACCTAAAAGATAAACAGCTTGCTTCTGAGGTTCCGTCTGCCTCCAGAGCCTTCTAAGGGAAAACAGAGGGCTGCAGGCCTCAGAGGCAACCCCTAGCCCCACGTCTGGAGACTGCTGAAGGTCATTCTAGTCACCCCTTGTTCCTTGCAAAAGGAACAAATCTTCTGGGCAGCCAAGGTGGTGTTTCCCCAGCCTCCTTCACAAGTCCCTCCTCAGGTAAGCAAGTGAGGCCCCGGCTTTTAAAATGTTACAAACTGTCAGAGCAGTGTGAATCTGACTCCTCCACAAGAATCAGTTTCCACCAGTGGTGAGCAGAATCGATTTTATCACTTCATGACCGCTGCCACCACCCAAATGCACAGTACTTTACCACCCACAAAGTCTTTCAGCTGTTCCCTAGTTTGCACCTCAAACCTGCAGAGGAGCTGGGCAGGAATTATTACCCCATTTCAAGATGAGAAAACCAAGAGCCTGACAAATGTTTGTCAAGGTGAAACAAGAACTTAAGCTTGGCTAGTCTTCTGAGGCACCAACACCACACTGCCTGCCCTGGCTTTGTCCACTAGATTCCACTTGCCAACAGCGGGCCCAAGGGGTTCTTCTCCAGGCTCAGAAGTGACTGTCTGAGCCTGTACACTGACTGTCCCAGGCCCGGTTAACCTGTAGGCTCACTCACGCCCATCTTGGTGTTCTTTTGTTCTTCCTGGCATGGGGACAAGACAAGGAGCAGGGGCTCTGCGTGCTCCTAGATTTCTTTCAGTTCTACTGCACCACACCCTTTTCTCACCTCTGGGTCTCTGCACATGCCCTTACACTTTCAAGTTTACCCCTCACCTCCTCTTTACCTAGACGCTTTATACCTGTACCCCTAGAACCCGGCACAGACATCACCATCTCCAGGAAACATGTCCTCTGCTCCCATAGCACACTGTACTGTCTCTTTTGTGACACCAATCACACTTTTGTGACTGATTCTTTGTCTTTCTCCTCTGCTAGACTAAGTTCTTGGACACAGGGCTACACTCAATACCTGTCTGTTGAATGAATGTAGACATAAAGAAAATTAGTGTTCTCTAAAAAAAAAAAAAACTCCCTTGTTTAAGGCAGTGATTTCTAACACTAGTTTGAGGTTATCACCATTCTTCCAAAATGATCCTTAAATATTCACTTAAATGCATAAGGGCAACTATTTTGAATGGGTACCCCATAATTTATTTGCTTGGTAAATAAGTATTAACAGAAAGTGGGCTTTTTCTTAAAGGAAGAGAACTCCTATATGGTCAGCAAAACCCAAACATGAACACTAATAAGCGCCCAAAGATTGTAAGAGGTACCGGGGCAAGAAGAAAAGAAGGGAAGGCTTCCTAGAGGGGAACAGAATTGAAGAAGTCGGAAGAGGTTGAGATTGATCAGATAGGCAAAAGAAAGACAAAACTCAGAGGACAGCCCATTAGAAGGCTCAAAAATATAAGCGGCTAACTCAGGGGCAGATTTTCTTAGCTGAAGCAGAAAGGAAGCCAGTTTGGTGAGATGCAATGATAGGGAATGGTTAGTATTTTTACAGAACCAAGAATCAGAGGACCTGGGGCTGGTTCTGATGCATATATGTAATTTAGGCAAATGGCAAATCATTTAACCTCTCATGGCCTCTTCTATCTACTCAGTCCTACCTCACAAGAATTCATGAATATAATGAAGGATAAGCTGGAGACTTTTGTAGGTAAATGGATGCAACTGAGACCATACTCCTAAGTGATTTGGTTTTTGGTTTTGGTTGTTTTCCAGTACTGGGAATCGAACTCACGACCTTGAGCTTGCCAGACAGATGCTGTGTCGCTGAGCTAAATTCCCAGCCCCTCATACTCCTAAGTGAAATAAACCAGACGCAAACGAGTAAACGTTGTATTGTCTCCCTAGTGTGAGAAGCTGAAAGAGTAAATGTGATCCAAAATGCACCATAGATATTGTAAAATGGGAAGAAACTTCAAAAGGAAAGAGAAACTAGTTTAGGGGAAGGGGAAAAAAGGGAAAAAGCAAAAGGAATACACACACACACCCACACACACACCAAAAAAAGATAGTTAAGATAGTTGTGCTGCTCAGTTCACTGAAGGGATAGGTTTGTGCTAATATTGTTTGAACAATTAAATGCTGGTATCTTGTACTCTAAGTAACTGATTTGAAGATAACAATTCACAATGTGTTGACCATTGTTACCCTCCTATCATACTGTTTTGGAATTTTGGTTTTTATGTTTTTGTTTTTTTTTTTCTTTGAAATTAAAAAAAAAGGAATTCATGGATGTAAAAGTATTCTGAAATCCATGTGCTACAAATTTATACAGAGTCATTGTGAAAAAATCAGCACTCACTGGGCATAGTAGCATATGCCAGTAGTCCCAACACCTCAGGAGGCTGAGGCAGGAGAATTGCAAATTTGAGGTGTTTGGGCAAATTAGAGACTTAAACGTTGTCTTGAAAAAAAAAAAAACATAAAAATTTTAAAAAAGGATTATGGATGTAGCTCAGTGCAAAAGTGCTCAGTTCAATCTCCAGTATGGGACTGGGGTGGGGTAGATAAGCTCTTACTGGCAAGAGGTGATTTCCTAAGACCATGGCATTACTAGGACTTAGGATGAAGAGTGGCAGCTCAGGAGAAAAGACAAAATCTGTGGCCTTGGAGGTGGTGCTGAAAGGGGCAGGGAGGAAGGTCAGTCCCCAGGAGGCAGAAACTAGGGGAAGAAAGGGAGAGTACAGAGTCTGCAAGCAGGAGGAGGCAGGCAGACAGGAAGATGCCAGGCCCATTCAGGCTGGCAGATCCCAAGCTAACGGAGGAGGACAACTCCAGTAATCAGGGGTTAGATAATAATAAGGCTTCTCCCTGCTGGTTTTCAACTGTAGCACAAACAAATCATTATAACTCATTGCCAACCTCCTACTGTTGGAGTCAGGTGTCCACAAATCTAAGGGAAGACAGACTGAGGAAGCTTCACGGGCAAGAAAACCTAGGCCTTGTCTTACCCCCATACTGCTTCTACTTCCAGAAGTCCAATAGAATGCCATGAGAGAGAAGGTAAGAAAGAGCGCTATGAAAGACCAGGAGACAATAAGAGAACCTAGAAGGAGGCTTAGAGTAACAAAGCTGAGTCAGCTGGAAGAGCAGGTGGAGGGTGGGGCTCACAGGGAGGGGAGGAAGGACGGTCTGAATCATAGACTCGCAAAGGAAGGCCAGGGTTACTCTCTACAGGGTGGAGACCAGATATTCTCTGGATCCACCAAGAACCAACCCAGAATAAATTACACCTGAAGAGACATAGGTGATATAGGAGGAACTTCCTGACTAGCAGGATGGAGCAAGCATATTCACTCAACTCTTCAACAGGCTTATCTCTCCTTTTCTTCCTAAGAAACCTTCTCTGACCCCTTTTACACCACCTCTGAGGGCCTGGTGAACCAATTCATACATTCATTCAACAAACAATGAGTGCTTGCTATGTGCTAGGTACTGCCAAATACTAGAATGTGGCAGACAATGAACAAAATACAAACAGTTCGCTCCTTTATGGAGCTTATAGTCCAGTCAAAGAAGCAGACAATAAAGGAAGACGCAATGACACAACTATGAAAATCTGAAGAAAAAGTACTGAATACTATTAGAAAGATTAAAGGGAGGTCATGATGGAGGGAGGGCAGGAAAGGCCTAAGGAAGTGACATTTCAGCTGAGACCACAAGGACATGTAAGAGTTAACCAAGCAAAGACCAGCTGGTAGGAGGGGTAAGGGCTTTAAAGCAGGAAAGGGGCTTAAATCTTCAGGCAGTGGGAGGCACTAAGCATCCTTAACTACTCAGCCCTGAATCTGCCTTTGACAACCTTTATACATGCTTGTACAATGTTTTGTCTCTCACACCCCAAGCGTATCCCCATCAGAGTATCCCCAAGGGTGGCCACAGACTCTCCCATTGGGCTGAGTGCGTCCTTGGGTGGGTCCAGAGCTTTCACACAAAATGCCATAGGCCTGAGCAACTGCCCAGTGATTGCCAGCACCCCTGGTTCAGGAGCAGAACAAACAGGAGTTTCACGTTCTCATGTAAGGTTTTCAAGTCACTCTCTTCTAATGATGCCTGAAGACTTTGAGGACATGGCAGGAGGATCTAGGATACGGAAAGGGAGCCAGGTTTACAATTCCAGGCCCACACCTGGGCTGTGACTCACCATAGCCATTAAGATTGAAATCAACACACTGGGTAGTTTTCTCTTTCTTAAAACAGTAAGGCAGGAGGGAAAGAATATTAACAGAACCCCTGGAGACACCCTTTCTTAGCACCTTCTTCAACAAGGGAAGTAGGCAGTTGTGACCTCTCTCATGAGCATTTACCAGGCTCAGCACGTCCCATCACTTTTATTTAATCCTCACAACAGCCTGGTTAGATATTGCTATCCTCACTTTACAAAGGATAAAAATGAAGTATGGTATATTGATTACTTGCCAAAGATTCAACAGTAAATGGCTGAACTTGGATTTGAAGCTCAATCTCTCCCAGACCTATGCTATTAGTGGCTCCACCTATTCCAGTTCCCTCTCACCTCAAAATCCAAATAACAATTCCCTGTCTTTCCAAGTCAGTCCTCACTTAGTCATAACTACTCTTCCTCTCGGCCCTAACTGACTCAGGAAACAGTGTCTGAAGTGTACACATTCCAACGGTCACCTTCCCTTTACTCTGTCTTCTTCCAGCAGATGCTCAGCCCCCTGCCCACAGCCCAACACCAAATCCACCCTGAGTTCTCTAACCAGTGTGTACTCATTTCTCTCTTGGCCAAACTCTGACACTCTGGCCCTCCCGGGCTCCGCCCCCACCCCTGTATCATTCTCTCTACTCCTCCTTTGCCCAGGGTAACACAATCATCACCTCACATGAGCACTTTTCCTTGGATAGAGAATACTTCAAACCCCACATCTAATCTATTCATATGTTTACAAACAGTACACCACATAGCAGGCACTCAAAGAGTTTTAGGAAGGAAGGGAGGAAAGGATTGCTGGGTCTGGAGGATCTTCAGGATTGTCTGCCCCTGCAGTTCTCAGCAGGAAACTGGCATGAGCTTACTGGAAAAGCCACACATCAGGACCCCACCCTGGGTCAACTGAATCACCTCCAGAAGCAAGGCCTGGGTATGTGGAACTTTCAAAGACTGCAGGGTGACCCTGATTGAGCCTCTGAGTAAGAGCTACTGAGTTCCTGTCCCCTGTTTTGTAAGAGAGAAAAGCAAGTCCCAGAGAGACATAAGCTAGAAATGGAATGGAAACTAGAACCAGGTCTCCCCACTTCTAATGCCAAGCTCATTCCATGGATTATACTGCTACAGTGACTCTCTCAGCTGCTCTCCAACTGAGAGTCTCTAAAGCATTTTACCCAAGAAAGTCCTGAGCCAGGGCAGGGGGGCTAGGCAGTTGCAGGGTCTAATCTGAAAAGACTGCACTTGGGATCCCAGGATGACCGTTACATGTAAGTTACATGTAAGTGCCTTGTTTCTAGGGAAGGCTGGGCAATCAGGCAGAGTAGCTAGGCACATGAGTACTGGGTGGCAGTTCTAGCTGCAAGACCTTGGTTACTGCTAGCCCCTTTTAAAATGTGAGATGGCCTGTAGGTGCTCTGCTCTAGCACAAGCGCTTAAATATCAGTGAGGGTGATGACAACAATATCCAGGCTGTGCTTAATGCCAGACTACAGGATAACACCTAAGGAAGATAATTTCTAGGAGTCAGCAATTGGAACATTTCTGTATTCAAATTGAGCACTAGGATTGAATAGAGTAGGCTCAGTCCAAGGAAAACAATCAACCTCAACTGATACCTGGCTCAAACTAAGGAAAAAACAAAACAAAAACAGGCTTTAGATTGCAGAGAGGAACTGCAGTGAGAAGGCCCATTTAGTATCGGGCAGCCCTGGAAAGTGGTGTTGGATATATGTAGCCTTCTCTAAGGTCATGCACAGAAGACAGAGGAAAAGGACTTATGAGTCCACTAGCTTTCTGTCAGTCCGTGGTATCTGGCACTAGTGAGGAGATGCAAAGCTCTCTGGTGCTGCAGGCTTTTGCTTGGTAGTCTAGCGACACAGCCCTTACTGGTGCACCCTAAGATACCACCCAAGCTACCACCTAAGGCTTCTACCACCCCGACTCTGATCTCCAAGACAGGGAGCTCTCTTGCTCTCCTTTCCTCAACTCTTCCTGGTTCCCTTAAATACCAAGCCCATCTCTCCCTCCTTTTCCCCTCTTCCTCTCTGAAGGTCAAAGAAAAAACCACATACAATGTGGACCAGAAAAGGCCATCAAAGCAATCACCTCCATTCTCAGGTTGTACTTTGGGTCTGTGTAAGGATATGGACACCACAGAGGGATGACCTGGCCTCAAACTGTCCTTATAACATATGTGTCTCCTCACACACAAATGCAGAAAGTTGTTAAATTTTATCCCGAAATGACCTTCTTTCCAACTTCCTCTAGCACTCAACTCCGAGCCCAGGATGAGTGGAAGTAAGAGACTGGAACAATCAAGATGATGGATGTAAGTACCAACTACAAAACCAGAAAGCGACATTTAGCTGGGAGCTGAGTATGGGAAGAAAATCCTTACTTTCCCACTGCCCAAACCTCTTGTAATTCCATGTAGCCGTTTCGAAAGCTCTTTTCAGAGGTCGATCACTTTGCATTACAGCCAGAAGGGAGGGCAGTGTCCTGGGCTGGCTGGTGACACACAGACTCCTGAGACAGTTCTTCTTACATGACTGGACAAATACTAGGCTTCTGCTATGTCTGGCCCTCTACTCAACTCAGGACACACAAAAAGGGTGGTTGCCAGGGGGTGTGGGGAACAGGGAACAGATTTAGTGTTTTGGGAGTTTTTTTTGTCTTTTTGAGACAGGGTCTCGCTATGCAGTTCAGGCTGTGCTTGAGCTCACTTTGTAGTCCAGGCTGGTCTCAAACTCACAATGATCCCCCTGCCTCAGCCTCCCAAGTGCTGGGATTACAAGAATGCACCATCACACCCGGTCAGATTTAGTGTTTAATGGGTAGAGATTCAGCTGAGAAAGATGAAGTTCTAAAGAGGGATGGTGGTTATGATAGCACAACAATGTGAATATACTTAATGCCACAGAACTGTATGTTTAAAAATGGTTAAAATGGTTAAGTTCAATGCTAAGTATATTTAATCATAATAAAAAAGATTTTTATTAAGAGAGGTGGGAGGAAATGAGACAGGCTTCCTCTCCTCCCTCTGAAGAACAGAACTTCTTTTGAATTATTCAGCTTTCACTCCTGCAAACTAAATCTTCTGAATTCTTTTGCATGTCTTTCTCTTTCTGTCACTGGAGTACTCTGTCTGGCAGCCCAACATCCAAAAATTTCCATCAGTTCTGGGCATAGACCCCACAGAGCTTTGTATTCTTAACATGTATCCATCAATGCCAACCAACTGGCAGTTCCCAAAGGGCCAGGTTTAAGTGTCTTATTCCTTCCTGCCCTCACCAAGTCCCAGCTATACAATTAAGACCTATCCTCTACTAAGACACAGATATATAGACTACATGATCCTAGAGGGCAGAAAACATTTCTCAAAACAGGCTGTCTCTAATCCATGAAATGGGCCATATTCCTAGTCTCTAAGACTTTATAAAGAAACATTATGCATGGTGTTCTAGCCCTTGGTAAGCCCACAAAGCCTTTTTAAACAGGTCACAGAAATATCACATATTTATAATTAAAGGAAGCAGAAAACGGGCTGGTTGCACATAGTCTAGCATGTTCGCTACAAACTGCCCTCCTGCTCACCTATACACATTCCCAGCCACCTGGAACTGGCCTCCAGCAGCATGGAGGTGAGTAGAAGCTCAGGTTCTGAGTGAGTCAGACCTGAGTCTGAATTTGGGCCCTGCCACTTACAGGCTGTCCAACTGTAGCCAAGTTATCTAATTTCCAAGTCACTTCTTGATTTCTTCATGTTAAAAATGAGGATAATCATCCTCTTCAAAGGGTTATTGTGAAGAATAATGAGATTACATAAGGGAAGAACCTAGTGTACAGTAAGCGCTCCTTGTTCTTATTCCAGCCCCCAAACCCCCTTCTGAAATGAATGTCCATTAAAATATAAATGACTTGTATCAAAGCAATCTTTGTTCCAAGTTGGAGACAGAAAAAGAGCTTACAAGACTGGAGGGACAGAAAATCAAAGAACTCTGGTGCACGTGCTGCCTGTTCCCCAAGCCTGCCTTGACATGTGGATCCCAGGTAGCTTTCCCATGAGGAATGATTTTGCTAAGGTTAGAGAGACTTCTCCAAATCTGAGACAGGGTTGGTATCTGTCAAGTTCTGCTTTCCTAATGTGGATCTGAAGACGGTAGAAGGGAGCTCTCCTGCACAGCTTCCATTCCTGACTCAGTAGCTCTGGGCCTGGCCACTCCTCTGCCCCCAGGGGATACATGGGGGCAAGGTGTATTCTACTCTCTCCTTGCTCCCCTGCAATTTGAGTGATGACAACCATTCTTTTTTTTTGTTTTGTTTTTCTCCGGTACCGGGAACCGAACTCATGACCTTGCGCTTGCCAGGCAGGCGCTTTTTGCCACTGAGCTAAATCCCCAGCCCCATGACATCCATTCTTTACCTGTCTTCAAGGTGACAACCACAGTATGAAAGGACATCAGGGAAGAGGCAAATGTGCTGGCCCCCTCTCAAGCACTGCATCCACATGCCCACCTCTGCCTCATGGCTTCAACGCACCATGTCCAATTGTTTTACTGAAGACTCTTTCCTGAAGACTTTGAATTAAAGCCCAAGTACTGCACACTGTAACCACTTTCTTACAAGTGTGCCTTGAAAGAAAGAGTGGGTGGGTGGTGAAAAGAGAACATGAAAATCTTAATAGTCTGGCTTGGAGCCCACCCATTTTACCTTCAGAGGTGTGCTGGCAGACAAATAAAAGCTGTTAGTCTAAGAGATACATGCCCTGCGCAAAAGTAAGTTAGAGCCTATATTCCTTCTCCACTCAGAACTAAACAAGGAGATGTAGGAACTAATTCCTGTTTCACAGAAGAAACCTGTCTAGTCCTTCCCTTGGCTCCTCCCATGTCCACATAACAAGTTCAAGACGGTACAGTGGCAATCTAGACAGGAAAAACAATTCTTCAATGCTTTGTCCCCAAGATTACTGGATAGCTAATATTCCCACATCGTAAGTGCCATGAATGCTCCCAAGACATGCTGACAGTTAAACCTCCTTCCTCACCGCTTCCAAACACGCTCAGAGGACACTGCCGCCCTGGCTGAGAAACACTGAGTACACACGTGTACTGTGTCCCATGGGGCCCACCACAAAGTAGCACTGAACCTAGCAGGGAAGGACAAGTCACAAGAAAACATATTCAGATACCTATCTCTGAACACTTACTATGTATTCAGCATTTTTATAAGCACAGTAGGGGATCAAAGGAAACATGGATCAGTCATTATACATAAAGATGTGGTAGGAAAAACAAGAACCGTAAGACATTATTCAATATAAGGCAATATGCCATCAAATTAAATCAAATGGCTTGTGAGAAAGTAGAAAAATAAGTTAAGGCCTAGCATTGTCAGAGGACACTTTATGGAAAAAAACAGAAGTTGAAGTGCCTCTTGAAGGAGATGGAATTTGAGGGTGACTGCAGATCCTCAATCTGTTTCTGCAAAGACTACTGTCCATGGAAAACGCCTCTCAATCCATGGTTCCAGGAATGATTCAGCAACCCAAGCCTTCAAATCCCATCTCAAATGGTTCCTGGTAGAAGAAAGTGTGAGAAATTTTCCATTCTCCCTCAGAAGCACAACCAATATCAGGCCTGCTTTAAGGATGTTTTTCATCCTAAAGACATGACGAAGGTGCCCAAGCCCAAACCAAATGCATTCGCTGCCACATGAACTTAAGTCATAAATGCTGAGTGCTAAAAATCCTAGGTGACTCCAGAAACTCCCAACTCTGCCTGTCACTTATGGCCCTGATAATCTCCTGCTGGGGGACTCAACCTTCTCAGGTGTTTCTGAGGTTTTAGCTACTTCCTCTGTTGAAGGTCTCTGGCCTCATTCCCCAACAACTATCACCAGTTTTCTAGGCAAACAGTTCCCACTTTCATTCCTCTCTCTCCAGCCTCTCAGGCTCCTTCCACAGATTGTGCCACCAACCCGGTTTCTCACAGCCCACCCCACCCTCTTCTACTCCACCATCAATTTGACAAGCAGGCTGCTCCTGAAGTCTGACTCCTCCCAGAGCCCCAAGCCTTGTGGCTTCTCCAACCATTTCACTTCAAACATGCAACATCAGTAACACTCCCCCTACACACCCCACTCATCCTTTACTTGTACTCTCAATAAATAGATGAGACTCTCAATTTAAATGAATGTACACTGAGAGTCTCATCTATTTATAACCAGTATCTATCTAATGTTAGGAAGAGTCCCACTTCCCACAGACCACAGGAGAGAAATCTAAGCTGGGCCTACTTCCTGTGAAACTTAACCATCTTCTAAAGCCTTGCCACTACTCAGGGTAGTAACATCTAGTGACACACCCTTTCCCTCATACACCAACTCCAGGGGACAAGAAACTCACTTAACCCCTGCAGAGTCACATGGGTGTTCACAGACCCACCACTTAGAGACCCTCCCTCCCAATAAATAAACGTGAGCATTAGAGTCATGTGCCTTTTCCATATCTTTGCCCTAACTTTTGAAACAAACTATTTTTTCCCTCCTACAGGATGGTTCAAAAAATATCATTTTGGAAATTAAACCTGAGTTTCCAACCTATCCTCAGGCTCCTGGCTCTTGGTTAATCCAATGATCCACCCTAAGAATGGCCCCACTGGAGGGTCTCCCAATTCTAGCCATCGCCAAATTCCCACCTGTTAATTCAGAGCTAACTACTCTTTCTGTAGCAATGCCAGCTTAGCTCTCTGACATGTGACTTATGTCTTAATAAACCAACCAAACACTTTTGTCTTATAAAAAGTAAAAATAATTATTGTTATATGTGCTCATGGCATGCTAAAGTTTCCTGCTACCATCCTTATCGTGACTTGCAACTTCATATACAGCTATCCTTCAGTACCTTTGGGGAATTGGTTCCAGGACACCCAGGACCTCAAAATCTGTTGCTCAAGAATCTTACATAAAATGGCATATTTGTACAGAAACTACATATGTCCTCTTATATACTTAAATCACCTCTAGATTATTTATGATAATACAGTGTAAGTGCTACATACTTACAGTATATTGTTTAGGGAATAATGACAATAAAAAGTCTATCCATGTTCAGTACAGAAGCAGCTTTTCCCCCTTCAAATATTTTTGATCTGAGGTTGGTTGAATTCACTGATGCAGAACCCATGGATACTGAGGCCCCAACTGCATACAACTACTTAGTGTTTCTCCCCATTGTTAGACTAGGAACATCATGTCTTTTTTTTTTTTTTTGATAGTACTAGAGATTGAACCCAGGGCCTTTACAGTGAGCTGGATTCCCAGGTCATTTTTATTTTGAGACCGGGCCTGGCTAAACTGCAAAAAATAAAATAAAATAAATAAATAAATTGCTAAATTGTCCAAGGTCATTCAAACTTATGATCTTCCTGCCTTAGTTTCCAAGAGAGCTGGGATTACAGGCATCCATGCTACTGTTCCATGTCTGTCTTTTGTCACTGTGTCTTCTGGGGCCAATTCTAGGTCTTTCCTCAACATGAAATCCTATTCACATCCTTAAGCTATCTCACCATAGGACAAGAACTCTAGGGGCTCCTTTGGGAAAAATCCTCCACCATTTCCTATGTGTAGTAAAGAGTCTCTACTACAGTGTCTTCTTATCACTCTCTGGAGGAGCTTTCCTACATATGGGACAAGCCCAAATTCAAGTCAAAGACTGGATGACTGGAAAGAGAATGGCAAGAAGAACTAGCAAGAGGAGAGAATGAATGTGCGCTGTGGCCAGGGTCCAAGTCTTCCAAGAAGTCATGTTTTTTACATTTCTACATTCTGTGGGTATTCAAGAAATGCTGTGAAGGTGACTTATTACCTTGATTACCTTTTGTTCTATTTCTTCAACACATGGAAGAAGAAACTGAGAGGAACAGACAGGTATAAACAGACAGGTATAAACTGAGAGGAACAGACAGGTGCTAAGGGGGTTGAGACTATCAGATTTCAAAATGACTGACCACTAACCATGAGACCACAGAAAATGAGTATAATTCATGGAAATCAGATTTAATCGAAGCCTTGAAAGATTTAAGATAGTAAGGAATGCATTAACAGTTAATAGAAGGAAAGATCCTAGCCTGGTGCACTGGCATGTATCTATAATCCCAGCTACTCAAGGCTGAGGCAGAAGGATCACTTGAGTTTAGATGTTCAAGGCCAGCCTGGGCAACACAGTAAGATCCCACCTCCAAAAAGAATAAAAGGGGAAAAGCAGGGAGGGAGAGAGGGATAAGAAGATAGAGAGGACCCTAGTTTGCAAAAAATGTTTTGTTTTTTTTTTCTTTTTTGTGCTGGGCCTTGAAGCCAGGCCCTCTGCACCGAGTTACATTCCTGACCCTATTTTTTACTTTTTTTAAAGTTTTAGACAGAGTCTCACTAAACTGCCCAGGCTGGGCTTGAATTTTTGATCCTCTTGCCTCAGCCTCCCACAGTGCTAGGATTAAAGGCATGCCTAGCTGCAAAGGTGCATCTTGGGTAGATTTCTCTTAGAGCTCTGGTTGAACAGTTTAGTATACACTACTGAGCACAAGATCACATCCTTCCCATAAGATCTAGAATCTAGTTCTTAACAGTAGACTAACAAATACTCAAGTGACTGACTGGTGCAGAAAAGGATCGTGCACTGATAATCTTGTCTGATGCAACTTGTCTAAACACAGAAAGGTCTGGCAGGCAGATTCTTGGATGGCTTCTGGAAATGCTCTCCAGTTCCACTGGCTATGCTGCTGGATTAAGAGGTTACTACATCCTTTATTTGAACACCTACTCTAGAATGCAATCTTACTGGGAGCAGTTTCAACACTTTCTGCCATCCTGTCCCCTAAGTGACAAACAAGGATACTCTACATAGCCCAAGCTACGTGTGCTACCCTGACTTGGCGCAGCTCAAAGGAATAGGGGGCAGATTTGAAGTCAGGATCCTATACAGCATCATGTTAGCTGAGCTCCTCAGGAAAGGAGCAGCTGACTTTCTTGCTGACTCTCTTACCAATAACTGCCAAAACCTCACTTTTCTAAAGACTCCTTTTCCCTCCACGTAGGTCTAAGGGGTATGGCAATCTCTCAATCTCTCTCTCTCTTTTATCTTTTTTTATTTTTTTGTCTTTTTGAGACAAGGTTTCACTATACAGTTCAGGTTGACCTTGAATTCACTTTGTAACCCCAGCTAGCCTCGAACTCGTGGTGATGCTCTTGCTTCAGTCTTCAAGTGCTGAGATTACAGGCATAAGCCATCACGCTCAGCCATGGAAATCTCTCTTAACCACTGTAAAAAGGGTGATGGTTTCCCTCTGTTTAGGGAATGGCTGAACACCTAGTTCCAGCAAAGTTCTCTGTAATCTTCCTTCCATCACTTTGCAAAGCAGTATTTCACTTTATTCCAAATGTCACAAGCTCCCAAGTCCTCACACATATACTATGTGCAGTTCTCTAGGAAAAAAGTCACTAAATGCCCTTACTTCTGCTGCAGGAGGTCAGTCTTCCTATTCTCCTGCCTGCGGCATCTGTCATCAACATTTGGACAGCTAGCACATCAGAACACAGCAGCAGTCCCACACTGCTCAGCAGCCATGAAATACATGCCCAGAACTGCCAGCTTTTCAAGTGGTGCTGGCTCCATAGGCACATGAAAAGCAAAGGAAGGGGAAGAGACTTCTCCAAGGAACAGAAACAACACAAAATCACTTGAAAAAGAACATTTCTGTCAACAACTACCACCTAGCAACAAGTCCTTCTTGAATGTGCTCCATAATATTATTTCAGCAACAATAAGCCGAGCTCCAGTTTCAAGGATACTGAATCCTAAAACTTCTAGCTACTGAAGACAGTAAAGAGAAGCCGTTTGATTTATGAAGTGATTCACCCAAAAGAAGCAGTACAAAAGGAAAGCAGTCAGCCTGGGGTGTTCCTCTCCTTCTCCCATCTATTTCCGCTCATACTTAGCCTCTGTGAGAAGCCAAGCATTCCAAGTCAGAAGATTCTTCTGGACTGCAACCAGGCTTGGACATAGAGAAAGAAGGTTTGGAAAAAAGAGGCCCAAATTTTTCTTGAATGACCTTAGTTTTATTTCAAAGGTCAAAAAAGAAAAAAAAATATTTCAAGGGTCATTATTCAGATGGAGGCTTCCAGAACTCTTTACAAGACAAAATCTGATTCCAAAACATCTCAGAAGGCCCAGCGTGATGGTGCATGCCTGTAATCCCAGCACTCGGGAGGCTGAGGCAGAAGGATCATTCCAAGTTCAAGACCAGCCTGGGCAACAAAGTGAGCTCAAGGCCAGCCTGAACTGCACAGTGAGAACCTGTTTCAAAAAGATTAAAAAAAAAAAAAAAACTATTTCAGGAAAGATATACTTTTTTTTTTTTGAGACAGGATCTCACTTATGTAAACCAGGGTGGCCTCAAACTAACAGCAATCTTCCTGCATCAGCCTCCCCAGTGCTGGGATTACAGGCATGTACCACCACACACTGCAGAAAAGATATATACTCTTAACATGTGTATATACACAGGAAGAAAAGAAGCCTAACAAGCTTGACATTTGCTGATTATCTCTAAGCAAATACTGTACTAAGAACTTCGTTACCATAACATGTACTCATTCAACACACATGAGACTCCACTATTTGCAAAACACTGTTCTAGAAACTAGGGATATGAAAATGAACAAAATATTCAAAAGCCTAGCTTTCACTAAATTTACATTTTATTTTATTTTTGTGGTACTGGTGATTGAACTCACATGCTAAGCAGACACTCTACCACTGAGCTACACTCTCAGCCTGAATTTACATTTTAGTTATGGTTAGAAATACATTTATGTCAGCTGCTAATGAATACTTTGAAAAAGACAAAGCAGACTACGGGAGCACTATATAAAATTTTACATAAAAATAAAGCAGGGGCCGGGGTGGTGATGCACACCTGTAATCCCAGCACCCAGGAGGCTGAAGTAGGAGGACTGCTGCAAACCCAAGGCCAGCCTGAACTACAAAGACAGACCCTGTCTCAATATACAAAAGAACGAACGAATGATAAAAGCAGGGAAGAGAGTATTATTTTAGATACAATAGTCCTGGAAGGTTTCTGACTGATAACAATAGTAAGGGCTACCACATATATGCAGTACTTCATTTAATCCTCAGCACCTCTAACTTTAGTACTATTACCATATCCACCTTATAGATGAGAAGACAGAGCCAGGTATGATGGTGCACATCTGTAATCCCAGCATTCAGGAGGCTAAGGCAAGAGGAATACCATGAGTTCAACCTGAACCACATAGCAAGACCCTGTCTCAAAAAAACAAAAAGAAAAAAAAGAG
Organism: Chinchilla lanigera; assembly: GCF_000276665.1. Lineage (NCBI taxonomy): Eukaryota > Metazoa > Chordata > Mammalia > Rodentia > Chinchillidae > Chinchilla > Chinchilla lanigera. The sequence goes on along the minus strand of NW_004955467.1, from coordinate 10,259,717 downwards.
GATGGAGCTTAGACAGGTAAGGATCTGTGCAGAGCCTATAGTTTGGGTAAGGTCAAAGGGTACAAAGGTCTGGATTGCATTGCCCAGGGCTTGAATTCAGGGATCCAATTCCAGACCCCATTCTTCTCCCAACACATCATAGTACCATGTTGATAGAGACCTGTACCCTCAAAGAAGTCAAATGTAACTAAGGTCAAAAAGAGGCAGGTCCATCTACCCTCCACACACATGGCTAAGAGATTAATGCAATTCAATCTTCCCAAATATCAAACTATTACTCTCACCACCAACTGAAAACCAAACCTTATCTTGAAACAAGAGAAGACACCTTGGGCTCTTTAAGGATAGCTGCAAAATGCTGCACATGTTCCTCTCCTACCCCAAAAATGATAGAACACGAAGAGAAGATGATATAGTATTAAGTAAAGGGAGCATGCTTTCCTGCTAATTCTCCAGGTTAAAATTTCTCCCTGGAACAGAGGCAGGAACAGAACAAGGAAATACTGAGCCAGCTGCTTACAGAGCTACAGCAGCTCTCTAAGGCAGAAAGGAGGGGACAGGCAGACAAAGATCAGCTGCAAGGAGAAAACAAGCCCTCTCCAGTCCCATTTCAAAGAAAGTACAGCTCTCCTTTAAGCCCTGGAGTGCCTGGGTGGTAAAGGGAAATATGAAACCCTTTCTTCAGAAGCATAAGGAAGGACAGACAAAAGCAGAGGGAACAAGACACCCAGCTGTCTTGAGGGGAAAGACTAGAGAATAAGGCAGGAGCTAACTGGAGAAGAAGGCTAACATTGCTTCAACAGGGAAGTCCAAAAGGGAAATGTCACATCCAAGGACAAAGGGTATTTACAGAATTGCTGAAAATCCCATGTTGAGGGTCCAAGCTAAGCTACAAGAAGCTAAAAGACAAACCCAAGTAGAGTCCCACAAGGTTCAAATCAAAGGTCACTGTTTAGACCCACCCATTTTATAACTGTATTTCACAGCCAGGGAACCTGTAGCCAGAGTTAATGAACAACCAAGTAGGAGGGGAAGGTGGAGGAGAGCCATCCCAGAGTGGAGCATAGTAAGGACTTTTACTTACAGCCTGGCTTTCCACCTTACAGCCCAACTTGAGCACCCCACTTTAAACCCTAAACTACCTCTTAAAGCCTTCAGACCCTCTACCCACTGACACACAGAGAGACACTCAATGCTCAGTCTCCCTCACTAGTAACTTATTATCTCTTCTCCAGCAAGTCAGGTCTCACAGCCCAACACTGCGCCAAGCAAATTATGACCTGAATGGCAAGAAAAAACTGTGTCACCTACAGAAACCCAATTAACAACATGACTCTGCTCTCTTCAACTCCTCTCTTCCCTCCCCTCATATCCGGGGCACCTGTGTGGCTGACCGCCTTTTCCCACGACTGGCCATGTTCCTTAACTCAAAAGCCAGACTGTGAATAGGGGCCTCCCGAGAAGCCAACCTAAAGGTTGGGAAACTCTGCTCTCCCTTCACCTTGGCCTGCTCAGAAAGCTAGAAGGGCATGGGCCCCAAACACTACCTGGGTATCAGCCTGGAGGGTTCACCTTGAAATCACCAAGTTGCCCTTAAGCTAAAGCTCCCTGCTGAAAATATAAATGCTGCTAAAAAGCTCCTAAAGTGGGTGTCCCACGTGGGACAATAAATGGCTATTTTGAAGAAATTCCTGCTGCAGTTGCCTTCTCTTAACCCCTTTTCTAATTAGCTCCTCCCTTGAGAGCTCTCCAAGCCTCCACCTCCGCTGCTTTTCCTAACCCGACTGACCACATGCAGCATGCGTTTTTTGTGGGGACATATATGTAAACATCCTCTTCCCAGTCCGTGCTAGAGTTTCTAAAGGAAATAAATGCTTCCCCTCCTCCCTCAGTGCACTTGTCTGTCCTCTCAACCCTGCACTGCTACCGAGTTGATAATGTAATATTCAGGGACCCTGAGATCGCAAATGCCTGGGTCTGGACTGCTGCACTTGAAACGGGAGCAAAGGGATGGGGAAAACCGAACGTGGGATGGAGGGAGACCGTAGGAGGTGTGGGGTGGAATGGGGAGGCTGAAACGCCGACCAGGGAGGAGTTGCAATTCAGGGGTGGGCGAGGAAGAGTAAGGGATGAGTAGGAGGTTGTCAAGACAGTTGCAAAGTCAAAATGTGGGGAACAGAGAAAGGGTGGGGGGACGGAGATATAGGTAAGGAAAAGGGTGAAACGAGGGCCAAGAAGGGGTCAGGAGCCACAATCAAAATAAACACTCTGTAGATGATAAGGGGAACCGGGTCCAGAGAAACCAGACATGACCCTCAAATACCTTGGAGGAAGGGGGTACCAAACCCCAAAGTAAAGACTGGGGTGGCAGGGAGGTGTGGGGGCGGTACACCACGGGGTGGGGACAGAACTGCCTCCCAGAATCTGCAGCGAGGGGAGCGGGGAGGGCAGAGGGCGGGGACCCAGCCGCGGCGAGGCTGGGGAAGGGGCAGGGACCGCCGCGGGAAGCGGGGCTGGTGGAGGGGGCGCCCCGGAAGCACGTGAAGCGCGCGGCCTCGCGCTCCCTCCCCTGCGGCGAGGTCTGGAACCAGGGCGAGACTGGGGGTGGGAGGCTCACCCGCAGGGCCGACAGGTCGATGTCGTCCAGGCTGCGGGCTGGGGCCGGGTCGCCCATGGCCTCCGCGGTGAACGGGGCCACGGGGCCGCTCACTCTCCGGCTCGGTTATTCCACTGCTGCCGTCTCCGCTTCTCCCCCATCGGGGGACCCTGGGGGCGGACTCCCCCGCGCCTCCCCCGGAGAAGGCGGAAGGGGGTGGGCCGGCAGAAAGACCGACCCACGGCTGACAGGAGCTACCGCCCGAGAGCCTGCAACCGGAGCCTCGCGACTCTCCAGCGCAGGCGCAGAGCGGCGGTACCCGGGAGGTTGGAAGCGCGAACGTGACGCGAGCGCGTCGGGTTCCCCCTCCCCCTAGGCGCCGACACCTGCGCGCAGGCGCAGAAGAGCGGGCGAAAGGCGCAAGCCAGGAGCTAGAGACCGCGCGAGCCTGGCGAGAAAGAAGTGGGCGGCGGCCGAGACGGGCACGCTGCGCGCCCACTAGCTGGCGCGCGTGCGCATAAGCCTTTCCTTCCCTTTCCCTGTTTTTTGCCCTTTCTCTGCTCTATTGCCTTCTTAGATCTCCTTTGACGCCTCTCCTTCCCTTTCCCAAGGTCCTTCGTGTGCCCAGCTGCCAATCAAGCCACCCACTTCTCTATTTGCGGGGGAAGGGAGGCGGGACCCAACCCCCCCATTACTAGGGGGGTTGTTATGGTAACTCCCCACGCGAGGACTGGGTGGCCCCTAGATAGGATGGGCTGTCCACCCACCCAATTGTCATGGCAACAGTGGAGCCGTTGAGGGAGGGGCCTCTCAGTGAGAACTTGGCTGGAGAAACCACATGGGTGTTGGGGAGGGGAAGAGGGACTGGTAGCCTCAGGAAGGCCCTTTACTCCTTCCCCTAGCTAGGGTAGGGGGTGTTGAGGGGTTCTCAGATCTCAAGGTAGGGAATCCCACTGCAGACCTTTGTGTCTTTTTTTTTTTTTTGGTACTGGGAATTGAACTCATGACCTTGCGCTTGCTGGGCAAGTGCTTTTGCCGCTGAGCTATATCCCCAGCCCGACCTTTGTGTCTTAACAGAGTGTTCTGCACAAAGGGACTGTTTGGGCTGATCATTGGAATCACGCATGGCAGAAGGAAAGAGGAAAAAACTGCCCAATCCTTTTAGATCCTGCTCTGGTCATCTTAGATCTAGTGTTGCCACAGCACCCCAGCCATTAGGCTCACTGGAGGCTGGGTAATGTTATGTAAGAATAGTCTTCCAACCAGGTGTCGTGGTGCACGCCTATAATCTCAGCACTCGGGAGGCTGAGGCAGGAGGGTTGCTGAGTTGGAGGCCAGCCTGGGTTACATAGTGAGTTCAAGACCAGTGCTGCTGCACTACACAGCAAGACCTTGTCTTGAAAAAAAAAAACCAAATCGGAAGCCTCTGCCATAGTTTGATGTGCTGTGTGACCTTGAGCAAGTGGATTTGCTTCTCTGAGCATGTCTTTCACGGTGAGGGTGAGGAGAAAGTCTGTGAGGCTGAAGGTCTCTTTCAGCACCAACACTGTCTGTGAAAGTTTATCATCAGCATATAAACATCACTTTGGAGAGTTTAACGATAGGTCTTTGGAAAAGAACCGAATGCCCTTCTTTCTGGACCCTTTGTGGGCACACATCCAGTCTTCCTCTCCTCCTCCTCATTTACCTTGCCATTAATGGTCTTTTCCAAGGCACGATCCCATTTACCTCCATTACTCTTACCCTGACCCCATCAAGTCAATTCTTCATGAAGTGATTTTTATAAAACTCAAATCTGACATAACTCTCACGTGTAAAACCCTTTTCTGGGTGCCACTGTCTTCTGGGTAGAGTCTGAAGTCTGGTATCAAAGTCTCCAAGACTTTTTTGGTCTTTTGATTTTTTTTTTTTTTTTGCGGGGAGGGGGGTTGGCAGTATTGGGGATTGAACCCAGGGCCTTGCACCTGCTAGGCAAGTGCTCTCCTACTGAGCCACATATCCTCAGCCCTGTTGTTTTGTTTTGTTTTGCTTTTTGAAACAGGGTCTTGCTGTGTAGTTCAGGCTAGCCTTGAGCTCACTAGGTAGCCCAGGCTGGCCTCAAACTTGTGGTGATCCTCCTGCCTCAGCCTTCTAGGTCCTGGGATTACTGGCATGCACCACCACACCAGCTGCTTTATTTTTCAGTATTCCACTTCTCTCAGCAATGCCTACCTTCATTATCCTTTGCATTGTCCCACGTGTCTAAATCACCTCCTCTGTGAAGTCTTCTTTGAACCACTGAGTTTGGCTTTTCTGTTTTAGTTGTCTGGCTTAAGCTCTTGGTAAGATTTAACGCTTTTTTTGCCACACACCCCCTATTTAACACTTTAAATTGTAGATGTAACTGTACACACTCAAAAGCAAAAATGATGTTTAATGATGTCTTGTACACTGTGTGATCTGGCACCCCATAGAGGTTCAGGAATGCTTATGCTGAATGAAGGTCTCTGTTGTCTGGGTAGGCATTGTTGTAGTTCAAGGCTAAGACCATTTGTAGCCCTACCTCGGGAAGCGAGGTAAGAGGATTGTACGTTTGAGGCCAGGTTGAACAATTTAGCAAGACTCTGTCTTAAAAGAGAAAGGAAGGAAGAAAGGAAGGAAGGGAGGAAGGAAGGAAGAAAGAAAGAAAAAAAGAAAAAAGAGAAGAAAAGAAAGGAAAGGAAAAGAAAAAAGGGAGAAAGACAGACCTAGGAATGTACCTCAGTGCACTTGCCCAGCATTCAGAGGCCCTGGGTTTAATCCTCTGTACCAAAAAACAAAACAAAAAACTATTGGAGAGTAATAAAAGCATAAATGTTAAAGTGAATGCTTTAGGTAAATCCTAACCTCCCTGAGGCTCAATTTTAATAATCTGTAAAATTCAGATAAAAATAGGTTAGAATAAAATAAAATTATGCACATAAAACACTTGGCATATACGAGGCCCCCAATAAATTTACTAATGCCTGACTCACAGAATGTTTAATATTAAATGAATAAATGAGCAAATTAGGATCACAAGGACGGGATAAATGGCCACCTATGCCTCAAGAGGCAATGTAATGCCAGGCTCGGTGGCACACACTTGCAATCTCAACACTGGAAATTTGAGCCAGAAGGATCGCAAATTCAAACCCAGTTTGGGCAATTTAGTGAGACTCTGAAAAGTGGCAGGGAGATGTAGCTCAGTGTGAAGGGCCTGGATTCAATCCCCAGTTACAATAAAAGAGAGGGACTGTCAGGGGTGGGGAACAGACTGACTTAATGTTCATAATTATTAAAGGTGGAGTACAGATATCTGGAGACTTATTATCCTGTTCTCTGCTTTCTTTGGTATATTTTTGAAGTTGTCCATAATGTGTAAACATTGTATTGTGTCCCTAGTGTGAGAAGCTGAAAGAGTAAACAAGATCCAAAATGTACAACAGATATTGGAAAATGGAAAGAAACTTCAAAAGGAAAGAGAAACTTTCCTTTTGGGATGGGGGAATGAGAAAAGAAGGGAGAAGCAAATATATATATATATATATATATATATATATATATATGATAGTTAAGACAGTTATACTACTAATTTCTCTTAGTTCATTAAAAAAAGGTTTGTGATAATATTGTTTGGACAATTAAATGCCAATATCTTGTACTCTGAGTGATTAATTTAAAGATAACAATATGCAATGTGTTAACCATTGTTACCCCATTATCTTGTTTTAAAATTTTATTTTTTTCTTTAAAAAAAATAAATATGAGGGATTAAAAAAAAAACTCAAAGAGATAATAGGGCAGGAGTCCTAGACTAGGCATTAAGAAAAAAGTTAGACTATCAAAGAGAAGACAGGATCGGGGGGAGGTGAAGCTCAGTGATAGAACATGTGCTTAGCATGCTACAAAGTCCTGGGTTTATCCCCAGCAGCAAACAATAAAAAAGACTAATTATAGGACCTTTGGAAAATGAATTAACCCTTAATAGATCTGCCACCCCCAGGGCCTAACACTACCAACAACCTTGTAAGCCTAGACTTTCAACTAATTATGCGTCTAGAGCCTTTTTATTTATTTATTTGTGTGTGTGTGTGTGTGTGTGTGTGTGTGTGTGTAAGCGTGTGCGCGCGCATGCCAAGGATGGGAATCTGGGGTCCCTGGCATGGTAAGTGAGTGCTCTATCACTGAGTTATACCCCTCCCTCTGGAGCCAATTCTTTGTATCTTAACTCTTGATCTTTTTGCTTTTCTTCCCTGCGATGTGGTTAGTCTCCAGTGATGGAACTCCAACCCAGGCATAAATGTGCACACCTGTAACCCAGCACTCAGGGGAACAGAGAAAGAAGTATCGCATGTTTGAGCCCAGCTTAGCTGGCCAACTTAGCAAGACCCTGTATCAAAATAAAAAATAAAAAGGGCCAGGTGTGGTATCATGCCTGTAATCCCAGAACTCAGGAGGCTGAGGCAGGAAGATTATGTCTGAGGCAAGCCTGCCTATGTAGTGAAACTCTGTCTCATAGAAACAAAACAAAAACAAAAAGGATTGAGGATGTTTTAAGGCCTTGGGTTCAATACACACACACACATACACACACACACACACACACACACACACACACACACACACACACACACAGAGGCAAGCCCAGGGCCAAATGCAAGGAACCCTGCAAGCTAGAGTAAGAGCCCTGGGGCAGCTGCTGCCTCTACCCTACTCCACAATTTAGGAGGTAATGGTTCCCCTAGGGAAAGAGGCACTTAGTGGTGAAAATGAAGCTAATTAACAGAATGCCAATTAGTTCCTGGAAACTGCTGCATATAGGAGGGGAATGTGTGTCTCCTTGAAAAGCCAGAGGGCTGGACACAAAGGAATGGGTGAGGCAGAGCAACCTACTCCCCTCTCTTCACATCATCGCCCACCCGGCTCGGCCCTCTCTCAGGAAGCCTTTCTAAGCTCCTCACTCTACTCTGGGCTTTTCTTGTCTCTGTGGCCAGTGCTGAGACGGGTGAGAGAGGCTAGGGGCAGGAAGGGCATAAGCCAGAACTAACTGTGCTCAATGTTTTTCTAATTGCAAAATATTTTAGACATACAAAGTTATGACTATACATGTATGTGTGTGTGTATATAATAATGCATACACACACCATTCAGCTTAAAAAATTGAATTGAGTGAATTGAAGCTTTTTCTCCCTTCTGGGAAGTAACGAGCCTCAATCTGGTGTATGCATGATGCTTGTTCACAGAACGTGCCATATATTCTAGTTCTTCCCTCTGGAGCCATGCTGCCTAATAGAACTTTGTGCAATGATATAAATGGTCCACACCTGTGCTGTCCAATATGCTAGTTACGAGCAACGTATGGCTGGTGTGAAGTTCTCTCTCTCTTGTGCTAGGATTGAACTCAGGGTCTTGTAACACTGAACAAGCACCCAACAAATGACCTCCTCAGTCCTTTCGTTGTTGTTCTCTGAGACAGGGTCTTGCTGTACAATTTAGGCTGGCCTTGAACTCACAGTAATCCTTTTGCCTCAGCCTTCCGTCAGTGGCCAGCAACTTGGATAACGATGCCCCAGGATGTAAGTGCTATAAGGGTAGGAACTTTGTTGTACTCATTTTTTCTTTTTATGTTGCCTGGGCTGGGTTTGAATCTGATAGTCCTTTAGCCTCAGCCTTTTTACTAGTTGAGATTACAATAGCCCCTGCATCCACCTGTTGCATTTACTGCTGTGAGTCTAGAAGAGTAGCCAGCAGATAGCAGCAGGTACTCATTGAAACTTTAGGTCAGTGACTAAGTCAATAAAGTAAACCAACTGGGCTGCCGGGCATGGTGGCACATGCCTGTAATCCCAGCACTCGGGAGACTGAGGCAGGAGGATCCTAGCAAGTTTGAGACCAGGCTGGGCTACATAGTGAGCTCAAGGCCAGCCTCAACTGCATAGCAAGACCCTGTCTCAAAAACAAAAAAGAAGTAAGCCAATTATACAAATATTATTCCCATTTCGAAGTGGGGACCACTAAGGCCCAGAGAAGTGATATGACTTGACAAGGTGTCCTGGCTTCTAAATGCTAAGTCCAGGGGCTGGGGATTTAGCTCAGCAGCAAAGTGCCTGCCTGGCAAGCGCAAGGTCGTGAGTTCAATTCCTGGTACCGGAAGAAAAACAAACACAAACAAAAAAATGCTAAGCCAGGATTTGAACCCAATTCTGATCTCAAGTCTATGAACCCAGGGCCTCAAACACTAAGCATGAACACTACCGCTGAGCTACATCCCAGCCTCAAGACTACATCTTTTACCACTCCCAAAGGGACTCTGCTAAACCTCTCCTAGAGCTGTCACTTGAACAAGAGGCAGCCTGTCCAGGCCTTCCGGGGCAACCCATCTCCCATCATCACTGGGTGTCCGGTTTGCCCTTTCTTCCACCCCGGCAGCACCGTGTGAATACGTCCTCTCAGCAGCCAGGAGACTGAACTCTGAAGCCACAGACAGGGAGCACCAAGACGCAAACCGGAGAGAGAAGTAGGGTGGACAGAAGTGAGGAGGTTGGTGTCCTGCACAGATGGGCACAGGCACCTGAGATGAGTAATCAGCTCTTTTAACGAAGAGATATGGGCTTTTTCTATACTTTTATTTATGAAATGCTTGTTCAACTGGTACAAAGTTAGTGTCCGTCCACAGGTTAGTGGAGGAAGTTAGTTGCCTTCCTTCTCACTCTGCCAAGGGCTGCAGCCCAAAGTGGCCTTCTCCTTCTTTTTATCTTGGCAGCAATGGGCTGGGAAAGGCTTTGGGCACAGAGGGGGCTCAAGGGGAAGAGGAACAGGAGAGATGGGGAAGGTCCAGGGCAGCACCCCCTCCTCCTGGGATCAGAGGCTTCTCTTCAAGTGTCCTGGCAGGATTTATGCTCCTCTGGAGCAGTGGTCTGAGTCAGGCAGCGGGGGGATGACCCTTTTCCTCTGTCACTGTGACCCTTTCCTGTCTTCCCAGGGCAAGTTCAGGAGTGTCCTCTTTGTTACTTATCAAGTAAAGGCCCACTGTGACTTCCCTAGTCCCCTTCAGGGCTGCCTGCTTCCCCAGACCTCAAAGGGCCCTGCCCTCGGTCCTCGGAGCTCAGGACCAGGAAGCTAGACACAGTGGAACCCAGAGCTGCTGACACCTCGCTGTCTGGAACCTCGGCTATGTCCATACTTCTAGGGGGATCATGCCCTCCTTGCTCCCCAGGGAGGGCAGCAAAGATTCATCCTCCAGGAACTTGAGGGGAAAGTGAACCAGGTGGCCCTGGACCTTGGTGAGCTCAGACTGGGCCAAGGGAGGGCTGACCACAGCCAGAGGCGTCACAGCCACATACTCCCGGAGAGTCCGCAGGGAGCGTATGGCGTTGGACGGCAGGCATCGGAAGATCTGAGGGGGGCAGGAGGGGGCACATGGAAGGCAATTAGTTCTGGAGAGACTCTCCCAGGAGTCTAACCCAACTAGGCTGGGCTTCCCACTCCCCCACACTACCTTCAGTACCCTCACGACAGGCCACCGAATCCCCTAGTTGTAAGTGCTCCCCAGACCCTCATCACCCTTCTGAGAAGGACTATGGTGGGACTTCTCTCCACCACCCTAGCAGGATAATCCACCAGTTTCCACCTGCTAGCTCCCCTCTGCTCCCACCTGCTCATAGATATTGGCGTTGTTCTCGGCTCTCTCTTGCCACAGCTGGAAGAAGTCATCACAGACCGGGTCCCGGAGATCCAGGTCTGAGCAGGCATTTGCCCCGAGAATCACACTATGGAAGGAAAGGTCCCAGTGGGGCCCAATTAAAGTCTTAAAAAATAGTACCTCTTTTTTTTTTTTTTTTTGATGTTCTTACTTTGCTGATACCTAAACTGGGTTAGTCTGCTAGTTCTGAGCAGTCCCCACATCTAGCTGAAAAGGCACACCCCTCATGGCCTCCCACCTCCACCTGCTGGCACCCCGCCCAGCTCTACCTGAAACAGTGCTTCCGCAAACTCAAGGCAAACCTGCCCGCCTGATACTCCGCCCCATCCATGAGGGATGGCACCATCTCTGTGTCCTCGATCAGCACGGCCAGCTCACTGTCCCGCTTCCCTAGCAAGCTCCGGTCATTGATGTTTGCAGAACCTGGGGTGAGTGTGTGACAAAGTGTCCACTTGGGCCCAGGGGAGCTCCCCCTCCGAATCTCAGGCCCTCAGCGGGCAAGTATCAACGGTAGTCTCTGTGCTCCCCACGCTGCACTTTGCCCCTTTCCCACCTTCCTCTCAATGTCAGAGACCCAGATCTAGTACTGACCAATGATGACCGTCCTGTCATCCGCAATAAGCATCTTGCTGTGAATATAGATGAGCTCTGAGATTGGGTGCCCGCCCAGCTCTCCGTGTGTGCGAAGCCCACAGATGGATATGTAGTCTCGCCACGCTGTCCCCACTGCACACAAAAGAGATGGAATAAGAAGGGGAGTGAGGTGAGACGAGCCCCGTCCCACCTCCTTCCCTACTCAGAAGCTCCATCAAGAGTCTGCACCCCTCCCTGCAGTGAAAGACCACCTGTGCTCTATTTTTTTTTTTTTTTTCTGGTACCAGGAATCGAACTCATGACCTTGTACTTGCCAGGCAGGCACTGTGCTGCTGAGCTAAATCCCCAGCCCGCCACCTATGCTCTAAGTAGCCCCTAAGCATGCAACAATGACAGTCTCCCCACCCCTAGGCCTCAAGCAATACAAGCTCATTTCCCCAGGGTTACAGGGCTGGAACCCCCAGAGCTCAGCACTCACTAGCTGCTTTGAGGCGATGTAGGATTGAATACTCGCCGCGACACAGAGTCCTGAGAGGAAAGAAGCATGAAGAACATTAAAGAAAGAAAGGAAGTGTGAGGGAGATGGAGGCTGGGGCAGAAGAGCGGGTGTCAGGAGAGCTGGATTTCAAAGGTTCCGAAAGAAGGCATCAGGACAGAGTTAGGAGGGGGATGGATGGGATGGGATGGGGCCACTGAAGGACACCCCGGCTGGGGGCTCACCTGTATGTGAAGTGCAGAATGGCCTGGATAGAGTTACCACCACCTGTAGTGATGTCGCCCTCAAAGCCAGGGAGCAAGGGCAGAAGCACATAGACTCGGAAACACTGTCCCTGTCTGAGGAGAGAGGCGGAGTCAGAGGGAGGCCGTCCCTAAAATAAGCCCCACCCCCTCCACCTGGGCTTAAACCACGCCCACTGTCCCCACCTTCCTGACAGTCCACCTTACTTGTGGGCCTTCAGGATTCTCTCCACAATCTCATCGCCCACCTTGTTCAGCACCGTGCGCCCATCTGAGCAGCTAATGAAGAACTGATTCTAGCGGGGACCAAAGACAGACATTAGCAGCCTGGCCCCAGCCCTTGCCATTGGCGGCACCCTCACTCTCTCTTCTGGAACATCCCGTCCACCTCCTCCCCCACCCTCATGCCAGTCGGACCTCAATGTAGAGGAAGTGCTTGCTCTCCCTGATGGTGTGCAGGTAGGCATTGAGGATGGAGTTCTCCAGCGTCCCTGCTGACCAGCGGTCGATGGACCGCAAGACCTATTGGAACGGTAAGTAGGATGTGATTCTTGGCCCCAGGAAAGGAGGGATCTGGAGTTCTGTCATGCTAGGGAGAGTCAGCGGGGCATCTGGCTGAAGGCAGGAGGGGAAAGAGGCTAGCTCACCTGCACAGTGGTGCACTGCACCCCCGGGAGTGTGAAAGGGAGCTGGTTTGCAGTGCTGGTGGACTTGGGTAGCAGGTAGGGGTACATGGGTGTCTTGTACTTAGCCTTGGTGGTCTGAGGTAGAGGGACAGCTCAGTCAGCAGGAGGTGACAAGGTGAGCCTGGGTCCCTCCCCACCTCCATCCCCCACTAGAAGAAGGAAGCACCTTGGTGAAGTTCCAGCGCTGGATGAAGTGCCGGGCAAGGTCACGGGCCGCTAAGCCATGGACGACCACCCCAACATCCCTCCATGGCATCCGGGGTGTGGTCTCCCTGTCAATGAAATCTGGGAGTCCCAGAAGAGTCAGGGAGAGGTCAAGGCTGGTCTCTGGGGGATACCTGGTGCAGGGAGGAGGAGGAACTTGCCAGAGGGGAGGATGACTTGTCCCTGATCACCTCCTACTCTCCGTCGCAGCTTCCGCCCCTATTCCAAGCTCTTAGAGGCCTTGGCTTCCCCCTTCCTCCCAGCTTTTAGAGGCCTTGGGGTGGAGCCTCACCTTCAAAAGGCCTGTCTAACTGCACCCAGTCCTTGGTGATGAGATTGCTGTAGTCCTTGCCCAGCCAGAAGAGTTGGTTGTGAGAGAGGTCTGGGGTGGCTGCAGGGTCTGGGCATGGGGTGGCAGGCTGTAGGAGGAACACACCCAAGCCCCAGCAAGGCGAGGTCAGAGGCCACACAGAGCCAGGCCAAAGAGAAGCCAGAACTTGGAAAGAGTGTGAGGGAGATACAGACAGCAGGAATGAAGCAGAGAGAGGCTTTGATCCCCCAGAACCCTCTCTGGAGGGACTTGGAGTCAGCGGAAATGGAGAAGGGCCTGGATTATAGCATTTTCAGAGTGATTCTTGGAGTCTCAGACAGTCTGAGGATCTCCGAGGGTGAGCAGAGCCAGGAATAACTGGAGGGGAGTCTGCAGCCAAGGCAGATGGCTCTCGGTGATCTGCTTTTTAGGGGAGCGAAGGAAGGCCTTGGGGAAATTACCTGCGAGGCACTGGATTCAGATGAGTCTGAGAGGTCAGTCAGCCGGTAGTGAAGGTCATCCCAGCGGCCATAGGCGAGGTCCAGCCCCCCCAAGAAGGCCACTGCTTGGTCAACCACCAGGAGCTTCTCATGATGGGCCCACAATGTCACCTGGTCTGGATGGCGCATCACCTGGAGCAGGTATGGAGGAGCTCATGAGGGTAGGTTTAGGTGAGAAGACAGAGGGAAAGATAGAAGGATAAGGCCTCCAGGGAGAAGGAGGGGTGAAGGAATAAGGAAGTTCGAGGAGGGCTGTAGAATGGGAGGGGTCTCTTTGAGGCCTGAAAGTCACTTTTTCTTTTGGAGGCAGGATCTCACTAAGTCACTAAGTTGCCCAGGCTGCGCTCAAACTTGGGATCCTCCTGCCTCAGCCTCCCAGAGTGCTGGGATTATAGCCATGAGCCACTGTACCCAGCTAAGTCACCTTTATGTTGGGGTGGAGCAGCATCAGTGTCCTCTTGCTATAGCCACTGTTGATGCCCAAGGCCAATTCCACTTCCTTAAACAGCAGAACAGACACACGAACACCCTCCTCCTGGTAGTGGGGGAATCAGAAACTAGTGCCTCTCCCAGAAGGCCCCCTTTCACCCTCCAAAACCCTTCCCCATACTCAGGATTCCTTCATGTCTTCCCACCCTGCCTGGAGGTCCCAGATGCTCTGACACGAATGTATCCTGCCTGGATGCCTGCAGCAAACTTAGACAGCATGTCACCCATCCCTCACCTGCTCATCCATCCACACATCTACCTACCCGTCCACATTACCTATCTACCCATCTTCCCAGCAATTTACTCATCCTCTTATCTACCATCTAGCGTGCAACTACCTACCCACCCACTCTCCTATACCTTCACCTTTCCAACTCATGTCCTTCCATCCATCTCCCTTTCCACTTCGCCACCCGCCTTCTACTTAGCCACCCCTCTTCCATCACCCATGTATCCTTCCTTTAACCCATCAACACCCACAAATGCTCACTACACCTTAGGTGCCGTGCTTTGTACTCAAAGTAGTGATGTTAATCAGTCCAGTGAGAAAGCCAAGTATACCTCCGGGTAACACAATAAAGTGTTATGGGTACTGGGGGAGAAGTTTATGCCAGTACTGGGAGGACGGAGCTGGAAGCAGTAGTGCCTGAGAGGCATGGAGCCAGCCTGGGCAGGCTTCCCTCCCCCGAAGCCTCAGAATCCCAACCTCTTCTGATGCTGCAGGCCCTGTGATCAGCCTCTACCCACAGGCAGTCCCTACCGCGCCTCCCCTCCAGCCTGTCTGACTCCTCACCGCTGCCTTCTTGAGCATGATGTCCAGTCTCCAGTCATCTGAATGGGCCGGGCGTTTCAGGTAAACCTCAGGACTCAACCTAGGATTCAAGGCAGAGGTTGCAGTGCAAGCTAAGCTCCAGACAACCAGTCACTCCTCCCCTTTGCCCCTATGCTGATCTGCCACAGGCCCTATCCTGCCCTTTTTTGTGGGGTCCTTCCCCCACTTACCACCAGTCTGTGATGAAAATCTCCTCTCGGGCTCGCAGGATGGCATCTGCCACAGCAGCAAAGTAACCTGCCCCATTCACAAACCTAGGGGAGGCCAAGCCAAGGAGGTCAGGGGAGTCAGAAGCCAGAAAGCTCTGGAGAGTGAAGAAGAGAGGACAGACTGGGATCAGAGGTGACTATAGTGTCAAAGATCAGGAATGATCAGAAAAGTCAGATGGTATCACATACATCAAAATGGGCTTAGCCAGGATGATTTACCCATGAATGTTATAAAAATTAAAAGTGACATGACACAGTAAACTACAGAAACTGACTAAAGACTGGGGGGATTAATACATCACATGGAAAGAACTCCAATAAATCAGTAATGACAAACAAAGCAGCCAATGAAGAATGAGCAGAGTGAAGACTCACAGTTCAGAGAGGAAATGATGGTCAATCATAGGTAAAGATGTCAGTTTCAGTAGTAAACAAGAAACTGAAATGAAGTGACTTTTTTCTTTTGGTGCTGGGTACTGAATGCCAGGCCTTGTGCTCTGCTACTGAGTTATACCTGCAGCCCCTGAAATAACATTTAAAAAAGAATCTACTAGAAGCTGGGTGTGGTGGTGCATGCCTGTAATCCCAGCACTTGGGAGGCTGAGGCAGGAGGATCGTTGTGAGTTCGAGCCCAGCCTCGGCTACAAAGTGAGCTCAAGGCCAGCCTGAACTGCATATTGAGACCCCCATCTCAAAAAAGACAAATAAATAAATAAATAAAGTATTAACTGTACATACCCTCTAATACTATGAAGTACATATAATAATTTTATTTTTAGAAATACATTTCCTCAAATGCTTAAGCAAAGACTGAGCTTATGGCAGCACTGCCTGCAAGAGAAATGGGGAATGACCTAAATGTCTAATCTCTCACATGTGCAGTAAGTGGAAAATATAAGTTTCAGAAGAAGGTGTGTTATCTAACTTACATTAAAACAAAAAGTGACATGTATACATGCATATGAAAGTATGCAGGAAGGAACCTAAAAGGATAAATATCAAACTGTTGCCAACGTTACTGCTCAGAGGAGAAATGGGATTGTTAGGGGAGAGTGCAAGGGGGATAAAGAGTTGTACACTGAGTGGGAATGTTGTGTTGTTTTGTTTAATTTTGTTTTTGAGACAAGCTGTGAACTATACTTGCTGTGTAGTTCAGGTTGCCCTTGAGTTCACTATGTAGCCCAAAGCTCACAGTGATGAACTCAGTGATCCTCCTGCCTCAGCCTCCCACATGCCAGGGTTAAAGGCGTGCACCACCATGCCTGGCAATGAGTGGAAATATTAGCTTTTTACTTAATGTGTTACTATATTGTTTGCTTTCTTTTCCCCAAAGGGTGTTGGGAAACAAACCCAGAGCCTCCCATGTATTAGGCAAGCAAGACAAGCACTCTGCCACTGAGCTGTATCCCCAGTCCTTGACTTTTTAAGAACTAAGAGTCGCAGATACAGTAGCACACGCCCATTGTCCCAGCTACTTGGA
This sequence comes from Chinchilla lanigera, assembly GCF_000276665.1. NCBI lineage: Eukaryota > Metazoa > Chordata > Mammalia > Rodentia > Chinchillidae > Chinchilla > Chinchilla lanigera. Next base: position 10,243,377 of record NW_004955467.1, on the reverse strand, counting down.
AGGCACAGGCAGGAGTAACACAAGTTCTAGGCCAGCCTGAGCAACTTAGCAAGACTCTGTCCTAAGATAAAAAGGGCTGGGGATGTAGCTCAGTCGCACAGCACTTGCCTAGCATGCTCAGGGTCCTAGGTTCCATCCTCAGCCACACACACACACACACACACACACACACACACACACACACACGTCGCCTGTCTCGTACAGTTGTAAGGATCCAATAGGTTAATGCGTGTCACATACTTAGTCTGTGGCATACAGTAAATCCTACATAAATAGTAGCTGCTACTAGTTCCTATGTTAAAAAAAAAAATCTCAACACCACCTCCAAGAAAAAGTTCTGCTTACAATAAAGTTCAAGTTACTCGGCTGAGCATGCCGAGATCAGGTGCTGTGGCCTCACAGGCTCTTCTCTGACTGCTCCTCCTCTCTCTGCAGCAACAATCAGTTCTCTTAGTTCCCAAACACACCAAGCTGCTCCTATGTTCTCTGCCTGGACTGCTCTTCTCCACTTTCTTTATCTTGCTAAAAGCAAACCTCAGGGTTATACCTTCTGGAAGCCTGACCTGATATTCCCCCGCTGTGCTCTGCATCCATCACCAGTAAGGCAAATTCACATTGTTTCATGATTAGATCACCTTCTTCCCTAAAGGGGAGAGGCCTGTCTTGTTGCTAGCACTGGACCAGGCACACAGTAGGGGTTTAGAAAACGGTTATCAAGTAACAAAATTTACCAGAGAGGTTTGCGGAGATGATAACCACAGGAGGTCGTTGCTATGTAAAAGGTTGTAAGACATCAGAGAAGTCAGGGGCCAGAAGCGATTACCAAGTTTGGGGGTCAGGAAGGTCAAAGGGGAGTCAGAGAAATCAGTGCAGTTAAATAGATCAGGGGTTCAGGAAAATTAGAGAAGTCCAAGCAGGGTCATAGAGGTCTGCAGGGGCAGAAGAGATAAAAGAGAGGGTCAAGACCCTGGAAAAAACCAAGGGAGTTTAAAAAAAAAAAAAAAAAAGCTACACACAAGCTCAGAAGGGACATCAGTGTCTCACCACCGGGCCAAGGTGCCAGGCCGGGGCGGGGCATAGCTGTCGTGCCGGTGCAGCTGTAGGAAGTCTTTGCCTGGGCCCTGTGCCAGCTCTGTGATCTCCTGGCTCCACCACCGCGCCTGCCGGTAGCTGCTGCACTTGAGAATGAGGGACCTGGACAGGAACAATGAGATGAACCACTAACCCTCATCTTCCGTACTTCCGGTCTTGCTCAGAGACTTCTCTCCTTTGGCTATCACCTTTTCCTATTTCCTTGGTCCCTAAGTGTGACTTCATAGACACTACCTTATTCACAACTGGGTCCCAAGCAGTTAATACTGTACCAAGTACTCAGGTTTGTTCAGTGAATAAATGAACGAATAGAATCCCCGCCCCACTCCCCGCCATACTGGGAGCCCTTCCCCCAGACTTATCCTAACTCCCTTTTCCCTTGACTTTCAAAAGTATCCCAAGCATCTGGCTGGACTAGCTCCCTGGTTCAAAACTGTGGCAGATCCAGAGGGGCAAGGAGGCGCTGGGGATTTAGCTCAGCGGCACAGCATCTGCCTGGCAAGCGCAAGGTTGTGAGTTTAATTCTCGGTACCAGAAAAAAAACAAAACAAAAGAGATTTTCAGAGGGGCAAGGAGTAGAGGAGCCTGCCTCTCCTATTTAACTCTCCATTCATCAGGTGGCTCTCACACCAGGGAGCGCTTACCTGTGGGAGGTGTCGACCCGCACCCCATACCGGGTCTCTGTGCTCCTTTTCCCCACCTGCACCTCGAAACCAGGGTCAAAGAGCTGAACAAAAGAGATGACACCAGTCTCCAGACGCATGTACAGCAGGAAGGAGTCTTTTACCACCAGCCACCTGGAGCAGAAGGGCACTGTGTGTTCCTCCCTGCCCTAGAGAGCACCCTCCTCACCGCAACCACTGCTCAGCCCCAGCCCTCACCTCTTGGACCAGCGATAACAGACTTGGTCTCGACCACAACAGGTGAGGCCAGGAACGCGGTGGCCGCCTGAGCGCTTCCGGATGACCCCCTCCCTGCAGGGCAAATCAGGAAGACACAGCCAACAGATGAGGACTCCAGGCCTAGACCCACCCTGCACTGCCCCATTCCCAAGCAGAAGGAGGATGAGGATGAGGGTGAGGGGCCAGGCACTCACAGTCCTTTGGGTCCTAGGTCTGGGATAAAGGAGAGCTGACTGACTTCCAGGAATTCTGTCTGCAGAGGAAGACACAAGCTCAGAGTGGAGACCTGGCTCTCAGCCCCTCAGACTACTGACTCTGACCCTTTCTCCCACTGGAGGTCTGATTATCCTGCTCCACTTCAAAGGTCCCCGGTGTCCAGTTCTGGACCTCACCATAGCATGGTAGTTGCGGTAGAAAGACATGGTCAGGAGCCGGTTGAGGTAATTTTCCAGGTATTTCTGAAGGGGAGATGAGAGAAACAGAGATGGGAACAGAGTCATTTGCACCCCACACACCTTCTCAGAGGACCTGTCTGGTCGCACCTGTTTGCTGGCTGCATGTCTGGTGGAGCCCTCAGCACCTCCTCGGGGCAGAGAAGGCATCTCTCTGTCAGCTCTGTCGGTTGCCTCCCGGGCTGGAGAATAGGCAACGGCAAAGCTGTGGAAGAGATGGGGTGTGGCTCAGCTAGGGGCCTGAACCACGGGAGGTGGGGTCCGTGCAGGAAGGGAGGCAGCCTTGAGGCTCACAGAAGGAAGGCTCCCCACCCTGGGAAAAGAGACAAGAGAAGGGGGAGGCTGCCAAGGGCAATTTGGGCATCCAGCCCGGTTGACATATTGGCACAAAACCATGGACAGGGAGAGCAGAGCAGAAAAAGTTTCCTGGTAACCAGAGTCGGGAAGGAGGCCCAGCAGCCAAAGCTGAGGGCAGGAAAGTGCCTGGGGCGGAAGGGATGGTTGTGGCCTGTGTGAGGCAGGCAAGAAGGAGTGGCGGCTGCCCCAGGGTTAGGGGTACCTGCCCTTCACAGGAAGAAGTCTAGATCCCCTCACCGAGCCAGAGGGAGCAAACTCATCAAGACTTTGTGTCTCTGGAGGTCCCGATGCAGCTCTTGGAAATGACGGAACTTCTTCTTGGTCGTCCATGTAAAGTCACCGTGAGTCAAGCGGACAGAGTACAGAGTGCAGGTTCCCACCTGGGGGTATGAGGAACTGAATCTATGTCCCCCGGCTGGGCCCCGGCCCTCCCCTCTGTCTGAATGTCCCTCTAACTCCCCTCCCTGGTGCCAGCCCAGCTACCTTGGATCCGCTGGTGTATCTTTCAGTTCCTACCACCTGGGCTAGGACAGGGACCCCAGGGGCAAACACCAGGGGGTGCATTTTCAGAGACTGAAGTTCATAGATGGCCAGAAAGGGATGCATTCTGTCAGCTGGGAGGAAAGTAAAGCCCAATGGCGTGAAAACTCCAGAAGTCCCAGGCCCCTGGTCCTCACCTCCCTGAGAGCCCTACTCCCTGTGTACCTGGGTCCTCGCCCTCCCTCAGAGTGTCGACCTCATCCGGCTCCATGTGTAACTGGCTGGAGTCCAGGTAGTCCAGGTAGGGGAAGGGGTACTCCTGGGTGGCCGTCATCCTAGAAATATTTCCAGGCCTTAGGGAGGTAATCTGCCCTACAGAAACCTGCCCCAGTATCCTAACCCTCAGGGTCCTTACTTCCTCACTACCTCATTCCCACTGAGTCCGACCCTCTCTGATTGCAGACCAAAGCCCCGCGGATCCCCTCGAACCTCCATCCCCTCCTTCGGTCCTTCATCGCAACCTCCTGAGCCCCGCCCCTCGTCCTCGGGGGACACCCAGCCTGGGATGGCCCCGAACTGGGGCAGCACCGAAGCCGGGAGGAAAGGGCTCCGGGATGATCCGACCGTCAGGAGACGCCCGGGGCCGCCAGGGCGCGAACCAGGCCAGGCCAGCTGGGAGCGGGGGTCCAGCGGGTATGAGGAAGTTATGCGCTCCCCGCCCAGGAGAGAAACCCCGAAACACGGGCGTGCGGCTGAGTCAGAAGGCGCAGCCGCCCCAGCCCATTCCTGTCCCCACCCGATTTCCCGGGCCCCGGACCTCCGCGGCGCCCTCCGCAGACCCTCACCCTGGCTGCCGGGGCCGGCGCCCGCGCGTCCGCTTGCCCAGGAGCAGAGCGCAGCCGGGCCGCAGCCCACTCC
>NW_004955467.1:10231341-10236546 GCF_000276665.1 Chinchilla lanigera | reverse complement strand
AAAAAAAAAAAAAAGAAACTAAATGGCCAAAAACCCCATGAGATTCCTAAGTCAAGCAGTAAGGTAGAGTCATAGTCTGCAGTGCTTCTCAGTGTTTCCTACAGTGAGGTGCCTTCAGTGACGATACTATGGCATTTGCACAGCTTTACTCTAGGGCGCTCAGTGGCTGCGATGCTCTGGGCCGACCAAGGCTGTCTGCCTGAGCTCTGGCCACCCTCGCCTGGCTGAGGGCGTCAGTGCCTGGGGACATCCTTGGGAAGCTCAGTGTGGTGGTTTGTGCCGTATTCTTTGGAGTCAGACTGATTTGGACTGGGTTTGGAGAAGCCCGGTTCCAGCTCTGCCATATCTGCCTGTGTGACCTTGGGCAATTTATCTCATCTCTTAGTCCCTCCCTTTGTTCATCTGTAAAATCAGCATAGTAATGATAACACCTCAGAAGATCTTCGAGGGCTGTGGGTGCAGAGATCGAGCATTAAGTTCCATCCCCAACACACACACACACAATCATTGACCTGTTAGTTGACATGATAAGTGGGAAGAAGTAATTTGTAAAGTCCTTAGCATCTTCCCAGCACAACATAATGAATTAATAACAGCCATCCCCATTAAGAGGGACAAGATCACTGGCCCCCTGCCACTCATCCGGAGGCCCAGCAAGTTCAAGACCCACCTGGACAACATAGTGAGGTCCCGTGTCAGAACAAACAAAAAAGGGACAAAAGCTACCAGACCATTTAATGTGGACGTAACAACCCTGGCTAGTAGTTTCTCATTCGAGGGCTGGGGGTACTTTGCTTATGTGGCATGGAAGAGACCCTGGGTTCCATCCCTAACACTGCAAAACAATAAACTTTCTTATTCTATGCTGATTTTTCTTTCTTTTCCTTCTTTCTTTCTTTTCCTTCTTTCTTTCTTTCTTTCTTTCTTTCTTTCTTTCTTTCTTTCTTTCTTTCTTTCTTTCTTTTCCTCTGTCTCTCTCTCTTTCTCTCTCTTTCTCTTTGAGGTGGGAGGTCTCACTGTGTAGTTCAGTCAGGCTTTGAACTATGTACTCCAGGCTGGCCTCATCCTCCTGCCTCAGCCTCCCAAGTGCTGGGATTACAGGCGTGCACCACCACGCCCATCTCTTATTCTATGCTGAATGTGGTGGCACATGCCTATAATTTCAGAATTTGAGAGGCTGAGGCAGGAGGATCACTGAGGAGGCCACATAGTGAAATGCTGTCTCAAAACAAACAACTTTCTTATTCTAAAACAAACAAAAGCCAGGCATGGTGGCACATGTCTGTAATCCCAGCACTTGGGAGGTGGAGGCAGGAGGATTGTGAGTTTGAGGCCAGCCTGGGCTACAAAGTGAACTCAAGGCCAGCCTGAACTGCATAGCAAGACCGTGTCTCAAAAAGACTAAATAAATAAATAAATAACCAGTATCCTTTAACTTTTTTTTTTAAACAGGGTCTCGCTATGTAGTGCAAATTGGGCTTGAACTCACTGTGTAGCCAGGCATGGTGGTGCATGCCTGTAATCCCAGCACTTGGGAGGCTGAGGCAGGAGGATCATTGCGAGTTTGAGACCAGCCTGGACTACAAAGTGAGCTCAAGGCCAGCCTGAACTGCAGAGCAAGACCCTGCCTCAAAACAAAAGAAAAAAAATCATTGTGTAACCCAGGCTGGCCTCAAACTCTCAGTGATCCTCCTGCCTTAACTGCAATGGCTGGGGTTTTTTTTTGTTAGCTTGATTGTTTTCTGGTACCAGGAATTGAACTCACAACCTTGTGCTTGCCAGGCAGGCACTGTGCCGCTGAGCTAAATCCCCAGCCCCTTACTTTTTTTGTCTTTTTGAGACAGGGTCTCGCTCTGCAGTTCAGGCGGGACTTGAGCTCACTTTGTAGCCCAGGATGGACTCAAACACACAATAATCCTCCTGCCTCAGCCTCCCGAGTGCTGGGATTACAGACGTGTGCCACCACGCTCAGCTAATGGCTAGGATTATAGGTGCAGGGGACCACACCTGGATTCAAATTTTATACTTTAGGTACCCCAAATTTTCATTATAATTAAATTTATTTATTTATTTATTTAATTTTATTTTTTGGTCTTTTTGAGACAGGGTCTTGCTGTGCAGTTCAGGCTGGCCTTGAGCTTACTTTGTAGCCCGCCTGGTCTTGAACTTGCAATGATCCTCCTGCTTCAGCCTCCCGAGTGTTGGGATTACAGGCATGCACCACCACGCCTGACCAAATTTTCATTATAAAATACACATCTATTCATAAAGGAAGGAAGAAAGGAAGGGGGTTGGGGAGTAAGTAACTCAGTGGCAGAGCATGTGCTTAGTACGTGCAAAGTCATGGGTTCAATCTCCACCACCAAAAACAAAAGAAAATGAAATGAAAGGAACAAAACATAACAAAGCAACAGATCGCCCACCCCCTCAGCAGTGTCTAGCCCGGCACCAAGCTATTGCGATTGCCGAGTTTTCATTGTGTCACAGCACCCGTGTCTGTCTCTGCCACGCAGCCCCCGCCCACGTCTACCTGCTTTCACATGGGGATCAGAGAAGAACCCAAAATATAAGGAGCACAAAAGAGTAGGTGTCTGAATGGGACATCCCCCTACCCTCCTCTCCTCCCTCTCCGCCCTCTTCATCCCTGGCGCCTATGTAATCACCAGGCGGTCTGAGGCTAAGTGGTAGTTTTGCCCACGGGGCGAGGGTGTCACCCTACCCCTGGATCTCTCCTGGCCGCTCGCAGACACCAGTTTTCTCCATTATTGAGATGGGTTTGAAGGGGGCATGGTGCTTCCCGTGGCGTGGGTGCCGGAGACAGCGGGGGACTGAAAGAGGAGCAGGTATGAGGGTTACCGGGGGTGGCGGTAGGCTCCATGGAGCAAGATAAATCCTTAAACCAGCTAAGGGTAAAGGATCCTCTTCCTCTTGGGTGGGAGGTGGATCCCTCACATCTTCACAGGGCTGGCTAAGGACTTTTCAGGCCCCAGTGCAAAACGGACAAGTAGGGCCCCATAGTAAAATTTAAGAATTTCTAGATGGTGACAGCAGAGTGCTACACCAAGCATGGGGCCCTTCTGAGTGTGAGACGCGGTTGGGGGAGGGGACTTTGCAACTGCTCAAGCCACAAGGCCTGTGAAGCCAGCCCATTCCCTCAGCATCCCCTCTCTATAATTCCTGTTGCTGCCGCCGACATTCCTCACCCCTTCAGGGCAGCTTCTTTCCTTCTCAACTGTAGGTGGGAAGCAGGAGAGTTCAACACTGACCGGAAATCCCTTTCTCCCTCCTCCAATCCCGCTTTTAGGCCGGAATCCCGCTGCCCCTCCAGGTCCCAGCCCGGCGGTGGTGGTCCCTGTGGAGGCTGAAGGAGGACTGCCCTCCCCGGGGCCTGGCGCCTACTTCAGCAGGAAAGCCCGGCTCTCTTTCCGCCACCAGCTGCATGATGTGGCATCAGCCAATGACTCTACCGTTTGAAAAGGACAACTGGGAAGACTTGGCAACCTTCCTGCACCCCAGGTCTCAGGGCTCAAGTGTCCAGCTCCACCAAGCCTGTCACAACTTCTCATTAAATCTGTTCCGAGCAGCCAAATGTGTCAATCAGTATGTCTCGGGGAATGACAGGGACGGACGAGGCCCCAGGGCCAGGGTGGGACGGGTAGCATCGGGTGGGAGCCGGGACACAGAAGTGGAGAACGGCGAGGTAGGCCAGGGGAGTGGCTAGCAAGAAAGTAAATTTGCCACAATTGAGCTTCACAGCTGAGTGTGGAGAGGGCAAGCTTGGAGAGACTGAGGGCTGGGCAGGGCAACCGATGAGCGTGAAGGAGCACAGCTGTTACGTAAGTGTCTCGTGTCTGCTCCCTGCCCAGCACTGAAGAGCTACCAGTGAACCAAGAAGAATTCTTTCTTCTGAGCTCTCTAGTAGGGGGAGATATACAGTAAAAAAGTAAATATACAAGCATAATGCCAAGCCGGGCGTGGTGGCGCACGCCTGTAATCCCAGCACTCGGGAGGCTGAGGCAAGAGGGAAGCTGAGGCAGGAGGATCGTTGCGAGTTCGAGGCCAGCCTGGGCTACAAAGTGAGCTCAAATTCAGCCTGAGATGCATAGCAAGCCCCTGTCTCAAAAAAGACAAAAAAAAAAGCATAATGCCAAATAGCGATCATTGTTGCTATGAACAAAATTACACAGAGTAATGTGAGAGGGAGGGGGGAGGGCGGCATTTCTTCAGTTTCAGGTGGTCAGGACAGACCTTTCACTTGAGATGACGTTTGAGCCAAGACCTGAACGATGAGTAGTTAAGTGAGAGCTGAGGAAGGATATGCCATGGTAGGTCACTCATTCCAACACAGGTACCTCTTTGCTGCAGGATATTGATAGTGGGGAAGGCTGAGTGTATGGGGCGGGAGGGGATATATGGAAAATCTCTGTACCTTTCACTCCAGTAAAACTAGTTGAGTGCAATGTCGCAAACCTGTATTCCTAGCTCCTCAGCAGGATCAGGCAGGAAGATCACAAGTTCCAGGCCAGCCTCAGGCAACTTAGTGAAACTGTTTCAAAATTTAAAAAAATAAAATGGCCTGGGAATGTAGCTCAGTGGTAGAAATGCTTATGCAGCATGAACAAAGCTGGGTTCAATTGCCAGTATTGCAAAATAAGTAAATAAATAAAGTGGGGGTTTTTTTTGGTACTGGGGGTTTTTTTGGTACCGGGAATCAAACTCAGGACCTTGCACTTGCCAAGCAAGGCGCTGTGCCGCTAAGCTATATTCCCAGCCCAATAAAGTACATTTTTATTATTTATTTTTGAGACAGGGTCTCACTGTATAGTTCAGGCTGGCCTTGAACTCACTACAGAGTTCTCATTATGGAGCCCAGACTGGCCTCAAATTTGCAATGATCCTCTTGCCTCAGCCTCCCAAATGCTAAGATTACAGGAATGGGCCACACCTGGAATCTACACATGCTTTTATGAACTTTTTAGGACTTAACTGTCACACTGAATATAGAGTGCAAGGTAAAGAGAGAAATCAAAGATGATGCCTGGAGATAGGGAGGATTAAGAGATTTTGACACAGAAATCAAAAGTACTCCATATTACCAAGGTTTGAGGTACAGGTTTGGGGCCAGAGAGCCTTCTCTGCTCTTTTTCACTTAATCCAGAACATCACCACTTTCCTTAGGAAGCCTCCTTCTTGCCCTCCAAGGCA
>NW_004955467.1:10229131-10231241 GCF_000276665.1 Chinchilla lanigera | reverse complement strand
CGGGGTCCTGCGGGGTCCGCGGCGGTTCCGCGTGTCCGGCCGGCGCAGTCGCCGGTCTGTCCTGCGGTCCCGCGGCGTCGGCCCGAGCCTGCCCGCAGTCACCCAGACGGGTGCGCTCGACCGTGCGCGCGTTCCTTCGCTCGGCAGGCCCGGCCTCTCCAGCTGGATGAGTCTCCGCGGCCGGACCTTTGCCCTCCTGGGTGGCTCGGTTACGAACCACTCGGCCCGGGCCAGATACGGTTTGTAGATAGAGGGAAAGAGAATAAAAGGCCCGAGGGATGGTGTATGAAAGCTTTCGTTCCTTCATTCATTCGCAAAACATTTATTGCTTGCTTGCTCAATGCCAGACGCCGATGGTAGAGTAGTAAACAAGAGTCTCAGAGCCTGCTGTCCTGGAACTTACTGTCCAAGAGAAAACAGGACTTTTTTCCAAAAAAAATCCTAAAAAACAAGATCCTCCCCATCCCCCGCAGATTTCTTTGTACAGGTTTTGTTTTATTTTGAAACAGGGTCTCACTGTGTATCGTAGGCTGGCCTGGAGCTCACAGAGGTCCTCCTGCCTCTGCCTCCCAAGTGCTGGGATTAGAGGCACCTGGGATTACAGGCCTGTGCCACAACGTCCGGCCTCTTTCTACTCTTGATAGACATTTGGGTTGTCCCTAGTTTTTATCTATTCTGAATAAAGTTACCATAAATATTTCTGTAATAAAAGCTTTACAGAAAGATTTATGTGAGTGGCTATCACATTTCTTAAGTAAATAGGGATAGAGTTGCTGGGTCATATAAATATCCATTTAACTTATTCACTACCAAACTGTCTTCCAATACTGTCAATTTTAATTGGGCATAGTGGTACACATCTATAATCCTAGCACTCTGGGAGGTTGAGGTAGGAGGATCACAAATTCAAGCCCAGCCAAGGCAATTTTAGCAATTTAGCAAGACCCTTTTTAAAGAAAAAGAAAATAACAAAGTAAAAAGGACTGGAATGTAGCACAGTGCTAAGGCCCTAGGTTCAATCTCCAGTACTATAAAAATGTCAGTTAGGTGGGTGTAATGGCGCTCACCAGTAATCCCAGCACTCCAGAGGCTGAGGCAGGAGGATCACTATGAGTACCAGTCCAACCTGGGCTATGCATGCGTTCAAAGCTACGCTGAACTACATAGCAAGACCCTGTCTCAAAAAAACCCCCAACATTGGCTGGACATAGTGGCACACGCCTGTAATCCCAGCACTGGGGAGGCTGAGGCAAGAGGATCCCAGCACCGAGGAGGCTGAGGGAGGAGGTACTTTGCAAGTTCGAGACCAGCCTAGGCTACAAAGTGAGCTCAGGGCCAGCCTGAACTGCGTAGCAAGACCCTGTCTCAGAAAAGGACAAAAATGAATAAATAAATAAAACCAATATGGGGCTGGGGATATAGCTCAGTGGCACAGTGCCTGCTTGGCAAGCACAAAGTTCTGAGTTTGATTCCCGGTACCAAAAACAAAAACAAGCAAAACCAATAATAATAATAATGTCAATTTTTAGTGTAGCCATTCCAGCCATTCTAATATTTGTAATAGGTGTGTCACTACAATTTTATTTGCATATCTCTGAATATTAGTGACCATTTCATGTATTTACTAGCCATTGTATATCTTCTTTTGTAAAATGTCTGCTCTAGTGTTATGCTATAATCTCAGAAGGCCTAAAGGAATGTAGTAGACAGAATTTTAAAAGTATACTCTCAGAGAAATAGAGTAGGGGCCCTCAGGAGAGGTGCTGGGATTCTGGGGATGCACCATAAAAGGAATTTTTACAAGAAAACTTTCTGGGATGATGGAAATGTCTCATAGAGTGCTTGGTGATGATTACATGAGTGCGTATACTTAATAAAAGTTATGGAAGCATACATACATTAACATATACATACTAAGGTAGAGACAGCAGTGTACTCCTGTAATTCCCACTACTGGGGAGGCTGAGACAGGAGGAACTGTAGGTATATTTTTATTTCAGTAGGAAGTAAAATTGGGAATTTAGCTCAGCGGCAAAAGCGCCTGCCTGGCAAGCGCAAGGTTGTGAGTTCGGTTCCCGGTACCAGAGAAAAACAAAAATAAATAAATAAA
>NW_004955467.1:10220284-10223381 GCF_000276665.1 Chinchilla lanigera | reverse complement strand
CCCTCCAGTACGTGTATTCTAGCCAATGTTTTTTTGTCTTTCTTTTTTGGTCTCTCTCCTTCCTTCCTTCCTTCCTTCCTTCCTTCCTTCCTTCCTTCCTTTCTTAGACAAGATCTATGTAGTATAGGCTGATCTCTAAATTACGGTAATTCTCCTGCCTCAGTCTCTAGAATGCTGGGGAACACAAGAGTGTAGTACTATGGTAGGCTAGAGAAAAGTTTTAAAATGTGGCTTCTGGGTTCCTTGATCCATAGACTGGAGAAAAGAAGACTGAGAACATATCACTGTCAGTGGGCACTGCTGGGCTCCCCTTTCATCCTTGGCTTGAGGGGAAGCAGCTCTGCAGGGGCCAAGTTCATTCTATCTCCCACAAGGACAGTGCTGGCCCAAAGCGCTCCCTGTGACTGCTCTGTCACCCATCGATCTTAAATTCCACTCACAGACAAGGCCCACCTCTTCCCCAAACCCAAGAAGTCACACTGCTACCTCCTAACTGCAAAATGAGGTGGCAAAGGTTAAGTGTAGAGTGAGACCATGAGGCTGGGCTGAGAGTCTGGCTTTATGCCCAGTAGACACCCATGATGGTTGGCAGGAGGCAGAGCAGGGGAGGTGACCCTAGTCTCAGAATTCTGATTTCCACCTTGGACTTGAACAGTGAGTGTTGCTGTTAGTCCCCATATCAACCACACTCTGGTGGTTAAAGTACCTGGATATGACAGGGACAAAATGGTCTGAAGAAAGAGGGTTGAAAACCACCCATGGTTAGGTTTCGTGAGGAATGGAGCATTCCTAAACTTCTTTCATCTTCTTTCCAATTTCCTTGGCGCTCAATGTAGTGGTTTAGACAAATATAAATGTGGACCAGACAAGTTCAGGCTTTAGGTCAAGAAAAGAACCCAAAAGCACAATGATGCTCTTTGACAAACTGTTTATTAAATTTTGTATCATTAGGGGTATTGTCGTCTCTTATTGCAGCCTAGAATCTCAGGATCAGAGGGGTGGTAAAGTGGCAATAGTGAACTTGGGTATCTGGTCTCCCAAAAGTACCTGCCGTTCAACCCCTGATTCTTCAATGGCTGCCAGGCGGATCACCCCTCCACTGGAACCATCCCGCTCCATGGCCAAAGCAAGAGCTGTGGATAAAAGGAGGACATTGGGTTGGAGTCTGTTGGTCTAGCTGGGGTATGGAGGCTTGAACCTCATAGGTGTTAAAAAACCAAGTTCTTACCATTGGCAGTGAACTGTAGACACTCCTCCTTGGTCATGCCTTTCCGATAGGTAGCATCAACATAGCCATAGATATATGAGCTCCCGGAACCTCCAATGGCAAAGGACTGCCTTACCATCATGCCTCCCATGGGAACTGAGTAGACCTGCCAGAAGGAAGGAGAAAAGTCACCAGTTGTTCCCTTCTCTCAGCACTACTATATTTACCTCTGTTGTGGGGTAGGTCTGGGAAGAATGAAATGTAAGTGAGATAGGGACGGAAAAGAGAAAATAGCTGGGGTGGAGAGAGGCTCAAAGGCCTGACGTCAGTGTTCTGAGAGGCACTGACCTGCCCTCCTTCTTGAGGGTCCCAGCCTGCGATGATGATTCCTGCCATCAGATCTTCTCGGTATCGGTAACACATCTCCTTAAATAGGCTGGCTGCTGTGTGTACCAGTGGAGGCTCATTCAATTCAATGCTAGATATGGGGGTGAAAGGGAGTCACAAAGAAGGCAGTATCAGGACCTGCGAGTTAAAACATTTAGCAGCCCGGGTCCCACCTCCATTCAGATACTTGCTGCTCCCCGCCCCACAAGCACCTGTGGAAACCAAGCTGGTAAGTGACAGCATCTGCTACCGCCTGGGTATCAGCTGCTGAACCTGAGCGGCAGCAGAAAATTCGGTCATGAATAGGAGTCAGCTTGTCAGTCACTCGATTGGCGATGTAGGACCTGCAAGAGGGCAGAATCGTGAGGGCAGAACCCCACCTACCTCCCACCCCCATTTTATCACTATCCACTTCTCAGGACTCTGGGGTTCCAGAACTGCCTTTTGGTTCTCATTCAAACTGAAGGAGCCTGGATGAAGGACAGACTTTTATACGGAGTTCACAAAAGCATGACAGGAACCGGAAGTAGAAGAAGCTGGGACAAACCTTTACTTTCTGGAAAAGGAGAGACCTCTCTTCCTACAGTAGTCTGCGAAGGCTAAAAATGGGCCGACACAGCTGAGGGTGTAACTCAGTGGCAGAGTGCTTGCCTGGCATGTGTGAGGCCCCTGAGTTCCATCACCAGGACACGGGTGGAGGCAGGGGGCTGCTAGCAGGTAGGGTAGGAAGGGAAGGCGGGAAGACTTCACAAATCTGTGCTCAGCTCACCCAGTGGTTGTTCTGGAGTCCGCCCCCAGAACCACGCCCCCGTCAAACTCCACAGCCATGATCGTGGTCTGGGGAAAGGGGGAAAAGATGTGTCTTTCCACTTTGTCTTGGATGCACAAACCTCAACCATCTCACCCAGATCCCGGAATACAGAATTCCTGAGCCGTGGACGCATTTTCAAGTACCAGGCGGTAGGGGAGGCTTAACACTGCGCGGAATACCAGAATCTCAACCCTCAAAGCCCAGAGGTTTCCCTCACCCCGCAGGAGTTTAGAATTTCGCACTTTACCCACCCTATACCTCCCGCCACGAATGTACCACACCTCTCTAACATCCTCAGAATATTGCTCTGCCTCGAGCATAACACACAGCCTCCCTTCTCCCATACAGACTCCGACTGCATTCTTCCCCCGCGCATTTCTCCTGAACCTTAATAACCTCCTCACCCCTGTGGAGACTTCTCGGTTTTCCCAGTCTGGGGCGATGGCCTCCGGCCCCCAGGCGGATGCAGGTCCCGCTTCTCTAGCCCTCAGCATGGTAGCCGCCATCTTTCTCTCCCGGTGCTACCACAAAGCAACTGTCGTAAAGCGCTCTGTCACTCTCTTTAGTCGGTCCCTGAGGGATTCTGGGAGTGAAACTGTGCAACGGTTGACGGCAGAAGGGCAGAGAAAGGACGGCTCTTTTGCGACAGGGAGCACTTGATAGCAGTGTGACAAGGAACAAACAGAAGGAGT
>NW_004955467.1:10209616-10211669 GCF_000276665.1 Chinchilla lanigera | reverse complement strand
AAAAAAAAAAAAAAAAAAAGAACTTTGGGCTTGGGTTCATTCCACTTACTTGAGGATAGTAATAGGTACTTTGTAGCTCTCTTGTGAGGATAAACATAATATGTGTAAAAACACTGTAAATTGAAAAGCTGACCCCGGTTGCCTCATAAACCTTACTGAGTTGGGGAGAGGTGCTTTCTGGGATTGTAAAGAACACCCAGAGTCTTTGCTCTAAAGTACATCCCCAGTTGTGTTTTTGTTTGTTTGTTTGTTTTGAGATTGGGTATCTCTGAGTCACTAAATTGCCTACGCTAGGTTCAAATTACAGTCATCCCACTTTAGCCACCCAGTTATGAACACTCACTTATAAATTCTCTATCCTGTTCCCAGGGGATCTTGTGTTTATCTGGGTAGAGGACCTCTTCATCATGTATAAGTTGTGACTGAAAAATATGGTGGATATTTGTATTTTAAAAATTTATCACTGTAAAGCCTGGTTTTGTGGCACACACCTGTAAGCCCAACACTGAGGAGGCTGAGGCAGGAGGATCACCACGAATTCAAGGCCAGCTTGGGCTACCTAGTGACTTCATGACCAACCTGAACTACATAGTGAGACCCTGTCTCAAAGAGTGAAAGAAAATTATTAGAATAAAAGATAATAATTCCCCTCAAAATACTTCCCCCCTTACTTTGAATACATTTATCTCATCATTCTTTCCACTTTCTTTTAAAAAAATTAACTCACTTTTTATTATTGTAATTCTTTTAAAAATTTCTTTATATTATAATTCTCTCTCTCTCTCTAGATATATCTAGATATATCTATATATATCTTGTACTAATTAATGGCATTCACTGAAAATGCAATTTTCTTTTTTTTTTTGAGGGGAGGGTTTTCGGTACTGGGAATTGAACTCACGACATCACCCTTGCCAGGCAGGCGCTGTGCCGCTAAGCTAAATCCACAGCCCCTTGAAAATGCAATTTTCATCCCTAGTGGTTAGTTTTGTTAATTTTTGATCACTGTTGGTAACAACCTCTTTTTATCTTTGTAATGTCTATAGAAGCTATATGGATATATTTTTTTAATTTTGATATTGATTGCTTGGTCTTTCCCCCTTTTTTGTTTTTCAAAACAGGGTCTCACTATATAGTTCAGGCTGGCCTTGGACTCACTGTGTAGCTGACCTTGAACTCAGAGTGATCCTCCTGCCTTAGCCTTCCAAGTGCTGGGGTCACAGGTGTGTGCCACCATACTTGGTTCATTCCCCTTTTTTCTTGCTAAGTCTTACTAGGTGTATGTATATCACTTTATTCATTTTCTTTTTCTGGGCTGAGGATTGAACTGTGGGCTTTCACGCTGAGGTACATCCTAGTCTTATTTATTTATTGAGATAGGGTCTTGTTAACTTGTCTGGCTGGTACTTGAAATTGGATCCTCTATCCTCTGCCTCTCAAGTGTTAGTAGCTACCTGGCTTTTTCTTGCCACTTTCTGAAGCAGTTCTGGAAGCCCTCTTTTATGTCTTTACTTACACTATCATGGCTGCCTTAGTGTCTTGAATCCATTAAAAATGTTTACCTTTCACGGTCATTTTGACTTTAAAGAAGAGTCAGAAGTCACATAATGTAAGATTGATTGAATAAGGTACATGATGACACACAGTAATTTTGGATGGCATTTGCTAGCAGCGTTCACTGGCCTTCCAGAGCTGCTTCAGAAAATGGCAAGTGCTGGGTGTGGTGTCAAGTAGTGTAGTCCTAGTACTTGGAAGACTGAGGCAGGAGGGTTGCCACAGTTTGAGGCCATTCTGCATTACCTAGTAAGTTGAAGGCCAACCTGAACTACATAGTGAGCCCTGTCTCAAGAAAAGAAAGGAAGAAAGAAAGAAAGGCAGAAAATGTCACGAATTATGGGATAAGTGTATTTAGCAGAAAAATTTTGAGGCGACTTAATGGTAACATGTCTTTTGCTGTAATACATTTTTAAAAATCAGTATATATTTAGATCCTACCTTGTATATTAAGCTTCATCCTTTTACATTTTATGAGGGTTTTTTTTTTTTTTTTTGT
>NW_004955467.1:10203656-10209516 GCF_000276665.1 Chinchilla lanigera | reverse complement strand
AAAAATCCTATTGGCCTGAGCCAATCTATCAGAGCTGTAGTTTAAAGGGCCCACAGAATAGATTGAGAGTGGGTTACGATGATCATGTCACATGCTAGAAGTAGAACTACTGGGTCTTGCGTTTAATATTTTGAAGAAATGACAACTGTTTTCTACACCAGCTGCACCATTTTACATTCCCACCAGTCACGTATGAATTTTCCAACTTTTATGCATCCTTTCCAACCTTAACAATGTTTGTTTGTTTGTGGTTTTGTTTTTGAGATTTTTTGAGACAGGCTCTCACTATGTAGTTAAGGGTGGTCCTTGCCGGGAGTGGTAGCGCATCCCTGTAATCCCAGCATTTGGGAGGCTGAGGTAGGAAAATCATTGCGAGTTCGAGGCCAGCCTAGGCTACAAAGTGAGCTCAGCGCCAGCGTGAACTGCATAGCGAGACCCTGTCTCAAAAAGATTAAAAAAAAAAAAGCGGGGGAGGGTGGTCCCCAACTCAATGTGTAGCCCAGCCTGGCCTTGAACTCACAGGCACCAGCCTGCCTCAGCCTCTCCAGTACTGGGATCACAGGCTTGTGCTACCACACCTGGCTGATGAGTAGGTTACACTTGTGGTTTGAATTTGCATTTCTCTAAAAATTAGTGATGTTGGGTGTATTTCCATATGCTAATTGGTCATTAGTACAGTGTCTTTTCTTTGGAGCAGTTCAAGTACTTTGCTCATTTTTTTTTTTTGTTTGTACCGGGAATCGAACTCAGCACCTCGCGCTAGCCAGGCAGGTGCTGTGCCACTGAACTATACCTTCGGCCCAAAATGTGTATTTTTTATGATCTTCTAATTTGTTTGTTTGTTTGTTGAATTGGGGGGGGGGAGCGGGCGTGGTGGCGCAGGCCTGTAATCCCAGCACTTGGGAGGCTGAGGCAGAAGGATCGTTTCAGGTGCAAGGCCAGCCTGGGCTACAAACTGAGTTCAAGACCAACCTGAACTGCATAGTGAGACCCTGTCTCAAAAAGACGACACACACACACACAAAAAATGGAATTTGGGGGAGCCGGTGGTGGGGAGGCACTGAGAATTGAACTCAGAACCTCATACTTTCCACACAGGAGCCTTACCACTGAGCTAAATCCTCAGCCCCTCGCTTTGCTCATTTTTGTGGTTTGTTTTTGTTTAATTTTTTTTGAGATGGGGCCTTGCTATATAGTGGCCTCAAGCTCACTGTGTAGCCTAGATTGGTCTTGAACTCACTGTGATCCTCCTGCCTCAGCCTCCCATGTGCTGAGATTACAGATGTGCGCCACCATACCTAGCTGCTCATGTTTAAATTAAACTATTAGTGGTTTTGTTACTGCATTGCAAGTGTTCTTTTTATATCCTGCTTACTAGAAACATGAGATATATAATTTGCAAATGTTTTTCTCCTATTAGCTTGTCTTCTCACTTTATAAAAGCTTCAATATTTTTTATTTATTTTTAAAAATTATTTTTAATTCTTACTTTTTTGGTCAGGGATATAGCTTAGTGGCTCAGTGCCTGCCTTCTGAGTTCAACTCCCAGTACCCAAAAATTTTTACGTTTTTGTTGAGACTACAAGTGCGTGGCACTACGCTAGGCTAAAAAGATTATTCTTTCCCCATTGAATGGTCTTGACACCCTTGTCAAAAATCAACTGGCTCTCAGCTGGACGTGGTGGCCCATGCCTGTAATCCTAACACTTGGGAGGCTGAGGCAGAGAGTTTGAGCCCAGCTTGGGCTACATAGTAGTTCTGAACTACGTAGCAAGAACTACATGACTAGCTTGGGCTACATTGCCTGAACTACATAGCAAGACCTTGTATCAAAAAACAAAAAGCAAACAAATCAACTGGTTGTCTTTCCAGGTGTCCTCACGAATGTGACATCATCTTTAAGCCCTGTGTGGTAATCCCGGATGCATCCCTGTGATGCTCAGGGAAGACAAGGTGACCTGGAAATCCAACTACTTCCTTAAGATGATCCAACTTTCGGGTGATTATCCAAAATGCTTTATTGTGGAAGCAGACAGTGTGGTCCCAAAGCAGATGAGGCAGAGCTGCACGTCTCTCCGAGGGAAGGCCGTGATGCTGATGGACAAGAGCACTGTGATGCGAAGGCTGTGGAGATGTTTCTAGAGAAACTGTTGCCACATATCTGGGGGAATGTGGCTTTGTGTTCACCAAGGAGGACCTCACTGAGACCAGGGATATGCTGCTGGCCCACAAGGGGCCAGCTGCTGCCTGTGCTGGTGCCAGTGCACCGTGTGAAGTCACTGTCCCAGCCCAGAACACTGGCCTAGGGCCTGAGAAGACCTCCTTCTTCCAGGCTCTGGGCATCACCACTAAAATGTCCTGGTCACCACTGAAATCCTGAGTGATGTGCAGCTGATTAAGAGTAGCGATAAAGTGGGAGCCAGCAAGGCCACCCTCCTGAACATGTTGAAAATCTCCCATTCTCCTCTGGGCTGATCCTTCAGCAGGTGTTTGACAAGGGCAGCATCTACAACTCTGAAATGCTTGACATTACCGAGGAAACTCTGCATTTGCACTCTCTGGAGGGTGTCCGCAATGTTGCAGGTGTTTGTCTGCAGATTGGTTACCCCACTGTTTCATCAGTACCCCATTCTGTCATCAGTGGGGACAAGCAGGTCTTGGCTTTGTCTGTAGAGGCTGATTACACCTTTCCACTTACTGAAAAAGTCAAGGACTTCTTGGCTGGTCCATCTGCATTTGTGGCTGCTGCCCCTGTTGCTGCTACCACCACTGCTACTCCTGCTGCTGCAGCCACCCCAACCAAGGAAGAGTCAGAGGAGTCAGATGAGGATGTTGGATTCGGTCTCTGTGGTTGATCACCAAAAAACAAACTACTCAGCCTGCATGATTTGCAAAACAAGGAATAAAATCATAATTGTCTTAAAAAAATAATCAGTGGGCCACCCAGCAAGTGCCTGCCAGTGACACATGCCTGTAATCCCAGCTACTCAGGAGGCTGATCACAAGTTCCAAGTTAGCCTGGTGGATTTAGCAAGACCTTATCTTAAAAAAAGGGGGTGGGAGTGATGGACTGGGGATGTAGCTCAATGCCAGGCCCTGAATTAAGTCCCCAGGACTGTAGGAAAAAAAATTAGAAAAATGATTGTTTGGATATCTGGATCTCATTTCTATATGAAGTTTAGGATTAACCCATTAATTTCTGAAAAAAAAAGCTGTTGGCATTTTGGTATGATTGCATTTACTCTGTGGATTAATTTGGGGAATTATTATCATTGTTTGTTTTGTTTTGCAATATTGCGGATCAAACCCAGGTCCTCACACATACGAGGTAAACATTCTACCAATGAGTGACACCTCCAGTCTAGTTTATGTCTAAGAGTTTTTCCATTTCATATTGACTATCTTGCTGGGTGTGGTAGCACACACCTGTAATTCCAGGATTCGGGAGGCTGAGGCAGGAAGATCACTGTAAGATTCAGACCAGTTTGGGCTGCAAAGTGAGTTCAAGGTCAGCCTGGGCTATATAGTGAGAGAGACACTGTCTCAAAAGGAAAACAAAATAAAACACAAACCAACAAAGTCAATAAGTTACTAAGGCTGTTGCTCAACTTGGGATCCTCCTGCCTCAGGCTTCCAGAGTGCTGGGATCACAAGCAAATGCCATCAGGCCCAGCTAGCTTCATTCTTGATTTTCATACTTTATATCTTCTTTCTTTTTTTCCCTGTCCACCTAGCTGAACGTTTCTCCATGTGTGCATATGTAGTGCTGGGGATGGAACCAAGGGCCTTGCACATGCTTAGTATGTGAGTTATACCCCTACCCCCGGGTTTGTCTATTTTGATTATCTTTTTAAAGAACCAATTTTTGGGGCTGGAGGTGTAGCTCAGTGGCAGAGCCTTTTCCTGGCATGCAGAAAGCCCTGGGTTTAAGTCTCAGCACTGAAAAAGAAAAATCAAAAATTTTAGTTTTGTTTTTGTCTGTTTTTTTTTTTATTATTCTTTGGTTGTTTATCTCTACTGTAGTCTTTATTATTTCACTCCTTCTCGAATTTATTTATTTGTTTGTTTATTTTTGGATACTGGGGATCAAACTCAGGACCTCAAGCTTGGCAGGCAGCATGTGCCACTGAGCTAAATCCCCAACCCCTATTTATTTAGTTATTGAGACAGGGTCTTGCTGTGTAGTTCAGGCTGACCTTGAATTCACAGCAATCCTCCTGCCTCAGCCTCCCAAGTGCTGAGATTACAAGTGTGTGTCACTACATCCTACTTCTTTCCTTTCCTTTCTTTCTTTCTTTTTTGTCTTTTTGACACAGGGTTTCACTATGCAGTTTAGGCTGGCCTTGAACTCATGGCAATCCTCCTGCCTCAACCTCCTGAGTGCTGGGATTACAGACGTGTGCCACCATGCCCAGCCTTCCTTCTGATTTCTTTAGGTTTAATTTTTCCTTATTTTTCTAGCTTAATAAAGGAAGTCATTTATTTGGAGAAAAGTATTTTGGACAGAGGGAATAGCACATACAAAAGTCCTGAGGCAGAATAATGCCTGGTATGCTTAGTGGATATTGAGGTCATTTTGGCTATTGCAGGTAAAAACTTTACAAAGCATCTTCTCACTAGAAAGGTGACCCTGAAAATTTCGTGTGAAGCCTTAAAGAATTTTAGTCTTAGTGCAATGGGAGGCCATTGGAAAACTTTGAGAAGGGAAGTGATATATCGTCTGCATTTTATTTTGTTTTGCTTTTTTGAGGTAGGGTCTCACTATGTAGCCCAGGCTGGCTTCAAACTTTCAGCGATCCTCCTGCCTCAGCCTCCCAAGTGCTTGGATTACAGGAGTTCACCACCATGGCTGGTTTATGATCTATATTTTAAAGCATCTCTCTTTTTTTTTTTCACATTACTGACAACACATTATCAGCAAGAAAAGGATGGACAGGGAGATGGGGTACTGCAGCTAGTTACGGTTGTGCACGCCTGTAATCCCACCACTTGGGAGGCTAAGGCCAGCTTAGGCTACATAGCAAGACTCAGTTTCCAAAAGCACATAAATAAATATTGCAATAATCCAGGTGATACATAAGATTGCTTTGAACAAGGGCAGTAGTAGTGCAGAAAGTGGAAAATGGTTAGATGGGATGTTCGTATATTGAAAGAGAAATGGAAGAGTCTTTCTGGTTCTAAGGACCTGGAAGAACAGAGTTATTTATGGAGATAGCAAAGACTATGAAGACAGCATTTCGGAGAAAAGGAAGAACGGAGAAGCCAGGTTTGAACATGTCACTTTGCTGTGCCTAGTTGACATCGAAGTGGAATTGCAGAGCAGGTAGGTACATATGGAGGATTCTAGAATTTAGAAGAAAGTGGCGTGGGGTATAACTTGGGAGCTCAGAATGGTCAAGTTCTTTCATGCTCGCTATTGTAGGAGTGACCCAGGAGTCACTTGGTAAACACACGTTTTGTAGCTGAGCACCTGTTTGGTGTGAGGCTCGGGGCCCGGGTTTAGGCTTCAGTAGTGGAAGGCAGAGGGTGCTATTTATGGAAACGGAGAACAGGGGAAGAGATGCACTTCTGGGACGACAATGAGGCTCATGCGACAGGTCTGGGCTAGAGACCAGGCGTGGGCAATAGAATTCACTGGAGTTGTTGAAATAGGCCCCAAGGGGAGAGTGGGTCCCAGCTATCGAGAACAGAGATGACACATCTTCCCATATCCTTCCTCCCTGTAAGCGCCTGCAGTCATCACAGAAAACGCCTGCCAAAACATACTTTATTTCTCTCAGCACCTCGGATCTTCCTGAGACCGCGGTTGGAGCAGGGAAGCCAAACCACACCCCGCCGGGGGCGGGGCTTGGCGGCGGCG
>NW_004955467.1:10193957-10199544 GCF_000276665.1 Chinchilla lanigera | reverse complement strand
TTTTTTGGTCTTTTTGAGACAGGGTATCTCTATGCAGTTCAGGCTGGCCTTGAGCTCACTTTGTAGTCCAGGCTGGTCTCGAATTCACAGTGATCCTCCTGCCTCAGCCTTCCAAGTGCTGGGATTACAGGCACGCACCACCACACCTGGTTACATTTTATGTTTTAATTTTTTAAACTCTAGATTGGCTCCTCAATCGTTAATCATATCAATGTACTACTTCTGAATGCCAGGCCCTGTACTAGGTCTCCAGAATTCAAAAGTGTCTTCACAGAGCTCAAGATCCACTGGGGGAGAATTTTCCATTTGTCATCCCGCTGGAATGTGAGCTCTGATGATGGAAGTTGCTTTTTTTTCTTTGCTTACAACACTTAGAATATTGCTTGGGCCAAAACGGTTATTGCTCAAGAAGTAAAGTTATTTACTCAATAACTTGAGTAAACAAAGGAAGACATACCAGGTGCAGGCAAATTTAGGTTTGGTATCCTAACAAATCCAGCCAGGTTTTGTTTTTTGTTGTGTAAATTAAGAGTCCACCTGGTGGTCACAGGAAGAAAAGCATCCTAGGAAGAGAGGGAAGGACACAGGAAGCAATGGAAGAAACAGACTCATCTAAGGAGTTCCCAGTTTCCTGTCCATAAACTTCTTAGAATTATACTTTTTTTTTGTACCAGGAATTGAACTGCCAGGACCTTGTGCTAGCCTGGCAGGCATTGTATGACTGAGCTGTATCACCAAGCTGTATCACTAGCCCCTTAGAATTATTCTTGTCTCTCTGGGTATATCAGATGTTCCAGATTGTCAAAGGGTCAGGGTCCCCTTCTTTACAAAGACCCTTCCTACAATTAATGGATTTTTGCCCTGTGCTCACTCTATGCCCTTTCCAATTCTGGAGGTCCCTGGGTGACTCCTGGATTCCCATGAGATCATTTGATCCCCAGCCCTTGTCTCCATTCCCGGTGCGGGACTATTTCTGTGCTCACTGGGAGGACCTCAGGCAAGTCCCTTGTTATTTCTGAGCTCCAGTTCCTTCCTCTACAAAAAAAGAGTAGTTACCATCTCCTAAAATTGTTGTGAGAGTTAAACAAGATATGTCTGCAAAGAAAATATTCAGCAGATGGTCATTTCAACTCCCTCGCTTTCACTGCCCTCCTTCCCAGAGCCTCTGCCCCTCAGAGCTGGAATCCAGTTGGCCCATTTACTGGGAACAGCTTAGTTTCAAATGTCACTTAATCTGGGCAGTCCTTCCTTATTCGGAGCCCTGGGGGAGAGAGGGCTGGTATAAATCTTCGTCAACTTCCTGGCTCCTACACGCTGCAGGATGGAGCAGGGCATTGGAGCCAAGCTGCTGCTGTTGCTGTGTGCAGCACAGTGCAGACATTTACGGGCAGATGGCCTGAGCGACCACACATCAGTCATCGAAGTGACCAACGGGGGTCCCTGGGGCGACTGGGCCTGGCCTGAGATGTGTCCTGAGGGATACTTTGCCAGTGGTTTTTCACTCAAGGTAAGGGCTTAGGCCTAGTCCTGAGATGCGAAGGGCACCAACAGAGAAAGGCAGTTCTTGACTGGCCCTCACTCCTCTCTGCCACCCAGGTGGAGCCGGCTCAAGGCATTCCTGGCGATGACACGGCTCTGAACGGGATCCGGCTGCACTGCACTCTCGGGGATGTCCAGCATGTCATAGAATCCAAATCTGCAAGGTGGGTGGTAGGGGCCAAGGAGCCCCTAGGAGGAGGGTGTGTCCCTTACCATCTGTTATTTGACCCCTCCCAGCAGGCAGGCTCCTTCAGAGAGCTCAGGGGGTAGGTGGCTAATTCCCCTTTGCATCTCGTGAAAGATCCAGTGGTGGCTAGACCCAACCCACTGAGACAATTCAGTGGCTGGCTGGGAAGGTGCCAGGGTCTGGGTTGGCTTGGGGATTATTAAGAGGGTGCCCAGAGCCAGAACGTCCCTCCGCCTTTACTTTTGCAGGTGGGGCGTGTGGAGTGAGCCGATATGGTGTCCCAACAGAGGCTTCCTTGTGGCTTTTGCGCTTCGCGTGGAAACAGCCGTGACCCCTGGGGACAACACCGCAGCGAACAACTTGCGCTTCCGCTGCTCAGACGGCACGGAGTTGGAGGGGCTTGGGCTGAGTTGGGGTGAATTTGGAGAGTGGAGTGACGCATGCGCCAAAGGTGTGTGCGGCTTGCAGACCAAGATCGAGGGGCCTAGAGGCCTCCGAGATGACACTGCACTTAACGACCTGCGATTATTCTGCTGCCGTACTTGAAGTTCTTGCCGCCCTCTTTCCAGCTGGGATGCCAGTCCCATCTCCCGCTGTGGTCCCACCTCCCACTATTAAAACTTTTCAGTCTTGACGTTGGTCTTGCTTGTTTTAGGGATGGGAAATTGCCTGTCCCTTTTCCCTCCTTACCCAGCACCAGCACCGAGCCAGACCTAGACTCTGGTAGTCGCAGGGGTCCATGGCAGGTAGTTTCGAGTTATCAGCCCTCTAGTTCAGAAAAATGTACTTGAACACACGACTATTTGACCAAGTGAAGGGAGACTTGGCTTTCTGAGGACAACTGGCTCATTAAGAGCCCAATTCATCTTTCAGAACCATCCATCACCTTAGATTGAGAAACTTCTGCCAGATTAGGTGGCAAAATGCTATAATGGTTTTAAAGCTTTTCCAGAGTTTAGAAGGCAAACTATTTTTTTTTCTTAGTTTCCTTTCCCCCAAATCCATAGTGCTTTTTTTTGTTTGTTTGTCTGTTTGTTTGTTTTTAGATGGTCTCACTGTATAGTCAAGGGTGACCTCAAACTTTTGATTTTCCTACCTCAGGCTCCCAAGTGCCGGAATTATGGATATTCGCCACCACCCCCACTAAACAGTGCCTTTCTAAATAATGATTCTGAGGATCTTTGTCTTTCCTTGGTGTCTCTCTGCCTGCCATTCCCCAGGTTATCCAGATGGTTAACTCATCCATCAGGTATCAGCTCCAATTTCACTTTCTCAGACTTTCCCTATCGTAAAAAGTAGTCCCTCTACCAGTCAATACCTATCCCATTACTGATGTGTTTTCTTTTCTTTTTTTTTGGGAACCAGGAATTGAACTCATGACCTTGCGCTTGCCAGGCAGGGGCTGTGCCGCTGAGCTAAATCCCCAGCCCCTACTGATGTGTTTTCAAAAGCACCATTTATTGAAATAGTCCTGTTTCTTGTAAAAATTGTCCCTCTGCCACCTCTGTAAAGTTCTTGAAGAGCACAGAACTTGTCTGTCGCATCACTGTATTTTTTGTGCAATTTAATAGCTCAATAACATGTAGGGTGCAGGAGAATCCCAAGCCTTGGTGTATTTGGTTGTCTTCCCACAGGACATGATCTGAGACTGGGAAGGGAGCTTAAGGCAGTTTATTACAGAAAGCCAAGGAGAGGGAGGGCCTGGCAGGTGTCCAGAAATGAGCAGGTTTAACTCAGTGGCCAGTGGAAACTCATTCGGCGGTGCCCTACAGGAAGAGAAAATGAGTGAGAATGCAGCCAGGAGCAAACAGTTTCCCTGAATGACTCCACCTCATGCTGTCCCACCTTTTTCCTGCAATCTCCACAGAAGACACCAATGACCGCGTTCACCAGCTGTGTTCCACAAAGTATGATCTCCAGGCCTGAAGCAGTCATCAGTAAGGAGAACAGCGTCACATTCCAGGGGACCACGTGAGGTGGCTCCTCGCACAAGTTCCATTGCGTATTGTTGAGTAAGTAACCGCCTCTGTGGATGGGCAGGGTCATGGGGGACAAGGAGGTCACCCCCCCACCCCACCTCATCCCATGCACAAGCCAAAAAAGATTTGCAAAGTGCTAGTCTGGCACATGGGGAGGCAGCTCTCCTAAACCAGTTTTCCTGGCCCTCGTGGGAAGGAGATAGAAAGGCAGAGACACACAGAATGGAGGACTGAAATACAAGGTAAACCTTACGATGTTTCTTGGAAGTGGTAGTCCCACTTGCCGTTCATTAAGCATTTGGGTCCAATTTGGAGCCCGGCTCCTGACACGGCGAGACAGTAGATGGCACCAAGCAATCCGAAGGCCGAGCAGAAGACTGACCGTAGCATCTGGAATGCAAGTGGAAGGTGAGCTGAATGGGGCCTCACCCTGCGACCTTCCTGGCCCCCCATATTGCAGAGCACTCCTCCAGCAGTTTAAAAGTACATTTCCTGGGGCAGGGGATATACGTCAAATGCAAAGCCCTCGGAAATACAATTCCTGTCAGTCCCTGGGTTTGGAGTTAAGCTTACCCTAAGAGCTAGGGCCGCAGAGGCTCATGGGAGTTGTAGTTCCTTATGGTCAGGCTCATTAAAGTCTAAAATTTGCGGTGCCAGGAGGGAGTGAGGTGGATGGAACCTGGGACACCGCAGGGATTGAATGAGCGAGAAATTCTGCAGAGGGTGCTGTGTCTCTGTGAGGACAGCTTAAGAGGCCAGTTCTGAATTTCTTTTTTTTTGAATCCCTTCCTTTTTTTGGTACGGGGAATCAAACTCAGGACTTTCGCTTGCCACGGAGGTGCTTGTGCCACTGAGCTATAACCCCAGCCCTTCTTAATTTCTTAATTTCTTAATTCCTTCTTAATTCTGTTAGTTATTTACTCATCTATCTTACTCTGCAGCGGTTTCCACAGCATCCTGCGCCACAACAGCCCTTGCCTCCTGCTCGAACGGCTGCAATTCCAGGACACAGTACCTGTGGGACAAGAGTCAGTGTGACAGTGCATCTCCCCAGATCCTCAAGGCCTTCCTTGCATTCTTCACGGCTTACCTCCTCTGGGAAGCTGCCTATAATGCCCTTAGCCCTTTGGACAAAAGGAGGACCTCATCTTTACCTCTCCCAGAGCACTAATGGGCTTATCTTAAGTTTGCCATTATTTATGTACCTTCCTTATCTCTGTCTAAGTTGCAGCTTCCTGGAGGGTAGGGTCCAATACTATGTATTTCCCACAAATCTTCACATGTGGTAGATACCCAGAGACTGGGAGTTAGGAGGCTTGGGTTAAAAGCCAACTGTACGCTACTTCCCACCCTATGATTGACTGGTTTCTCCAGGTCTCAGCTTGGTCCTATGTAAAATGAATCTGTAAGACCTACCTATTTCACAGGGCTATTCTCCAGACTTGAACAGAAAGCAGACTGACTGGTGTCCAGACTAGCTCAGAGTAAATTCACCACTGTATAAATGTCTTTAGCAGGGGGAAGGGCAGTGCTGTCAGAGGATCTGATGAGCTTGGTTTATGACAGATTGTGGACAAGCAGTTTGTAGTCCTGTAGAGTGCAGGACTTCCCAAGATCTAGTCCTTGATTTTTTTTTCTCCTAGTGGCCTTTCTCCCAAGTTCTACTCCCTCCCAGGAATCAGCTCTTCTCTCTGCCCACAGTTGCTTCCAGATTCCTGGAAATCCAAATCCAACTACTGCTTGATATATTCACTCAAATGTCTTTGTTTTAGCTAAGACTGAGCCTGCCTCATACTGACCTCATAATACTCCCCAAATTCATATCCCTTTGACTTTCTTGTCTTTTTCGGTTTTTTTTTTTTTTTTTTTTTTTTTTTTGGTT
>NW_004955467.1:10192327-10193857 GCF_000276665.1 Chinchilla lanigera | reverse complement strand
CAGGAGCCCCGCGCGCCGCTCCCACGGGGCCATGGTCGCCAGTGACGTGTAGTGCGCGGCGTCCGGGCCCTGCACGCGAGCCTCGAGGGCTGTCACCTTCATGAAGGCCTCGCTGGCGGCGAAAGCCACGGCGGAGCCCAGGGGAGTTAGGAACCTGCGTGGTTGGTGGAGGTGGCGAGGGTGTGGGAGCGGGCGAGGGAGCCGCGGAGAGGAAGAGGCGAGGGCTGGCGTGGGGCAGGGAGACCACTCACCTGACCAGTTCCCTCCATCCTGCCAGGTACTGCGACAGCTCCACATCCCCTTTGGGCTTCAGACTGTCTCGGAAGGACCTGGTCATGCGGCCCAGCATTCCCTGAGGTCCCAGACACTGAGGCTCTTCCCACCCTGCGGCCCCCAGGAGTCCCGACTTGTGCTGGACCTGGGGGTAGACGCGAGGGCAAGGGGGCAGGAGCAGAGCCGCTAGCCCGCTGGGCCTGCTTAGCCAGCAGCCCCGCCGGGCTCTGAAGAAACTGTTTCTAGGGTCTAGCTCGGGTCTCTCCTGCAGCTTCTGATGGGAGCGGGAAGATGAGGGAGAGGACCCACTGGTCACCAGATCCTCGGATGGCTCCCTTCCCCCATCAGGGTTCTGTCTGGAGCTCCCAGGCCCAGCCGTGCCCCCAGCGTACCTGCAAGGGCAGCGGTCCTTCCGGAGTGCAGGACTGTGCCCCGGGCCTGCAGCCTGACAGGGCGCCTGGGGACAGCGAAGCGGATTCCGGGTCAGGGCTCCGGGAGGGGGCTTGGGTTCCCAAGGATTGGACTGCTGGGCTCTTTCCTGAGCGGGTGAGGGAAAGGGCCACTCACGGAGGATCCGAGCGCTCAGATAAACCATCAGCACGAAGATAGCGAGAGCAGTTGCGTGTCGGAACCAGCGCCGCAAAGCCGGGGGCGGCAGCGCGACCCTCATGGCCTAGAGACTGTGGTGTCCTTTGCCTCCACGATGGGAAAGAAGCCTGCGGTCCCCTGAGGCACAAAGGGTTAATAATTAACCTCTTAAAGCCCCCATTTCTGTGTCCTTTGCCCTAGAGGGCAGTTAACCCAGGATGAGGGACAAAATAAAGATTTGGGGGATTTGATAGCAATGACCATACCCGCGGTTCCTTTCCATGTGCAGTTAGTTTGTAGGAAGAGGCCTGCTGCCTGGGTATTAGAGACAGGCTGGGGTCAGATCAGGCTCCTCTACTGGGCCTGGTGTGGGCCCAAAGTTACCTTTGGGCTTGAGGGCCGGGATGTAGCTCAGCGACACAGCGCCTGCCCAGCAGGCGTGAGGTCGTGAGTTCGATTACCCGTACCAAAAAACCAAAAAAACCCTCAAAAAAACACAACAACAATGCCAGGCATGGTGGTGCACGCCTGCAATCCCAGCACTCGCGCGGGAGGCTGAGGCAGGTGGATTGTCGAGAGTTCCAGACCAACCTAGGCTACAAAGTGAGCTCAAGGCCCCTCTGATCTGCATAGCGAGACCTTGTCTGAGAAAGCCAAAAAAAAAAAAAA
>NW_004955467.1:10179966-10191023 GCF_000276665.1 Chinchilla lanigera | reverse complement strand
TTTTTTTTTTTAGACAGGGTCTCACTATGTAGCCCAGGCTGGCCTCAAGTTTGTGGCACTCCTGCTGCCTCAGCCTCCCAAGTGCGGGGATTACAGGTGTGCGCC
This sequence comes from Chinchilla lanigera, assembly GCF_000276665.1. Classification (NCBI taxonomy): domain Eukaryota; kingdom Metazoa; phylum Chordata; class Mammalia; order Rodentia; family Chinchillidae; genus Chinchilla; species Chinchilla lanigera. The sequence goes on along the minus strand of NW_004955467.1, from coordinate 10,190,918 downwards.
ACCACATCCAGCTCCTTCCCCACATTCAAACCCTAATCACCTTCCAGAGGGAAGATGTTCTTGGCTTCCATACCAGGTTCTCATGGTCCCATGCTGTTCCGTGCTCCATCCTAGAGACCACTGCCATATTAAACCTAGTCTTTGACTGGTCTCTTCTTTGCTCAAGTCCTTTAGGTCTCTTCATAGAGTAGCCCATCCAGATTGAGCCCTAACAAGGCATTCAACGATCCACTCTGCCTCTTTATGTTTTTTGTATCAAACCAGATTCTTTTCTCATTTCTCATCCTTGGAACTCCACAGCTGTCTTGATCAAGCAAAAATCAGTCTTTTATTTTTTTTAGACAGGGTCTCACTATGTAGTTCAGGCTGGCCTTGAACTTGGGGTGTCCCTCCTGCCTTAACCTCCTGAGAGCTGGGATTACAGGTGTGTGCTACCATGCCCAGTCTGCTACAACATATAAGGCAACATTTTGTTCTTCTCCAGGGAAAAGGTTAAGGGTTTTAGTTCTATTATGTCATCCATAGCAACCTCTGAGAAACACCCCTGAGTTGAACTGACTTTGCCTTGGATACACCTGCTCTTCTTTCATCTCATGAAAGATCCAGGGCCAATACTGACCCCTTGCTTAGCCTCTCTGCTGAGGTCATTCATTGGGAGGCTCCAGGATCCCCAAATTACCTTTTACTTTCTTTTATTTTTTTTTAGACAGAGTCTGGTTATGTATTTCATGTGGTCTTGGGCTTACTTGGACTTACTAGTATAAATTGGCCTCAAACTCAAGGGGATCTTCCTGCCTCAGCCTCCCAAGTACTAGAATTATAGGAGTGCCCCACCATGCCAGGATTTTTTTATCCACTCTTTTTATTCTCAAGGTCTCCATTCTGCACACCACCTATCTAAACCTATAGAAAAACCCAAGCCTAGGCATGTCCTGGGGAGCGAAGGCAGAGTGTGGGGAAACCTGTGCTCTGCCCTCTGGGCTGGACAGTGCAGACAAGGAGGGTGCATGGGGAAGGGGTAGCTGATAATCACCTGCAGAAGATGTGGCACTGGCCAGGGATGCATGGGGGGAGCACCTGCTGCCAGCTTTCCTCTGTACCCGCTACAAGTCGGCATCCAGGGGATAAGTGCCTGGCTTGAGGCCTTGGACAGTGACGTCCTTCTCCTGCTGGTGGCCACTGCTCCTGTCAGGCTGCCTATTGTAAGGCCCCATCCGCCACATCTGTGTCCTGGCTGTGCTCTGGCTCTTCCTCCATACGCATCAGCAGCCCCTCCTCATCACCATCATCATCCGGTGTCTGGGCTTCTCTCTGGGGTGTGCCTGCCTCAGAAGGTGTGTCCTAGGGGGGGTGTGCCTGCCTCAGAAGGTGTGTCCTGGTGGGGGGGGAACTACTGCTACCTCCACCAGCACTACTGCCACTGCTACCACCACTGGCACTGCTGTTGTCACCTTTCTTCTTCTGTCTAGGTTGGCCTTTTGCTCCTTAGCAATCTGATCCAAGTGACCCAACAGAGCATCAAGGCTGGACTTGATCTGTGTCAGTTCTGTTTTTGTTTTTCGTTTGCTTGTTTTTTTGAGACAGGGTCTTGGTATATAGTTCAGGCTGGCCTTGAACTCTGGGCGATCCTCCTGCTTCAGCCTTCTGAGTGCTGGGATCACAGGTGTGTGCCACCACACCCTGATCTGTGTCAGTTCTGTCTTGATGCTCTGCGGCTCATTGCTCTTTATCCTGGCTGAGCCAGTGGTCATGGCTGTGGAGTGGGAAAACAGCTTGACAGGTATGGTAGTTTTGACAGAGCTCACCAGGGGGACTGTGACCCACAGACGTTTTACTGGAACTGTCCTGGGCACTGGCATGGGGGACAAGTGGAAGAGCCTATCTAGGGCAGATGCTGCTCTCTTTAGCTCCTTGGGTCTGCTGGGCTTGGGCTCTGCAGCGACGTCGATGTCCAGGGTCTGCGCAGCCAGCGCCCGCGCACTCCGCGCACTCTGTCACCGCGGCTCGGCCCTCGGAGTATTAAAGAAAACATACCTTTGTGCACTGCACAAAGGGCCACAAGGCCACATTTGGAAAAGATGGTCTCCATGGCTGATTTCTAGGTTTGCAAGGAAGACTCGAAAACCGATGGATTTGGATCATTCTTGTTGGTCACATTGCTTGTCTAGATCTTCAAGGACACGGTGGCCACCAGTGCGAAGGGGGAGCTCGGGCAGCTACTTCCTCCTTTAGGTTACAGGGTCAGCAGCAGCGGCCTCTGGGGACAGGGCTTGCCCTCGCCGAAAGGTCTGGAGGAACCGGCGCAGCGCAGAAGGAGGCGGTGCTGCCGCCCCCGGGCGGAAGGGAAGGAGGGGTGAGGCGGCGTCCCGGCCCCGCTTGGGGAGGCTGACGCGCCCGAGTCGCCACCGCTACCGCGCCTCGGCTTCCCTCGGCTTTGTGCCCCGCGCCCCCGCCGCTCGCGCACCCAGCTGCATTGACCCGGATTTTTTTTTTTTCTTTTAAGGCAAAATCTGTGTTGGCCACGTTGGCTTCTCCTGCTGCAGTCTTCCAAGTAGTTGGCTGGTTTTCCAATTTTTTTAAATTTTTTTTTTTTTTTTTTGAGCGGGGGATGTAGTTCGGTAGTAGAGTGCTTGTCTACCTTGTGCAAGGGCTTGGGTTTGATCTTCAGAAACTCAAAATACATTTATAATAAATATTTTATGCCGGGCATAGCAGCGCATGTCTGTAACCCCAGCACTTGGGAGAAATGGCAGGAAGGAGGCAGGAAGACCACCATGAGTTCGAGGCCAGCCTGGGCTACATGAGTTCAAGGCCAGCCTGAACTGCATAGTGAGACCCTGTCTCAAAAAACAAAACCAAAAAAAAAAAACCGACCAAACAAAACAAGAAGGGAGAAATGCACATGTATGTTCACCTAAAGACACCTAGGAATGTTCATAATCATAATAAACCCAAACTGGGAACTATCCAAATGTCCATTGACTTCAGAATGTTTGAATAAATTGAGGTGTTTGTGTGTGTGTGTGTGTGTGTGTGTGTCTTTTTGAGACAGGGTCTCACTATGCAGTTCAGACAGGCCTTGAACTCACTTTTTAGCCCAGGCTGGCCTTGAACTCACAACGATTTTCCTGCCTCAGCCTTCTGAGTGCTGGGATTATAGGTATGTACCACCATGCCCGGCTAAATTGAGGTATATTTTCACAGTGGAATATATAAGAAATTTTTAAAACTATAGCTACATATAATAATATAGATGAAATACTAAAAAAATGTTCTAAAATCTCAGAAAACGTGGAAATGTTTTTCAGTTATTCTCTACTTCAGATTACGCATTGTGACTTTCAGGGGAGACATTGTCTGGCTTCTGCCCACCTCAGACCTCATCTCATTAGACCTCAGGTACACTGGCTGCCTTTCTGATCCTCAGATTTGTGGAGTGCCTGTTTGTGACCTTCCGACCTTCTTTTATCATTTGGTATATGAGCACAGACATCCGTAATAGAGACGTTGCCTGGAAATGCTATGAATGTGGCCCTGGTTGGAGGTATAGCTCAACGGTGGCACACATGCTTAATATGTACCAAGTCCTGGGTTCAGTCCTCAGTACACACACACACACACACACACACACACACACACACACACACACATACATACACAGGCTGCCCCCAGCTTTCTCTAGGAGCTCTTTATTTCATAATGGCACCTACTCCAATCTGAAATTGTCTTGCTTATCTCCTTAATTCATCCAATGACTATTAACCAGGTACCTGTCAGGTAGCAGAACTGGCGTAGGCACCAGGCACAGAGCAGCCTACATATCAGGCAGTCCTTGTTGTCATTATGCTTCCAGTCTTTTTACTTTAGTACCTTTTGCTTCATCATTGGGAACATAGCTTCAGGGAGAACAGGGAACAGGGACTTTGTCCGTGTGGCCCTGTGGTCTAATGTGGCACCTCCTGAGAGTGACGGTGGGTGAAAGAGGGGGGCGAGGAAGCTGTGTATGAGGATGTTGAATGCACAGGTGTGGAGATCTCTCCTGAAGCAGACTGGTCAGATTGGGTGGAGCAGTGGGGGGTAGTTTAGGCTGGAGAAGGGGCACGATGTGACAGTGGGTGAGTGTAGGTACCTGGGAGAAGGGTGACGTTTCTGAGATAGTGGGGGCCAGGGTCAGAGATGGAGTAGAATTCAACAGCCATGAATCTGTGCAGGAGGTGGGGGTAGGAGAAGAGACATTGCAGGGGTAGGAGGGATTGTTGGTTAAAGGAGCACATCCCCATTTAGCTAATAAAGGTGTGACTAGCAAAAGGGACAAAGGTGAAACTTCCAGAAGATTTAATCAATCAGTTGTCCTGAGAATTCAGGAACTGTGCTGGGTAATTTTTTTTTTTTTTTTTTGTACTGGGAATTGAGCTCATGGTCTTCACACTGAGCTACATCTCTATCCTCCTCTTTCAATTCTGAGACAGCCTCATTAAGTCACAAAGTTGCCCAAGCTGAGGTGGAACTTGTGATCTTCCTGCCTCAGTCTCCCAGAGAGCTTGGATTATAGGTGAGAACCACTAGCCCAGCTAGATCTTTCATCCCCACTCCACGGAGATTTTTGGTACCGGGAATTAAACTTGGGACCTTGCGCTTGTCAGGCGGGCACTTGTGCCACTGAGCTATATCCCTGGCTTCCATGGAGATGTTGCCTTAGGTTGACCATCCAAAAGTTCTAAATGAGGAGGGAGTTGGAATATAGCGCTTAGGAAGTCTGGGAGGTGTGATTCCCCTTCCCCTATTTCTCCTGCTGGAAGACTTGTGGGCTCCTTCTCTGCCGAACTGATGGAGGTTCTGGGTTTCTTATCCCTAGCACTCAGCAGAGTGGGCATCCCTAAGTGCGGGCTGAGGGTGACTGGACGTGGAAGAGGCGAAGGGAAACACTGAGCTGATAGGTAGAGTAGCTGCTCCATGGTGTCACCCCCGGCTCCAGGCATTTTCAGTGCGCCCCATGCCTATTGTTACCCTATCTCATAACCTCCTACATAACCAGATGCTCCTTCTGCTACTACCCTGGTAGGGAGGTGTTCCTAGCATCTGCTTCAGAAAGGGGAAAGGGGCAGAAAGGGGCAGGTAGGACATGCTCCCCCTGCTCAGAAGGGAAGCGCTTTAGAGACTTGAGGCTCCTTGCCTTCCCCTTCCTCTCAAACCTTCAGCTCAGGGTGCTACGAGTCCCCTAGAACTGTCTGCAGGGTGCTTAGCATGTAGAAGCAGATGGGGCAGGCTCCTAGATCCCAGCATGCCTTTCCCGTCCCCTCCCAGACCCCGATCCTTTCCCTCTCTCCCTCCCTGTCCTGGTCTGCACCCTGCAGAGTGGCACACGGGTCCCTTGCCCATGCTCCAGCTTTCTCACCATCAGGCCACCACCGATGAAGCCAGCCATGAGCCAGGCTTGCAAGCTGAGATGGTCTTTGGTCCAGGTGGTCTTCCCGTCAGGCACCAGCAGGAGGGCATTGGCCACAATGCAGACCAGGGAGAGAAGGATGAGGGAGAGCCCCACGCAGCGGGCACACTTTCCCGTGCACATGGCAAGACGTCAGCACAGGCAGGCAGTGAGTGAAAGTGAGCTGGAGGTTCCTGGGTCCAGAGGAAAACAGGCTGGAGCAGAGCAAAGGTCAGAGAAGAGGTGTGGCAGAAGCTGGCAGGATCAGAATGATAAGGGAGAGAGGCCCTGAGCAGGTGGAGGTAGAAGGACCACAGGTCAGGAGGCGGAGGGGAGGATGTGGTGATGGAGGTCGTGGGAGGGCTCATCGCGTCAAGGAAGGCGGCTGGGGTCAGCGTCTTCTTCCTCCTTGTCTGCACACTCCTCTCCATGGCCCCTCCTGACTTCCTTACTTGTTTTAAGACTTAGCCAGGCCCCTTCACATCTCTGTCTCAGCTGCCTCCTCTGTGTACAGAGCAGTGTGATCCCACATAGGCTGGTTGTAAGGATTCAGCAGGACAAAGTGACAAGTTTTTTGTTTTACTTTTATTTTTTGGAGACAGAGTCTCACTATGTAGTCCAGGATGGCCTTGAACTCAATATGGAGCCCAGGCTGGCTTCGAACAATGGCAATCCTCTTGTCTCAGCCTCCTGAGTGCTGGGATTATAGGCCTGGGTCACTATGTCCAGTTTATGACAAGTATTTTGTGAAGCAGGAAGTAGGACATGGGTAATCTGTTTGTGAGACAACTTGAGAGAGCCATTAGAGAATAAGGTAGTCCAAAGCTGAGAGATACGTGAAGAAGGAAGTGACCAAAAGCCACAATGCTACTGAAATAAGACACGAGCAGAAGCTGCAGCAAGAGAGAGAGCTGCTGTTAGGAAACAGTGCAGGAGGAAGCCGCACAGGCCTGGGAAGCCCAGATGGAGAGTTTGGGTGGGAGGGGGGAGGGAAGGCTGATGAGTGACACAGCTGCTGGGCTGCCAGAACTGATGTTGAGCTACTAGAGTGACTGTCCTGACCCAAAGAGTGGGCCTCTCACCGTAGACCCGAAGGGACGGGGACTCAGGCTTTGGCCCAGGGGTCAGAGCACTGACTAAAAAAAGGCCACACATTTGTCCAATAAGTTGATCAACAGAATCTGAAGCTGGTCGTGGAGGCACATGCCTGTAATCGCAGCACTTGGGAGGCTGAGGCAGGATTGCAAGTTTGACTTTAGTGTGGGCAACTTAATAAGATTCTCCCTCAAAATGATAAAAATAAATAAATAAATAAAAGGGCTGGGGATGTAGCTGATTGTGGGTTGTGAAAGCAAGAAAGAAAGAAAGAAAAAGTTTGAGGCCAGCTTAGACAACTTAGACCTATCTTCACAACAAAATAAAAAGGGCTGTGGGGTATAGGTCAGTACTTGTGTTAGTAAGCTTTTCATCACAGACACAGCATAAAGGAGGCTTGCATTCCAGTGGTTTCAGTCCATGGTGGGCTGGCGCCAGGGCGGAAACAGTGGAAAAACACGGTAGAAAAAAACTGCTCACCTCATGGCCACCAGAAAATAGTGACAGGAAAGAGGATGCTAGAAGAGATGACCTTCAAGGACACAACCCGATGACCTCTCACCTACTGTCCAAGTAGGCCCCACCTCCTACCCATTCAGCCCATGAACTCATCAATGGGCGAATCCATTGATCAGGTCAGAGCGCTCAGGATCCAATTACCTGCCAGGCTGGACCTCTGAACTGTGCTGGGAATCAAGCCCGCAACACAGGACTCTTTTTTTTTTGTACTGGGAATTGAACTCAAGACATTGCACTTGCCAGAGCAGGCACTTGTGCTGCTGAGCTATATGCCTGGCAACACAGGAGTCTTGAGGGAATACTCCATATGTAGTTAATTAAGCCATAATAATTGATCCCTGATACTATAAAATGAGAAGAAAAACATCATAAGGATTCTGAAAAAATGCTTTAAAACAAAGGAAAAGGTACTTTTTTAAAAAGCAAACTTTTACATTTATTAAAGGTAGGAAAAGAGGTTCTGCAGAGTGAATTTCGGGCATGTAAAAGTTGGAAAAGAAGTGCATCATACTACGTGAGGGTGGCCCACCATCCAAGGGAAAACACGGTGGCCTGGGAAAGGGCACATCTTCCCAAAGGCTGAAGGAAAGAGACAGAAGTCTAGAGACATATTTACTCTAGGCTTGAAAAGAAATTTCCAGAAGGATTTTTGGCAACATCACTAGAATTTTGGAAATAAGAGTAAGAAAGATAAAGCTAAGATGAAAAGGCACTGACTTGTAGTTGGAAGAAAAAAGGAAGAATTGAATAAAAATTTAACATACTTTGAGAGAGAGGTAAGTCCACATCAGAAGGAATAAGAATAGACCAGAAGCTGGACATAATCCTGCATGCCTGTCGTCCTAGCACTGTGGGAGGCTGAGGCAGGAAAGTGTGAGCCCAGCCTGAGCAATTTAGGAACTCTGTCTCAAAATGAAAAAGAAAGACTGGAAATGTAGAAAAAAATAGAACTGAATCCAGGAAAAAGTGAATGAAGTGTGTGATTGAGTGAGGAAAAATTAGAGAAAACTCTTAATTCAAAGGAAAAATACCAGTGCTGGGCATGGTGGAGCATGCCTGTAATCACAGCATTCAAGGGGCTGAGGCAGGAGGATCTCTGTGAGTTCGAGACCAGCCTGGGCAACATAGTAAGTTCAAGGCCAGCCTGAACTACGAAGAGAGATCCTATCTCAGAAAAAGAAAAAGAAAAACACCAAAAGATTAGAACAAAGGGTCAGCAATGGAAACAATTGAAAGAAAGATGACAGATACTGGGAGAAAACAGAAATTTAGTTTAGGGAAACCAGCTGTTCAAAGTGATTGTGCAATGAAAAACATCTCCACCAGTGTCCAGGGATGTAGCTCAGTGGTAATGTGGTTTCTTAGCATGCACAAGGCTCTCTCTTTTTTTTTTTTTTTTTTCTGGTCTTTTTGAGACAGGGTCTTGCTCTGCAGTTCAGGCTGGCCTTGAGCTCACTTTGTAGCCCAGGCTGGTCTCAAACTTACGATGATCCTCCTGCCTCAGCCTCCTGAGTGCTGGGATTACAGGCATGCGCCACGACGCCTGGCAAGGCTCTGGTTTTGATCCCCTGCACTGCAAAAATTTCAAAAACCAAACACAACAAAAGGCACCAATACAAAACAACACTCTCCCCCAACATCCTCACCAGGGAAGTATACTGAGTTCTGATGTGCCCAGATTAAAACTGTATACAAGTAATACGTTAAAAGTCAACTGATCTTAGGTTTATTCTGACAAAATATTTTAATCAAAGGTTGCATCTAGGCAGAATTTAAAAGGTTATTTTAAAAGGAAGAAAAGAAAGCTAATCTTACTGATTTTCTCTGTTCAAATGATACCTCTCTGCCTGGCCTTTACTGGATGTCTGAGGTTCTGGGGCTTTAAGAACGATAACTTTCTGACTAGTGGACTTTTGGGCAGACTTCAGCACAGGGGCGGAGTTCAGAGTTTTATCACTTGGAATAAGCTCTGTTTTCTGAACATAAAGCTATTTCCATGTCATTTCTCAAAATCTGACTTTTCTGGATCTTGTAAAGCTGTTGAAAATAAATATAATTGCATAAATTTCAGAGTGTCTTAAAAAATTATTTTTTGAGACAGGGTCTTGCTATGTAGTACGGGTTGGCCTTGAACTCACTTTGTAGCCCAGGTTGGCCTCAAACTTGTGGAGATCCTCCTGCCTCTGCCTCCTGCGTGCTGGAATTACAGGCATGTGTCACCATACCCAGTTTCAGTTCTTCATAGTTAAAAAGTTTATAATCTTTAAGTTAAACATCTTATTTATTTAGCAGAAGGATGTTTTTCCCTTCTTACTTCTGACAAATTCTAATGTTTAAAAAGTCTAGAAGGCCAGTGTTCTGCCAGCTGTGTGTGAGCTGGGTCGGGCGTGCAAGGGAGCGAGCGGCAGAGTTTACATTCAAGAGGAAATAATCCAGAAAAAGAAGAACAAGCAGACCTAAGTTGTGTAGCTCTGTGGCTGCCAAACTGTGGTTTTGACAGACCTTGCATGAGGGAAGATTATCCCTAAAAAGAGACCTAAGGAGCTTTTTTTTTTTTTGATACTAGAAATCAAACTCAGGACCTTGTGCTTGTGAGGCAGGTACTTATGTCACACAGCTAAATCCTCAGCCCATTTAAGGAGCTTTGAAACTGAACGTTTTGAGGAGGAACTGGACTGTAGGGCTGTGGTGACGGATGAGGCGGTGCTGACAGCTGAACTAGGAAACCTGGGACTGGGGTTGATGACTGATGAACCAACCTGAAGCCATCCTGAACTGTGTTAATAAATGCTGGACATTTCTAGAGTTAGCTGGTCATGGTATTCTTCTGCCAGACACTTTCTCTTATGGTGGCCATGAAAATTTTGCTGAAATGACTGATAAAGCAGAAATACTGGAGTTCCCAGTGGTAGTAAAGAGTATAAGTAGTGGGGGAGGCTGGGGATTTAGCTCAGTGGCACAGTGCCTGCCTGGCAAGCGCGAGGTCATGAGTTTGATTCCTGATATAGGGAAAAAAAAAAAACACAAAAAAACACAAAAAAAAGAGTAAAAGGGGTCATAGAGGCACAGCTGTTTTCTTGGCACGATATAAGCACCATTGGGCTGATGTGAGCATCTTACTCACCATGAAGCTTCATACCTGATTCAGAAGGCCGTGATGGCGTCTCACGGATGGGATAGGTGTCGTGTGGGAGCACCACATTACGTAGTTGCACAGATGGGAGAATGCAAAGCAACTGCTCCCTAGGCCGTGTGGGGATGATGTGCTCACTGAGTGAACAAAGGAAGCAGCTAGCTATCTGGGTGTCCAATATCCTTGGAATGGATGTGTGTGGCACTGACCATTTGATGAAAGATGATGGCTTCTTTTGCGTCTTCGAGGCCAATGCAAATCCTTTGCAGGAGCCAAAAAACCCAAATACAAACAAATAAAAATATACCCAGAGAGAAAACATTCCTTCTTCCCGCTTCCTGATGATGAGTGAGAAGTACTGAGAGCTTCCAGGGTCAGTGCCCTTCTAAACTCCCCTTCCCCCATAACGCAGCGCAGCGGTTTGGATTCAGTCTTAGCCCCAGCCTGCTGGCAGGTCTCAGTCAGACAGACATCCCTGTGTCTGGCTCCCGAAAGCACAGCAGGCCTGCAGGAGCATCTGGGGGACTGCATAGTCCTGACGTCACCAACTTCTCCTGCTCAGGCTCCTCCCATACATGGAGCAGAGAAATAAACTGGGAGGTGGCAGCTGAGGAAGGAATTCTTCAGACTGATGGCTATTGGCACGTTGCAGTGGAGTCTGATATACCAAGTAAAGCAAGCAGACAAATAAGTGGAAACAAGACTGGAAATTACTGGCTTTTGACTCTAAGTGGCTCTCTTGAAGTAACCACTGATCCTTGCTCACATCATTAACAGAAC
>NW_004955467.1:10168964-10179806 GCF_000276665.1 Chinchilla lanigera | reverse complement strand
GATGTGATTATGTAAAAATGTGGGGAAATTGTGGCAAAAACATTAATGTCACTTGCAAAATATACATTTTGTCATGGTTGAAAAAAAGGAACAGAAGTTAAGTCTGAGGGAGATATCTCTGCAATATGAAATGGCACAAGCTGGGGGGTGACGTTTATAGCTTTGTCAACAAGAAGAAAAAGTTATGACTCAACTATTTTATTTGTTTTGTTTTGTTTTGTTCGAGACAGGGTCTCACTTTGTAGTGTGGGCTGACTTTGAACTCACTATGTAGTCAGACTGGCCTCAGACTCACATGGTCCTCTTGCCTCATCCCCGAGGGCTGGGGTTACAGGTGTGCGTCACTGCACCTGACTTCAACTATTTTATATACGTCTGACTTGTAGCATGCTCAGACTCATGTGACCATGTGAAGGACAGCAGAACTACATTTTTGAGAAAGCTTGGATTTGGAAATACCACAGTTTCTTCTCTTTTTGTGGAAATTATCTTAAGTCAGCATGAGATGAAGTAAAATCAAAACTCCCAAGTGGGGAAGTCTTTTTGTATGTCTAAATAATCTCTATAAATCTAGTTACTAGATGTAAGTTCCCCCCAATTCTTTTATAATGTAAATTCTAAAAGTGATATTAATAGTAGTCAAAATATCAGTCATTTTGCTGCGCTCTGAGGACATTTTGTGGAAGCACATCAGGTAACACAAAGCCAACTTCCGGCCAGAGACGGAGCTCAGTAACAGTACCCGCCTAGCAAGGGCGAGGCTGTGGGTTTGATAACTAGCAAAAAAGAAGAAAAAAGACTAAACTCTATTGACACAAAAGGGGGAGAGTTGGGGGAAAAAGCCAAAAAGGAGAATTAAATGTTCAGTTCATCAAAACGTCAAAAGGTAAACCTCACCTCAACTGCAGTCTGATCCAGAAATTGGAGGCATCATCAGGGTTCTTTTTTTTTTTTGTTTTGTTTTTCTCCGGTACCGGGAATCGAACTCATGACCTTGCGCTTGCCAGGCAGGCGCTGTGCCACTGAGCTAAATCCTCAGCCCCTCATCAGGGTTCTTGTTTCGTTTCCCTGACATTCTCTCTCTGTGCCTTCTTCTTCTTCTTCTTCTTTTTTGTTTGGTCTTTTTGAGACAGGGTTTCGCTCTGCAGTTCAGGCTGAGCTTGAGTTCACTTCGTAGCCCAGGCTGGCCTCACACTCGCAACAATCCTCCTGCCTCAGCCTCCCGAGTGCTGGGATTACAGGCATGTTCCACCACGCCTGGCTCTCGCTGTGCCTTCTTCTGAGGTTGGCTTCTTCCCAAGTGGGATCCTCCTGCTCATGGTGATGTGAATGACAGCAGGTCTAGACCTCCTGTCTTTACAGTGTTTCCCTGAGGAGAGAAGATTCCTTCCCACGCACCCAGGAAAGCTTCTCTTTTGTTTGGCTCAGGTTTGGTGTCTTTCTCTTCCCTAGGTCTCTAAGGGCCAGGAGGTAGAACATGATAATTCATCTAGGTCCTCAGACTACTTTAGAACTGGAAGAACTGTCAACTCCATTTTAGCCGCTAAGTGGGGGAGTTACTAGGAAGGAAGTGATTAGGAGAGTTATCAGGAAGGAAGAAGGATGGACTGCATGAGGAGGAGACATCCAACAAATATCCCTTCCAGAGAATATCTCCGAATTCCATGACCCCACCTCCCTTGCGATAGCTGAGCAGGCCAGATGCCCATGGGCGGCTCAGTAAATAGCAGAGATAGTCAGCCCCATTCTTCTGTTTTTATGTAGTAATAGACTTTTTATCTCAGTACTGAGTGCACAGCTAAAGATTGCATTTCCCAACTTCTCTTACATTTAACTGTGGACATATGACTCGGTTATGGCTTAAGAGAAGGAGCAGAAATTCTGTAATCAGTTTGGTGTTGCATTGTAGGGGATGATAATTTCTTTTTGTTATTTGTTTGTTTTTTTGAGACAGGATCTTGCTATGTAGTTCAGGCTGGCCCCAAACTTGAAGCAATCCTGCTGCCTCAGCCTCCTGAGAGCTGGGATAACAGCCATGCGCCACCACACCCAGCTAGGAAATGATAGTTATTCTGGACCTGAAGCCAGTTATAATGATGTCATGATATTCAGTACCATTATTAATTCTCTAAACATTAACCATATCACATCAAATAAGTCATATATTTTTATGTGTTTTAACATCTCTGACATTAGGCTATATCATAAAATCAATAGTGTCTTGTAAGCATGGTACATTTTGTGTGAGAACTTGTTCACAGCTGTCTTGGTTACTTTTCTCTCCTTGCTGAGACAAAATACCCAACGTCCAAAATGAAGGGAGGAAAGGTTTATTTAGCTTACAGTTTGTGGAGGTTTCAGTCCATACTTGGCTGGCTCAGAGGCAGAAGATAACAAACCCACAAGAGCAAGTGGGGAATGGCAGCCGAACAGCAAACAGCCAGAGCAAAAGGGAGGAATGGCAGCAAGCAGCTTCTTTCCCTCCCTTACACTGTAAACAGCTACCCCCACCTAAGGGGCGTGTAGCTCTCACATAATCTCCATGCCCTCCTCTTCCACAGGCTCAGGATGTATACAAAGTAAGCACCCTGGCTTCCTGCTGAGTCACTTAGCCAAACCTCTAGACTCCCCAAGTTGACACAGTGTATCAACCATAACAACAGCTGTTCATATTATTAGTACTTCAGGGGAGCTGTACGCCTTTTTGGTACTACATATTTTAAGTAGGATGCCATTTAAAGCCAGGTATTGTGGCTCACACTTATTAATCCCAGCACTCTGGGAGGCACAGGCAGGAGGATTGTGAGTTCAAGCTCTGCTTGGGTAATTTAGCAATTTAGCAACAGAATATCTCAAAATTAAAAATATAAAGGATTGGGGATGTAGCTCTGTGAATGTCATGAGTTTCATTGTAAGGAAAACACAAACATACACACACACACTGCTTAAGTATCTTCAAAAAGTATAATACCATTTATATTAGCAACTCCTCAATAAAAATAGTCACATGCCACTTAAAGTGTGATACATTCTGATAATTGTGTCTTTAGGCAACTTTGCCATTGAACATTATGGAGTGTATCTACACAAACTAAGATGGCTATGCCATCACTAGGGCAATAAAATCTCAAGGGAGCACAGTTTATAGGTTATGCAATCTTGACCAAAATGTTATGTGGTGCATGGTTGAACTTAGATATAAATCCGAGCTAACAAAATGTATATAAGATCTATAAGAAGAAAAGTACAGAACTCTGGTGAAATTCAATTGTACAACACCTAGCGTGAACCCTAAGGTAAACTATGGACTTTGGCTGATAACGATGTTAATATAGCTTCATTGATTGGAACAAATGTTCCACTGTGGAGTAGGATGTTGATACTGGCAGTACATGTTGGGGGCATGGAATATGGGAACATGGTATTTCCTGTTCAGTTTTGCTTTGAACCAAAAATTGGTCTAAAAATAGTAGTGATAATAATGTTGATAATGATGATGACAATAATAATAATAATAACAACAATAATAATAACTGATCTTTATCTTCTGGGTTCAAGCAATTCTGCCTCAGCCTCCCGAGTAGCTCGGACTACTGATATGTGCCACTGCCCCCACACTTCCAGTGTACTTAAAAAAGTCTTAAAAATATTGCATTGTGTTTAAAAATAGAAACAAAATAGAAAGGCATGGAAACACAGTAGTAGGGTGAAAATTTGACCCTAATAAAGCTGTTAGTTCTGTTGATTCTGCGGTAAACAAGAACCTGCCAGCAGTTTAGAAGAAAATCACAGAGGCAACAGTCGAACACCATTAGCAATACAGCATTTGCTTATCACAGAGGCAACAGTGGAACACCCTTAGCGTACAGCGTTTGCTTAGCACATGCAAAGTTCTGGGTTTATTTTTTTATTTTTTATTTATTTTTTTTTTTGGTTTTTCTCCGGTACCGGGAACCGAACTCACAACCTTGAGCTTGCCAGGCAGGCGCTTTGCCGCTGAGCTAAATCCCCAGCCCCCTCTGGGTTTAATCTTTAGCACGTGCGTGCGCGCGCACACACACCCACACACCCACACACCATGTTTTACTAATACCCTCAAGGGCACAGAGGACAGTACTGTGTGGAAAAACCCAGGCATCAAATGTCAGGAAGTGACTCAACAGTATCAGACTTTATTTATTTATTTATTTATTTTTAATTTTTCTTCCTGTACCAGGAATCGAACACAGGACCTCGCGCTTGCCATGCAGGCACTGTGATGCTGAGCTAAATCCCCAGCCCCTCAGACTTTAAAGAATGATTTTTTAAAAAACTGGTTTGAAAGAGATTTTAGTTGGCCTAAGACAAAAAATTTCAAGTGTTAAAAAAGAATTATAAACAAAACAGAGCCAGATAAACAATTGTAAAGCCAGGTATGACAGTGTATACCTGCAATTCCATCACTCCGTGAGGCTAAGGCAGGAGGATTACAAATTCCAGCCCAGCCTAGGCAGCTTAATGACTTGTTGAGATTGTATCTCAAAATTGAAAATTAAAAGAGAGCTGGGATGCAGCTGAGTGTGAAGCCTTGGGCTCAGTTCCCAGAACTGCAAAACTGAACAAATAATTTAATTTTAGAAAAGGGGTTGGAGGTAAAACTCTGTGTGAAGGATCTGGGTTCAATTCCTAGTACACCAACACATAAAGAAAGAAAGAAAGAAAGAAGAAAGAAAGAAAGAAAGAAAGAAAGAAAGAAAGAAAGAAAGAAAGAAAGAAAGAAGAAAGAAAGAAGAAAGGAAGGAAAAAAGGAAGGAAAGAAAGAAGGAAGGAAGGAAGGAAGGAAGGAAGGAAGAAAGAAAGAAAGAAAGAAAGAAAGAAAGAAAGAAAGAAAGAAAGAAAGAAAAGGAAAGGAAAGAAGGAAGGAAGAAAGGAAGGAAGGACTCACAGTTTAACTGGCAGCATTTTTTCTTAGTGGTACACAAAATAATGGCATGATTCAATGAAAGGTGTTTTAGTTATTTTTCTCATTGCTGAGTAAAATACCCAACACCCAAAATTAAAGGAGAAAAGGTTTATTTAGCTTACAGTTTATAGAGATTTCAGTCCATAATCAGCTGGCTCCAAGGCAGGGTGTCACATGGCAGAGGGGCAACTGTTCATGGTGGCAGAAGACAACAAAAGCAACAAGGGAGAGAGAGGGGATAAGCCTCTTTTTGTCCCTTGTTCTGTATGCAGGCTACCAGCCCTAGGGTCAGTGTAGCACTTATATCCTTAACCCCAGCATTGGACCATGAATCAATCACAAATTCTAGATTTAGCCTCCTCTGAAAAGCCCGCTCCCCATGACTGCATGAAGCTTTGGGAGGACATCCAGACACAAACCATAGCAGGTGTCTTAGATTCAGTGAAATTCAGTACTGAGCACCTTCTCTGTTGTGGGCCAAGTACTGGGCTCAAAGATGCAGCCCTAAACTTGACAGACAAGGAATCTCCCTGCAATTTATATTATAGTTAGGGAGACAGGCAGTAAACTAGAAATTAGAGAGGATGCCTAGTTACATGAAAGAAACAAGCAGGGAGGTGGTATAGAGCGTGACTAGGATGTGACTACTCTACAGCTGGTGGTCAGAGACACAACTACACTTAGACCTGGGAAAAAGGTGCCCCTACCTGACTGCTTAATTCAGCGCTTCTCAAACTTTCAATTCAAACGCATCCTTTGGGGATCTTGTTAGGGTGCAGATTCTGATTCAATGGATTAAAAGTGGAACCAGAGAGTCTGCCTTTCTTACAAGCTCTTTATGCTGCTGCCGCTGCTTCAAGGACTACACTGCAGGTAGCAGAAATGTACGACCCTGCGCCCACACTTCTGACCCTGTGACAAAGTTTTTGAGAGTTCAGGAGCCAGCTGAGCCACTGGGAATTACAGGGGAGCAATGTGTGGGTTGGAGTGGATGTGAAGCTGAGCATCTACAGGTGTGTGTTTGGGTGGGTCTTGTCAATTGCAGTGGGGCTGGGCCCAGAACCAGCCTCTACCCCTGCAGTTCTGGGCTACCCTTGGGCTTATAGGTGGTAATTCCCATGCAAGGAAAAGTTTGGCTCTTTTAGCCTCTGGATTGTGAGTACAATCCCAGGTGAGCAGATGTCTTAGTAACTTTTCTCATGCTGAGACAAAATACTTGACATGCAAAGTTAAAGGAGGAAACATTTACTGTAGCTCACAGTTTGTAGAGGTTCCAGTCCATAACTGGCTGGCTCCAAGGCAGTGCAGCATGGCAGAGGGGTATCACAGAGGAGAAACAATTCCTGGCAGGCAGCAAAAGCAGCAAGCAGCAAGGGACAGTGGCAGGCCTCTTTCGGTCACTTATATTCTATGCAGTCTGCATGCCCTGAGGGTGAGTAGCACCCACACTCAGGGTGGGTCTTCCCATTATTCACACCCAGATCTATGCCAAACCAATCAGTGCACTAATTAGTAATCATACACTCTAGATCCCATCATGCACTTTAGAACTAGCCACCTCTGAAAAGCCCCACCTATGTCCACATGAGACTTTGGGGAGATATCTAGACACAAGCCACAACAGCAGGCTAGCAGGTAAATGTGGGTCAGGCCTTGGGCATATTTTGATGTATGTATTTAGGTTTCTGATATGTGGGCCTCTATTTGTGCTGCTTTCCTGGGCTCTCTAAATATGTACAATGGGCTTACAAGCTATAATAATAATAAGTAATATAATGATAAGATGTCTAAATTTGGGGCTTGAACAACCAGACACTGATTTTTTGTTTGTTTTTGAGACAGGGTCTCGATATGTAGTTCAGACTGCCCTTGAACTCACTATGTAGCCCAGGCTGGCCTCAGACTTGTGGCAATCTTCCTGACTCAGCTCCCCAAGTGCTGGGATTACAGATGTGGGCCACCATTTCCAGTCTAGACACTAATTTTGTTTCCTTCAATAGGGTATTGGAAACCATGGAAGTAAAGGGTATGGAGGGAAGCCCAGGAATGAGAGTGATACGATTTGAGATGCTGAATTGCCAGATGTTCTGTAATGTAACCTTGGAGGGCTCAGGCTTGAGTACTCTCTGAGCATGGCAAGACCAGGGTCATCATCTCCTGGGAACTAATGCCCATATGAAGGCCAGATGAAGCCTGTAGAAGGGAGACAACCTTCAGATGGTGAAGAGTGTTCAAATTCTGACTGTCAGTAGACACCCTGCAAATATAGCCCCTTGGCTTTTTTTTCTTCTTTTTTTTTTTTTTCTTCTTACTTCTCACAGCTGAGACTTGGAGACTAGGGAACCAGAGTTCACTTCCCCCTATGTTACTTGTGAGAAGACACACACTCAGACACACACACATACACACATACACACATGCACACATAAATGTATTTGACTGTAATATTTGGAAGATCTAAGAAGGCATTGGAGTAGTTTTTTTCAGACAGGGTCTTGATGTGTAGTCTAGGTTGGCCTTGAACTTGCTAATACAACCCAGGCTACATTCTTTTCATAGAGAGGAAGAGGGGTGGTATCTCCTGAGAAAAGCCACCAACTCTGAGGGGATTTAAAGAGAACTGTGGACAGAAGTGGAGCATCAGGGGCCAGGAGTGATGAGTCATCTGTGAGTCATCTGCAAGTGGGTCGTTGTATTGAATGCAGTGCCAGAGAAAGGTTGCAAGAACAGGAACTTCATGCCAGCTGTCTCTCTAGTCCATAAACCCCAGGAAAAATAATCTAAATGGTATGGTTAAGACTGCTTGCAAACTAGGAGTGGTGGCTCATGCCTGTAATACCAGCACTTGGGAGGCTGAGGCAGGAGGATTGTTCCATGTTCGAGGCCAGCTTGGGCCACAAAGTGAGCTCAAGGCCAGCCTGAACTGCATAGCAAGACCCTGTCTCAAAAAAACAAAAAAAAAAACAAAAAACAAAACAAAAAAAAAGACTGCTTGCCAAGGGGAACACCAAGACTGCAGAGTGATAAACAGCAGAGAAAGCCTCTCTGAATGTTGACATCCAGGTGCTGGAATATAGAAACATGAGGAAGACAAGGAGGAAAGTGGGTCCGCTGGACCCAGGAAAGATCTGAAGCATGAACTGAAGCCCACGGAGAAGATAAAGAGAGATTTCAATGAAGAAGGAGGTAGCTGACTATGCCTTCTCCCTGAGGCAGGACTCACTGCTCAAGAGGAGCAATTGAATCCTGCAGACAGAGAGTGACTGCTGATGACCCCAGAGGCCTCCACAGAGAGATGTAGCAGTGGAAGGGAACAGTGGATGTGAAGAACTGCACTAGCTGGCAGTGAGTGCTGAGGGTTTGGTCATCCAGCTCAAGAGAGTGATTGGTCGGGAGCCATCTTGGAGAGCGGTCAGCTGAGCTCAGAACTCAGAGCAGCTGCTGGCTCCATCCAGTGGCTCCTAGCTGGGCTCAGGCTGGAGGAAGGTTCACTGATGGCTGCAGGTCAAATGAGTTTGGTCTCAGCCAGAAGGTGTGGGCTTGCTGAGATTATCTACTACCCTGCCAAAAAGCTACTGCTGGCTTGCTGGGATAAATCAACACAGATCAGGACTCTGTTTCCACACATTGCCCACTAGTGAAAGCAGAGACAAACCTGGAAAATGGACTTTTTTTCTCTCTTTCTCTTGTTTATTTTTATTATTGTGGTTGTGGTTGTGATTTTTTTTTTTGTTTTTTTTTTCCCACCCTCATTGTTTGATCTTGTTTTTATGTGAGTGAATGTGGTTTCCAGCTTCTTTGTGGTTGTGGTTCTGTTCTGTACTTTTTATCTCTTCTTCTCTCTTTCCCTCCACTCTTCTGCACCCGTTTCCCAAAGTTAACATGATCCCCCTTTGTCCTCCAGCTTACTTCTAATCTCTTCCTTTTTTTCCACTTCTCTATTTTTGCCCTAATCCATTTTAAATTTTAACCCCTGAAGGCAAAACTGACATATTAATGACTTGCTTACTGCATATCATTTTCTGTTTGTTTTAGATTTTGTTATGTAACCACAAATCTAGTTCATACAGTTAAAAGTGGCAAACTAATGGTTAGCTCAGTTTGTCATTTTCTAGGCTGTGTTTGAGGCTATTGTCATTGCTGATGGTACCACTATAGCCAAAAGTGACATAATTGTTCTAAACAGCTGTTCTTCCTCATATACCAAGACTAAGATTGACTAAGGGTCACAAAAAATGCTGTGGCACAGTGCCAAAGTACCAGGAGCTGGGCCAAACAGGCAGCAACTTCTCATCTCCAACCAATTGAAGAGTTAGGATCTTGCAACAGACTCAAAATCCAAAAACAAGCTATATCTGAAAGATACCTTGGAGAGGTAGTCATTTCTAAAGGATTCTAAACACTAGCAATAAAGCAACCCACCATAGGTAATTTACAGCCATCACCCAAGGAATTAAACTAAAAAAAGAAAAGAAAATGAGAAGAAACTTAAACAAGATGAAACCCTGGATATCCAGTTCACCAAAGGCAAACCCAGGAAGCAATGAAGTGGGACAATCTGAAAGTCATCCACCTGGGCTTTTTAAAGTAGTAACAACAAAGCAATTAAATAAGGCTGTAGAAAAAAATCAAATCAGAAATAATTTTTCAGATAACTGCAGAATGTCCACGTGGTGTTCACAATGAAAATCATGCATAGTGAGTATAGAGAAGATACAGACAAAAAAAATAAAGGAGCTTAAGAAAATGATGGGAGCCATGAATGCTCAGCATAGGAGAGAAATGGAATCCATAAGGCAGATTCAAGAAGATATGCAAGAGAATAAAAATTCCACTGAAAGTATCCAGAGCAGATTAAGCCAATGTGAGGACAGGATCTCAGATACGTAAGACAGGCTTGTGGTTAGCAATCGTGAAAAGAAAGATTCCTTAAAAATAGCAAGGGACCATGGGAAATCAATCCAGCACCTGCTAGATAAGGTAAAGAAGAATAAAGATTGATTGGAGTCAATGAAAAAGCAGGAGATAGCACAAATGATATTTAAAAAAGACTTTTATAGAAGTAATGGCAAGAAACTTCCCAGGCAGGAAAACTAATTTGACATACAAATAAGTGAGGTATATAGAACTACAATTAACCATGATCAAGGGGCTGGGGATTTAGCTTAGTGGCACAGCGCCTGCCTGGCAAGTGCAAGGTTATGAGTTTGATCCCCAGTAATGGAAAAACAAAAAACAAAAAAATTAACCATGATCAAAAAACATCTACACCAAGGTCAAAATTCCAGAAATTCAACACAATAATAGAATTTTAAAAGCTGTAAGAGAAAAGAAACAAATAATCTATAAAGGAAAGCCCATCAGAATCACAGCTGACTTCTCAGCACAAACCTTCAAGTCACAGAAAGCTTGGAGCAAAGTATTTCAAGTTCTAAAGGAAAACAATCTTTAACTCAGATTGATGTACCCTGCAAAACTATCTTTCCAAACTGATGGAGATTAAACAAAACAAAACTGATGGAGAAATAAGATATTTCCGTGACAAAGAACATCTGAGGAAATTTATGACTACCAAACCAGCACTCCAAAGTGTTTTGAAGGACATTCTAGAAAGAGATAATAAGGACCACAACTCCATGAACCCCAACAGAAGGAATCCACCAGGCAAGGCAAGCAATTAAACAGAGGGAGGGGGAAAAAGAAGGGGGGTCAACAATAGGAAAATAACATGACAAGGATAAATCAATACATGTTAGATGCAACTATCAATGTTAATGGTCTCAATTCACCAATCACAAGACACAGACTGGCAGAATGGATCAAGAAGCAAGATCTAACAATATGCTGTATGCAAGAAACACATTTAATTCCAAAAGAAATTCATAGACTGAAAGTCAAAG
>NW_004955467.1:10166715-10167724 GCF_000276665.1 Chinchilla lanigera | reverse complement strand
AAAACCTCCCAACAAAGAAAAGCCCAAGTCCTGACAGATTCACTGCTGAATTTTACAAGAAATTTAGAGAAGACCTAACACTACTACTTCTCAAACTCTTTAATGAAATTGAAAGGGGATCAGTACTCCCAAATTGATTCCTGGAAGCAAGCATTACTCTGACACCAAAACCAGAGAAGGACACAACTAAGAAAGGGAATTACAGGCCAATCTCTGTAATGAACATAGATGCAAAAATCCTCATAAGATACTGGCAAACAGAACATAGAAAATCATCAAGAAGATTATATACCATGGCCAAGTTGGATTCATCCTAGGGATGCAGGGATGGTTCAGCACACGTAAATCAATAAATGTAATGCACCATATTAGCAGAGCCAAGAGGGCCGGAGATATAGCTTAGCGGCATAAGCACCTGCCTGGCAAGCTTGAGGTCCTGAGTTTGATTCCCAGCACCAAAAAAACAAAAAAACAAAAAAACAAAAAAACCCAAAAAACCCCCAAAACTACAAAGTAATAGAGCCAAGGAAAAAAAATCATATGATCATCTCAATAGATGCAGAAAAAGCTTTTTGACAAAGCCCACCATTCATGATGAAAAATTGAATAGATGGTATCCATCTCAATCTGATAAAAACCATCTATGGCAAACCAACAGCTAATATCATACTAAATGGACAAAAACTGAAAGCTTTCTCTCTAAAATCAGGAACAAGACAAAGATGGTCACTGTCTCCATTTTTATTCGACATAGTCCTAGACACTTTAGCTAGAACAATTAGACAAGAGAAAGAAATAAAAAGGAATAATGATAGGAAAGGAAGAAGTTAAACTATCATTATTTGTAGAAGATGTGATACTTTACATAGAAGATCCCAAAAACTCCACTAAAAAACTGCCAAATTTAATAAGCAAATTCATTAGCATAGTTGGATACAAAGCCAACACTCAAAAATCAATAGCCTTCTTTACACAAATAACAAACTCACTGAGAGAAAAATTAGGGAAA
>NW_004955467.1:10148553-10165534 GCF_000276665.1 Chinchilla lanigera | reverse complement strand
AAAAAAAAAAATCAGACCTCCCAAATTTAAAGACCCAGTCCAAAAAAGGGAATCTGAGATGAATACACACGTCTCAGATGAAGAAATGCAAACAGCAAATAAATATATGAAAAAAGGTTCAATATCACTGGTCATTTGAGAGATGCAAATTAAAACAACACTGAGATTTCATCTTACCACAGAATGACTGTTATCAAGAAATCAACCAATAACAAATGCCGGAGGGGTTGTGGGGAAAAAGGAACTTTTCTCCACTGTTGGTGGGAGTCTAGACTGGTGTGACCATTGTGGAAATTAATGTGGAGATTCCTCAAAAAACTAGGACTGGAAGTCTCATTTGACCTAGCTATTCCCCTTCTGTGTATCTTCCCTGTAGAATTAAAAACATCATACCACAGCAATATATGTGCACCCATGTTTATAGCAGCAAAATTTGTAATAGCTAGATCTTGGAAACAACCCAAATGCCCATCAACTGAGGAGTGAATAAAGAAGATGTGGTCTTTTTTACGCAATAGAGTACTACTCAGCCATAAAGAAGGATAAACTTGAGACTTTTATAGGTAAATGGATGCAACTTGAGACCATACTCATAAGTGAAATAAACCACAATCACATGTGCAAACATCATATTGTCTCTCTAGTGTGAGAAGCTGAAAAAGTAAATAAGATCCAAAATGTGCAATAGATATTATAAAATGGGAAGAAGTTGTTGAAAAGAAAAGAGAAATTGGGATGGGGGAAAAAAGAAAAGAAGGAAGGGAAAGCAAAGAAAAAAATATATAAACAAGATAATTAAGATAGTTATACTACTAATTTCTCTTGGTCCATTGAAAAGAAAGGTTTGTGCTAATATTGTTTGGACAATTAAATACCTATATCTTGTACTCTGTGTAACCAATTTAAAGATAACAATATGCAATAGGTTAACCATTGTTACCCTCCTATTGCCTTGTTTTGAGATTTTGTGTGTTTTTTCCTCTTTAAAATAATAAAAAAAAAAGATTGCTTGCCATGCCTGAGGACTCCAAGCAGCCCTCAGAATAGTCCCATGTGTGAAGACCTCAGCCTGGCAGCCCACAGCGTGAGTGAATGGGTCACTTTGGAAGTGGACCTTCCTGCCCCACTGGAGCCTTCTGATTGATGATTAAGCCCCTGGTGGCATTCTCTCTTCAACCTCATAAGAGAGGCCAAGTCAGAACCACCACAGCCCAACCACTCCTGCCATCATGACCCAGAAAAAGTGTGAGAAGTACTAAGTCTGGGGATGACTAGGTAACCAATACAATTACCCACAGATATGCCGGCTTTCAGAACAACTCTCAATGCATAGTTGAGCTTCAGCCAGAAGTTTTATCTTTTCTGGGGAAAAAAAATGAAAATAGTAGTTAAGAATTCTCTTGGTAGACCACCTTTCAGTAATTTCCCAAAAGGATGAAGACAAAGGCAGAAAGGGGAGGATCACGTGTACATCCTCCAGGCCTTTTAGAAAACATGGCGTTGTTCCTTTGGCTACATATATGTGAATCTATGAAAAGGCTGATATTGTAGACATCAAGGGAATGGGTACTGCTGAATATGAAAAATAAAAATGGAAAGTGAAATAGACGCAGTATATCAAAACATGGGATGCAGCAAGGCCGGTCCTTGGAGGCCAGGCTTGGTGGTACTCTTGAGGGGCAGAGGCAGGAGGATCTTGAGTATGAGTCCAGGCTGGGCAACTTGGCAACTTAGTGAGAACCTGTCTTGGAATTTGAGAAAATGAATAGAAGGGGCTGGGATGTACCTTAGCACTCAGCTACATGACAGAAGGAAACAATCTGCAGTGTTACCAGCATGCTGCTATCACTGTAAACAAGATAGTTAAGGGCAAGAGAATCGCCCTTGCCCTTGCCAAGAGATTTTTTTTTCATGCCAACAGTACATATTTATTATTCATGAGTGGTCAAGACTTAGAAGGGTTGTTATTATTAGCATAACCACATATGAAATATCACTTAGCAACATGGAGTGAAAAGGACAGTTATATATTTATATTAAAAAAATACACATACATACTCTCAAGTGCTTACCATACACTGCTACAAAAGCAGGGGGCATCAGGCTGCAGAAATTCTGCTATACATAACATGTTGAGGGGGCTGGGGACTTACCTCAGCGGCACAGCGCCTGCCTGGCAAGCACAAGGTCATGAGTTTGATTCCCGGTACCAGAAAAACAAACAAACAAAAGCATGTTGAAGTACCCCAAGCATAAAAATTGTACTTAAGTTGCAAAAATAAAGTTTCTTTCTTCAAACATTTGATCTGAGCTCAAGCAAATAATGAACACCAATGATTTTTATACAATTTCACACACTTGAAAACAATAAACATACAACAGTCAATAGCTGCGAAAACAAACAAACCCTGAGAATATGAAAGTTATAGGCATGAACAATGAATTTCATCCAAAGTAAAGTAAAGCAGATCTGTTTCATCCTGGCTCTCAGATATTTAAGAATCTTAATTTTATTAAAACCATAAATTAAGCCAGAACAAAATGATAAAAGAGAAAAATCATTAATGCATACAAGGAAGGCATCAATGCCCTTTAAGTTTCTTTATACACCTTCACTAATGCAAGAGCATCATTTACCTGAAAAACTGTGAGTCACAAACTGAAGAGTACTCATACAAAACTTTTTTCTTTTTTTTTCTTTAAAAAGTGCCACGTACCACACTTATCATTAAAACAAAAAAAACAACACAAATATACATAAAATAATGAAAAACTGTTTGTCTATCGTTTGTCAGTGAGGAAAGGCCAGAGTGATTCTTTAACTTCAATTCGAAATGGTGTTCGCTGACCAATGTCCAGGGTCTCCAATTTGGAGCAGTCAAGCTGAGCGTTTCTCGGACGTTGTGCTCCTATGACAGGGCTGTGAGTAATAGGTCTTAAGTGACTGCTGGAGAGGTTGAAGGCATCTGCATCGCACACGCCATTTCATACTTCATCATCTTCTCATTGCCAGACCAATGGAACGTTCCCTTGACTGACGGATGCAGCATCCTCCTCTCTGCCAGCTGTCGATACACAGTGTCCACATCCTTGACGTGAGTGGGAAACCCCTGCTGCCAGTGGTCCCTGTTTGCCGACGTGTTGCTGAACTGCACTTTATCAAACATGACAGTGACAGCACTTTCTTCAAGCTTTTCAACCTCCCCATATAGAACAGGGATTCTCAAAACAGCAGCTCCTAAATTATTCTCCAGGACGGCCTTTTCTCTTTCCAATTTCATTATGCCATACAAATTTAGGGGAGCTGGTATGTCTTTTTCCCTATAAGGTGGATTTGTTCCATCAAACACATAATCTGAGCTAATGTAGATGAGAAAGGCTCCAACTGCAGCTGTTTCCTTTGCTAAATTCCCAGAAGCATCCACATTAAGCTGAGAAGCGGTATCTGGCCGATTCTCCACAACATCTGGTCTTCTCTCTGCTGCACAGTGTGCTATGACATGAGGCTGAAAATCATGAATGCTGTGATGAACTGCTTCAGAATCCAGCAGATTAATCTGTTCAAATTTTGGCCTTGCTCTTCTAAAACCACAACCAACTGCATGCCAGTTGTTCTGCTGAAATGCTTTGTACACGGCTCTGCCAAGAAGCCCAGTGGCACCAGGACCCAGAACACGCCTGCTGGGGTGTTCACTTCCTTGTCTGCCAGTTGGCAATACCCGGGGGCAAAGTGGATGGACAGCTCTTTCTCCCGCCCCACCATGCCTGCCCGCCAAGAGAATTAATGTGTTTTTATTGACCATATTAAGGACTCTAAGAGCCCAGACAGCTTCCTGAAACATGCAAAGGAAAATAATCAGGAAAAGAAGGAAGCCAAAGAGAAAGGTCCCTGGCTTCAGCGCTAGCCTGCCCCCGCCCAGAGAAGCACACTTTGTGAGAACGGATGGGAAACAGCCTGAACACTGGAACACATTCCCTATGAGTTCATGGCATAAGCTGGGGACGTAGATCTGCATTCAGGGCCTAATGAGCAGCAAAAGTATTGTAGGTTCTGGGTTCAGTACCTAGTTCTGCTAAAAATAACATATGGTTCTTTGGATTATAAGTGTGAAAATCACCTAAACTTGATTTTCTTTGGGGGAGGGGTTTGTTTTTTGTTTTATTCTGTTTGCTTTTTGAGGTAGGGTCTCCCTTATGTAGTTCAGGGTGCCCTTGGACACACTATGTAACTCTGGCTGGCCTCAAACTCACAGTGACCTTCCTGCTTCAGCCTGCTGAGTGCCCAGCTTGTGTGTGTGTGTGTCCTCAGTCTGGGGAAGTAAATACATAGAGCAGGTTCTCATTGTACACAGTTGTGTCATGTTTTCTCTCTTCTGATTCCGTGTCTTTTTTGCTAAAAGATGTGAAGTGGCTTTTTTACAACAAATATCTACCCAATTGGTTAGAAATTGAGCAACTGTTTATGAAATATTTATATTGGCTTGAAGCAGTCATTCCAAATCACCATGGGAAAAAGCTGTATGAAAATAAAAGGAAGGCAATCTATGGCATTACAGTTATGCTAGGAAGAATTCATCACTGGAAAATATATTATAGCTAGATTTTAAGGATCAGGAATTTGCCTTTAAAGCCCTGTACTTGAATTTAATTTGTTTACAGCACACACAGGCATACAGCACACACACACACGCACACACACACACACACACTTTTCTCGAAGAAGCTGACTCAGCCAACGGCACACCTCGTTAGAGACGACTTTGAGGCTTCTAAGGTAAACAGGCAGAATAACTGATTGGGGAAATCTTTGGGAATTCTAGTTTTCTAATACCCCAAACTACCTGTGCCAGGTAAAGTAAGCTACTTGGGGTCCTAAGAATCAGTCTTCAGTCCTTGTCACCAGGAACTGGGAATCAACTCATTGTCAAAGAAGGGATGCCAGCACTGTGCCAAAGCCTCCCGCGACCTTCACTTCTTGGTTAAGCCAGACTGTGTCTTTCTCATGGAAATTTGTTTTAAAAGGAGAAGTCAAGTATCTCTTGGCTGTTTTGTACAACCTGGATTCATTTCTATTTTGCACGATAGGGCCCTTAATGTTCACAAGAATTAGCAGGAGACACGCTTCCTACAGGCTGGTGTTACATTTGTTTATGTCCAAGGAATCATCTTCAGTTAAAATAAACTAATTATTTGCAAACGTGATGTATATGAGTGTGCGTGTGTGTGCAGACCCAGGCCCCAAACATCAGCACATCCTTCTGGAGGAGTCTCTCTTTTTCAGCATATTTTCATGAGACAATGACCTGCGGAAAGTTAAGATGCCTGAGAATAAAAGCACAGAGAGGAACAAACAAACAAAAAAGACTGCTTAACTCCTTAGACATAGTGTATACACACTTCAGGGGAGGCTAGCGAGACAGAGTTCTGACCAGGAGAAGGTCACCCTCTGCTCATCGTCCTTTAGACGCACCGAGGCATTCTCTTTTTTTATTATTACTTTTTTAAATAACATTGCAACATTCTCATTAGGCGTCACTGAATGGCAGCCCGTTGGGAGCATACTGTGCTCCGTCCCCTCCTCCCCTGTGTCTTCTATGGGTTCCTCCCGAGAGGGTCACTAGAGATGCACCCGGTGGGAGGGCCACGTGTCCCTTTTTTCTTTGAGTTTGTGGGTACTGCATTAGCTGCTATAATGAAGTACCATGGACTGGGTGGCTTAACCAACAGTAATTTATTTTCTCACAGTTCTGGAGGCCAGAAGTCAGATATCAAGATGTCAGCAGGACTTGTTTCCTCTGAGGCCTCTCTTCCTGGCTTACACATGGCTGCCTTCTGCTGTGTCTTCACATGGTCTTTGCCATGTATATGTTGGTGTCCAGATGTTCTTTCTTTCTCTTTCTTTCTTTCTTTCTTTCTTTCTTTCTTTCTTTCTTTCTTTCTTTCTTTCTTCTTTCTTCTTTCTTCTTTCTTCTTTCTTTCTTTCTTTCTGGACACCACTGGTACTGGATTAGGGCCCACCCTAATGATTTCATTTTAACTTAATTATTTATTGATTTATTACAGTACTGGAATTGAACCCATGACCTTCACACTGAACTACATTTCCAGCCCTTTTTACTTATTTATTTTTGAGACAGAATCTTGCTAAGTTGTCCAGGCTGGGCTTGAACTTGGAATTCTCCTGCTTCAGCTTCCCAGAGTACTTGGATTATAGGGCTGTTCCGCCATATCTGCCTTTAATTACCTCCTTAAAGATCCCTGTCTTCAAATAAAGTCATATTCTGAGGTAACATGAAAGTTTTAGATAGACAGTTCATTCCATGACAGGTGGGTAAACCTTTCCTTAAAACTGTAGAGTCGGATTAGAGCAGTAATAACAATCTGTATGTGTAATCCCCGATCATGTTGCTATGACCCCAGGAGGGGTGGAAAGGCATATGTTTTACTTCTTGACTGAAAATCATAGTATATGATTTACTCTTGATTCCAAAAAATCAAGAAATAGAAGTTAAGAATACTTTTTGAAGCCAGGTGTGGTGGTGTGTTGGTATTAACTGTGGTGACAGGTCCCGAGAACAAGGTGCTTGTGGATGAAAAGGTAACTAGAAGAGAAACAACAGAGCTAGAAGTCCGGGATCGAGGGGCTTACAGCCTCTGGGACTGCAGCCACCCTCATCACCCATCTCAATCACCTTTCTTAGAAACCAGAACATCACTCAGACCAACAGGAGTAATTCACTATCCCTTTCTATTCCTGCCTCTCAGCTGATAGTAACCATCCTGGGGAGAGCCTCCCACACCCCGCACCACGTGCACTCAGCACGGCCGGGGATCACAAGCCGACCGTCAGTAATCAGTTCATTAGCAGTCACAGTCCTTTCCCCACAGTGGTGTGGTGGTGCTGTAATCCCAGCATTCAGGAGGCTGAGACAGGCGAATAATAGCCAGTCTGGGCTACACAATGAGTTCAGGGCCAGCCTGAACTACATAGTTAGACCTTGTCTCAGAAAAACAAACTAACAAACAAACAGTAATAATGGCTACATAAATAAGATGTTAAAGAAAAACATTAGTGAAGTAAAAAAGGGAGGGGCATATTATGCTTTCCATAACACCAGAGAAGATAAAAGCAGAGCAAGATTAATCCACAGAGCAGAGAATAGTAACATCAAGGAAGAATAAAAAACAGAAAGCATGAAATAATGCCGAATGTGGTGGAGCACACCTGTAGTCCAGCCCTTGGGAGGCCGAGGCAGGAGGATTGCTACAAGTTTGAGGCCAGCCTGGGCTACATAGTGAGTTCAGGGGTAGCCTGAACTACACAGTGAGACCCTGTCTCAAAAAAAAAGATGATTATTTCAAATATATTGGTTTAAAACAATTCATGTAAATATTAAAAACTCTTCTGTGGAAAGAATAATTAAAACATTAACAATGTTTTCAAGTTGAACTATCAGAAGTATTCTATTTAGCAGTGCTAGCTTCCAGGGAGAGAGGCTAGAAAGAGCAGAAAAGAGAGGAAGGGAAATTACTTTCCATTTTTGTACCCTTTTTTTTTTGACTTTTTGAGACAGGGTCTCGCTCTGCAGTTCAGGCTGGACTTGAGCTCACTTTGTAGCTCAGGCTGGTCTCAAACTCGCGACGATCCTCCTGCCTCAGCCTCCCAAGTGCTGGGATTACAGGTATTCGCCACCACACCTGGCTATACATTTTGAGTTGTATTATATGTCGCTTATTCAAAACAACAGATACATGAAATTAAGCCACACCTCACAGGTGTTTTATTAAATAGCTGTTTCATAATGATACTGAATTTATTTGCCATGTTTATATATTTGCCATGTTTATTGTATGAAAGCCATAAACTTTCAAGCACTAAATCACATTGTATTGAAATATATAAAGCCAAAATAGAAATACACTGGATGGTGGTGCACACCTGTAATCCCAGCACTCAGGACGCTGAGGCAGAAGGATCACTGTGAGTTCAAGTCCAGCCTGGGCTACAAAGTAAGTTTAAGGCCAGCCTGAATTGCCTAATGAGACCCTGTCTCAAAACAGACACACACACACAAAGGAAAAGAAATACAGTGGAAAACTATCAGAAATATAATGGTTGTAGGAAATGGTAATGTAACTCACCAGTCTTTGGCAGACAAAGTAAGGAAAAAATACTATGGAATAAAGGTTTAGAGAATTCACTTTTTCTTCTTTCATTTCCTCCTTCCCTCTTCCTTGTTCCCATCCCCATTTGAATATTTGCTCCCTGTTTCACAATATCTATGGGAATTTAAATAATAATAAGATCATTGGTTAATTAGTCACTCATTCAACAAATATTTATTGACTGTTCATGATGTGTGCCAGGCCCTTTGCTGAATACCAGGAAGATATCAGCCATAAATATATCAGAAGTTAACAGAAAGCCTTCATCCTCCTGGTGCTTGTGTTTAAATGATATTTATTGAACTTTGTATCTCATAAATGGAGAACACACTTGTTTTAATTAATGCCAATAAGACATTTATGAATATAGGTCAAATATTAGCCTTTGAGGGAAATACCAAATTCTCCAAACTCAGAATTATACTGACCGTATCCTCTAACCACAAGAACCTGGCTCAAAAAAAAGGTTAAAAGGCAAAAAGGAGGGGGATGTAGCTCAGTGCGAAGGCCCTGGGTTCAATCTCTGGTACCCCTCCCACATTCACACACAAGAGAGAAAGAAAAGAATAGAAGAGAAAAAGAAAAGAAAAGGGAGGGTTGGGACTGTAGTCCAGTGGTTGGACACTTGCCCAGTATGCATGAGGCCCTAGCTTCAAACCCTAGTACTTGGGGGAAAAATCTCCACTCTAGAAATAATTTACAAGAAAATCTAACTGGCACACACAAATGACTATAAACAGACAGTGAAAATGTACCATGGCAAAGCTTGCAGAATGAGCACAAATGATAGATCACTGAGTATTCTATAATGCTAGGGGCCTTTCTTTTCTTTTTTTAAAAAAATTATTTTATTGGTGTATTTTAGATATGCATAGTGATAACATTCATCACAGGGAATTTGCACCTGTGCTAGGGGCTTTTCATACATTATTTTATAAAGTCCTCATTATCATCCTTGCACAGCACCTCTGTCACAAAGGAAGTGTTCAGTAAATATTTGTTTAATGAATGTATGTGACTCAGACAGATTGAATAACTTGCCTAAGACTACAAAGCTCTAAGTAGTCAAGCTGGCACTTGTGCGCAGGCCCATCAGACTCCTACTTCTGTCCTTGCTCTGCTACACCAGCGCATGGCTGTCGAAACATGTAGAGGGGACGCACTGGCAACTTAAGCTGGCTTTAACCAAAGCCATTTTTCTGAGGCTTTTTGCTTGCCTGTCCATTATTTCATTCCCTTTCTCTTCTTTTCTTTTTCATCCAATATAGATTTTCTGAGTTTTCACTTCATACCAGATACGTTTCAACATGCGGGGGATTCGGTTGGGAGAGACAGACAGTAATCAATAGACACACAAGCGAGGGACACAGAGTAACAGGTGCTGAGGGTACTCAGGGAGGTCAGGGAAGGTCTCTCTGAAGAAGCGACATTCAGGAAATAAGATTTGAGCCGAAGAATGTTCTAGTAAATGGATAGCAAGGGCAAAAGCCTTGAGGAATGAACTTCAGCCTCTGGACACAGCAAAGGGTGACCGAGTGACTGGAACTTGCTGAGGGACAGAAGAAAAGTTGAGGAGCTGGCATAGGACCCCAAGCCATGCTGGTCCAGGTGAGAGTTTGAGTGCTGTCATTGGTGTCATGGAAGCCACTAGAGAGTTTGGGGGCTGACATCATCTGATTTAGGTCCTATAGCTATCCTTTGTTATGAAGAGAATGGGGTGGAGAAAGGCCGATGGAATCCAGGTGGCCAGTAAGGAGTAACCACAGTAGTCTAGGCGAGCCGTAGCGCTGGCTGGGATCAGGTGCTACAGGTAGCAGTGATTTGAAGGTGGAGCTGTGGGGACCTGTTGAGGGGCTACATGTGTAGAATGAAGGAAAGAAAGGAACCTTGGTAGAACGTAAGCTTTGGACTCCGTGGTGGGTAGGTGGTGCCATTTGTAAACACGAAGAACCACAGGGAGGATGGATGTGGAGGGCAGAGATGGGAGAATGAACCCAGCCAGAGAAAAGAAGGTAGGGATACAGGCACACTGGGAGGAGGAGAAGAAGCTAGCAAGGGGGACACTAGGGGAATGTGACTTCCTGAAGGATTTCAAAGAGTGACAATTTAAAAATAATTTTGGAGACAGGGTCTTGCTATGTAGTTCAGGCTGGCTTTAAACTTACAGCAATCCTCCTGCCTCAGCCTTTCAGATACTGAGATCACAGCATGTGCCACCATGCCTGCCCACTCCTGCCCCTACCCCTACCCTCTCTCTGTTGAGTGCTCCTAAGGGGTAAGTACTGACCATTAGATTTGGCAAGGTTATCCACAGGATCTTCCATTGGAGTGGTCCAGATAGACACAGAGAAGAAAGGGTAATAGAACATGTAAAGAATGCATTTGACAAAGACACTGAAAAAACTAGAAAAAAGGAATTTGCAAGCCAGAGACACAATAATAAGCACTAGTGGAAAATGGGGATGATTTCTTGGGATTGCTTGTCTTTTCTCTGCAGATTAGAATTGTAGGTCACCATCTGAGTTGGCATTTGTGAAGAGACAGGACATGAAGTCATTGTTTTGGAGCATCAAAGAGAGAACTGAGAACGGAAACAAAGTAGGATTGTTGGACAGTGCTGAGAACCTTTCAGTGATTTGTCATAAATTCAAAATGAGATCAGTCAGCATAGTTAATTTCCAGCCATACAGCTTAGAAGAAGTCTTCTTAGTGGAATTTAGTTTAACCAGGTTTGCAGCTTTGCAAGCAAGGGCTGTAAAATGGAGAGAGAAGGACAAGGGGCTTGAGTGTATGCAAAGGAATGACGGTGGCAAGGGGCAAATGGATCCAAACTGGGTGAGGTGAGATGGGGAGACATGAACAGGGTGGTAGGCAGTGAAGCTGTGGGATGATTGATGAATAAAAGAGCCTGCAGAGTTAAAGCGCCCATTGGTCTGAAGGTATCAGAAAAGGAACTGGAAAGCTGGGTAGCGGTGGAATACTTGCAATAAGGAGATGGGAAGTGGTGCAGTTACTGCTGACAGGGCCTGGGGTTTGACCCTGGGAGTGTCTGGCTGAGATGGGATGGAGGAAAACATTGTACTAGAGTGCGGAGGACAAGGTACTAAGAGGCCAGGGTGTTGAATGGATTCCAGGTGGATGCATATGCATTTTTTTTTTTTTTTGGTCTTTTTGAGACAGGGTCTCACTGTGCAGTTCAGGCTGGCCTTGAGTTCAACTTGTAGCCCAGGCTGGTCTCGAACTCCCAACGATCCTCTTGCCTCAGCCTCCTGAGTGCTGGGATTACAGGCGTGTGCCACCACACCCGGCTTCATGTGCATTCAAGTGAGGATGTGACTAATGCTGGAAATGTAAACGTAAGCCAAGTGCTTGTGTCTTTGATGAAGTTGGTAGATACTGGAAGACTGCCACGAGGAGCAGTATAACCTGTTAGCACATGCTTCAAAGATGCCTCGGCTTTGAAGAAAAGAGAAAATTTTTTTGGAAGCAACAACAAGAAGCTGCAGGAAACGCACCTGCTTTATCTTCAGGTGTGACATTAGTTTCGGTTACAGTTTCTATAACAAAACAGCACACACCATGTATTGAATCATTATTAAGCATTTACATGGATTAATTCCTTTATCCTCAGTAAAACCCTACGGGATAGGTACTGTTACTATACTCATTTTATAGGTGAAGAGGTAGACACAGACAGCCTGGATAATTTGCCCAAGATCTTGTGTTAATCAGCATGGCATTCCTATAATAGAACACCTGAGATAACTGACTTATAAAGAGAAAAGGTTTATTTTGACTCAAAATGGAGGAGGTTTGGAGGTTTCAGTCCAGCATCAGGTAGACCCAGCTGCTTTTGGGTCTGTGGCAAACCAGCACATTAAGGTGGATTGTGTGGTGGAGAAAAACTACTTACCTCATGAAGGAAGCAAAATAGAATGAGGAGGGGGCTGGGGTCCCACAATCCCCTTCAAAAGCACACTCCCAGTGACCTAAACGTCTCCCACTAAACTCCACCTCTTAAATGTTCCACTATCTCCCAACAGTGCCACCCTGGGCACCAAGTCCTTCAGACATAGGACTCTGGGGGGGCATTCAAAATCCAAACTACAGTAATCGTGAAACTAGTAAGGGGGGCTCGATTACAACTCAGGTATCTGAACCATAAACCTGATCTTTTTCCATATTCCATCTTACCCCTCAGAGTAATAGCGAGGTGGGCATGGTTGGTGGGGTGGGGGGGAGTGTCTTACCTGAAGCTTTTAGAGTTCTGTAGGTCTCCCTTAAATCCCTCCATGTATTTCAAAAAAGTGTTTCTGATTCTTTGCATGACCAGTCATCAGGGCCTGGTATAACAGTGTCTGGCTTCTAGGAGGCAAGGGGCTTTCACAGTAAGCTTCCCCTCACTTCTCTTATCTGTCTGGAAAATCATATCATTTTCCAAGAAGCATTATGATGAAGTTCAATCACATACCCTGGAGACATATTCCCAGCTCTCCTATTTGACTAAGTTACCCAATCTAGGAAGATTAAGCACTATATGAATATTTGCTACTTGTATTTTCTACACTAGGCTAGTAGAGTTTGGGTCTCAGAACAGTTTCTCTGGAGTCTAATCCTGTATCCATTCATGATTGCCCAGCTCGTAACTAGTGGAGCCCAAGTTTAAATCAAGATTGTCTAAACTCATAACCCATGGCCCACCTGTCAGCAATTGATTGAACAAAGAGGCAAAAATCAGCACAGGTACACAACAATATCATCAACGTAGCTCGGTATGGTGGTATACACCTATAACACAGGCATAACTCTGGGAGCATGAGGCAGGAGAATCGCAAACTGGAGCCCAGCCTGGGCAACTTGGCAACACAGGAACTCTCAAAATTTAAAAAAAAAAAGGAAGTCTGGGGATATAGCTCAGTGTGAAATTTAATACCCAGTGTCACACATACACACATAGATGCACGCGCATGTGCGTGCATGCACACACACACACACTGAATCAACCCACAAGATATAATCAATATTTAGAGATCGCTCTACCCAACAATTGAATGCACATTCTTTTCAAGTACAAATGGGACAAACACCAAGAAAGATCATATATCCTGGGCCATAAAACCAGCCTTAACCAAGTTTTAAGAATTGAAATCATATAGAGAATAATCTCTGATGACAAGCTAGAAATTAGCAAGAGAAAGATAACAGGAAAATGTCCAGGCAGTTGGAAATGAAACAGTCTGCCCCACCCCACACATGTATGTGGGTACCAATGGGGTGGTTAATGATAACTCATAGCTTACTGGCTCTTGCCTCACTTGTGCAATGTCCCCAGTGAGAAAGCACAAAACCTGCTAGTTATTCATGTGTCAGAGCCCTTCTTATGTCAGTGTCACCAAGTCACACTGAAAAGAGGGGGACCTCCCCCCTCTGGCTTTCCAGTGGTTCCTTTGGCCTCTGCCAATGCTTCCTTTTTTGTAGGGCTCAGACCTGACCCATGAGGTTAGGTTTGGACTAGCACCCACCATTACCCATGGTCTTTTCGTCCACTCACATTTCTACATACTGCATTCTTCCTCTCTAGGCCAGAGACTCTATGGGAAGCACTTTAGGCAGATCACCTCCTCACTGGGCAGGTCCAGACTGTCTTGGGTCCCAGGGTATTTGGACTCAGGGCCACTTTCTGCTTCCTCCTTTTAAGTAAGGAAAACTGGAACAGTATAAATGTCCAAAGGAGGACTGGTATTTTGCATTTATAAATTACAATATACCTGGCATGGTGGTGCATACCTGTAATTCCAGCACTTGGGAGGCAGGGGCAGGAAGATTACCATGAGTTCGAGGTCAGCCGGGGCTACATAGCGAGACCCTGTCTCAACAACAGCCAACAAATGGGATCATAGCAAGTTGGAAAGTTTCCGCACAATAGAGGAAACAACCAACCGTGAAGAAACAATCCACACAATGGGAATAAATGCAATATAGCTCTCATGAAAACAGACTGCCTAACAGCATGAAAACTGTTCATAACATATTGTTATGTTTAAAAAGCAAGGTAGTACTATGTACAGCATAATTAAAATTTTGGAAAAAAGCTACATTCTCATAAAAGAATCTATAAATACACCAAAATGGCAACAGTAGTTTTCTCCCCATGTTAGGATTGAAGGTCATTTAAACTTCTTTTAAGAAGCTGGGGAAGGTGGCACATACCTGTGATACCCGCACTCTGGGAGGTTGAGGTAGGATCACAAGTCCAAGTCCAGCCCAGGCAACTTAGCAATTTAGCAAGACCCATCTCAAAAGAAAAACTAAAAATGGGCTGGCAAGGGACCAAGAGATGAAAGGAAGAAGGAGGGAGGAGAGGGGAAGGGGAAGAAAAAGAATTAAAGTGTGCTATGTACATGTACTGACTCCTTATGAGGAATATAGTCAGTATGTGCTGCAGACATATGCTAATAAAAAATTTAAATAAAAATAAAACAATAAGTAAAATGGGCTGGAGATATAGCTCAGTGTGAAGGGCCTGGGGTCAATTCCCAGTACTGAGAAAAATATTTTTTTTTGAGGAAGATTAAGAGGGCTGCAGTTGGATAGGAGGAATAATATCTAATGTTCTACAGTATGTGGGGGTAGCTACAGCTGATAACAACTAATTGAACACTCCAAAACAGTTGGTAGAGAAGATTTTGAAAGTTTCTGGCACAAAGAAATGATAATTTTCTTTTTTTAGGTATCAGGAATTCAACTCAGGACCTCACACTTGCCAGGCAGGTGCTGCATCACTGAGCTAAATTCTGAGAAATTTTTTTTGTGTGTGTGATCAGAAATCGAACTCACAACCTTGTGCTTACCAGGCAGGCACAGTGCCGCTGAGCTATATCCCCAGCCCTACTGAGCTGAATTCTGAGCCCTGATAAATATTTGAGATGATGGATATATGAGTTGCCTTGATCTGATCATTATGCATGGTATCTCATAAATATGTACAGTTATGTGTCAATTAAAAATAGAACTATATTTTAAATATGTCTACATTCCACCATAAAAATGCATGTAAAGTACTAGAATAAGAGATGAGACCATTTGTAAAAAAATAAATACAATAGAGAAGGCAAGGTGGGTCCCAGCTGTTTGCCCCTCTCTCTGAGGACCTGACACAGGTTCTGCTGGAGTCACTGCTGCTGCTCCAGGCTCCCCAGAGATGCTGCCCCCACTTTCTTCTGCTGTGGCACCAATGAGTCTAAAGACACAGTACTTGCAAACCCCAGAGACTGCCTCCAAGGACACGGAGCATCAGAAAATCGTCTCCCAGACCCCAGCAGCAGTACCATGTGCTGGGCTGTCTGCAGCCCTTATTGCCACCCCACCCCACTTTTACAGGAGGTTTATGGCCAGCCTTGAGCTTTATAATGAAAAGTCTTCTAATATTCCCAGCCAGGTGGATAAATCCCACAATCTTCTAGCAAGACAGGGCAAGATACATAGCTAAGAGGATGTGGCTTAAGCCAAACTGCGACTGGCATGAGGTGGCTTTCTTTACTTCAGTTTTGTCCCAACCATCTCACTACATTGATTTAGGAGGCTCTGGGGCAAACATAATGGAAAGTGGGCAGTTTTCATACTTTGTCCACTCTCGCAAAATCATAAAAAATTGTTTACCCTTGATAGCAGATTCTACTAGCTTGGGACAGAAGCAGGTGAGGGAAGATTATAATGTGAAGATCTGCTTCTCAGAGTTTAAGAGCAGATAGAATTGGCAGAAGTGCTGGGCTCCAAGGCTGAGTCACCATGGTGACAAGAAGCAGAGCCCTCAAGTCGGGTGGTTACATGC
Source organism: Chinchilla lanigera (assembly GCF_000276665.1). Lineage (NCBI taxonomy): Eukaryota > Metazoa > Chordata > Mammalia > Rodentia > Chinchillidae > Chinchilla > Chinchilla lanigera. Next base: position 10,149,537 of record NW_004955467.1, on the reverse strand, counting down.
ACTGCTACAGGACCTGGTTTGTCATCTCCGTATAGTCTCCTTTACACATCACCAGATTGCCCACCTGCTACCTCTTGAAATCGTTGTAGGCCACGTTTCTCCTGCAACTTTGGAAAACAAAAGAGAGGAGGTAAGTTATACCACACGCGTTACCAAAGTGGCTGTGGTTGTCTTGGGACAGGGTGCGGGCAGGGTGACCCGGCCAGGCCTTCCAGGCCCATGGTCTTGGCAGGAATGAGGGCTGACCCGCTGGACAGACTCCTCTCCAGCAGCAGAGCCAGCTGGGGCTTGCATGTCAATCCTCAGCAAGCCTCACGGGGGAAGCTGAGGTTTGCTCCCCACTGTGACCGGAGTGCACGTTTACACCAGCACTTTTTCAGCACATGTATCTTCAACAAGGCCGTTTTCTATGCCGAGTAACAAGAGGCCCCAAGCAGCGACTGCTTTAGGCCCTCTCAGCAACTGGCCGTGATCTCTTGTGCACCATTTTCTACACCAGACTGGCTTGGCACCCCAGGGAGCTCTCTACCCCTGCACAATGATATTCCAGCCCCACCAGCCAGGAAGTTCCAGCAAACCATGCTGATTGTAACAAGCTGAACCGTGGTCCACTTGCACTGTTAGTGACAGTAAGCCATTTCCTAGGAGGAGGAAACGCCTCTCTACAAACTGCTTGAGCCTGTGAAAATGGCACTTGGGGGGAGTCCCATGCACGTCAAGTGCATGAGCCAATGCAATATGCAAACATGCTTCAACATTCAGGGCTGGCTTCTCTGTTCATATCCGACTGTGGTGCTTAGGATCAGGGACCCCTGCTGATGCCCAAGTGCAGAAAGCCCCCTCCTTTAGAGGGAGCAGGCCTGACCCTGCTGCCCAGTAAGGGGCAACCCCAGGCTTTGTTTTTCTTGTTTTTGTTCCGTTCTTGTTGTTGTTGGCCTTGTGCTGGGTTTGTTTACTTATTTATTTATTTATTTATTTATTTTT
>NW_004955467.1:10102225-10147780 GCF_000276665.1 Chinchilla lanigera | reverse complement strand
CCCGCTATGTAGTTCAGGCTGGCCTCGAACTCACAGTGATCCTCCTGCCTCAGCCTCTCAAGTGCTGGGATTACAAGCATGTGGCACACACCTGGTGTTTTCACCCATTCTTACCTAGCTGGAGCAGCAGCTGATACACCTTCTCTGTTTCTGAACTCTCCTGGTTTTCCTTCTACCTTCTGGGCTTCTCCATGTATGTCCTGGCTCCTCTTTCTGTGACCATCCTTACATTCAGCTTTCACATAGATTCCAATTTTTTTTTGAGACAGAGTCTTGCTATGTAGTTCAGACTGGCCTTGAACTCACTATGTAGCTCAGGCTGGCCTTAAATTTACAGCAATCCTCCTGCCTCAGCCTCCAGAGTGCTGGGATTACAGGTGTGGGTCCCGCCCCTCGAGTGGATTCAATTTTTGGGGACTCTTTTCATTCTGGGTGCTCTTATCCATCCTCTTATTCATGTGAGTTGCATTTACCCATTAACTGACTACCAGTATCTCCACAAGGATGTCCTGCAAGCACCTCAAACTTAGTACCTATGGGACATAAACTGGGTTTAAAAAACCCATCCCATACTTTTCCACTGTAAATTTATACTTTAGTATAATAGTAGCCAGCTGTGTGTCTCAGTAGATGCACCTGGGAGGATACAGGAAGCAATCTTTCTGTTTATCCTGCACATGTGCAAAAGCGTCAAACTGGGATTTTTACCCACATTTGTGTTTCATCTAACAATCCGTGTGTCTGTTTACCTGAGCATCATGGGGTGTAAAATACACCTGAAACATTCTGCTATGTAAACATGTACTCTACCATAATGGAATATGGGTTTATCCTTATTTTTCTGGTGGAAGTAATCCAATTCAATACAATGGCACATGGAAAACCAGATTTCCAAGTTTTAGAGGAGTCAGAAGTGAATCATGAGATCACTCATGCATGGATGATGAAGATAATGTCTTTGATGTTGGCTCTGTGAGCCAAACTTCCTGTGACTGAAATAGAGCAAGAAATAACCACTACAGACACAGGGAATGCAGAGCTCCTTGACTCAAATGACAAAGAAAACAGCAATATGAGTAGATATTTGACCAGCAGAAATGATAAAAAATGGTCACACAACCAAATGGAATGATCCAATATTAGGACTAGGTCCAGAAATATAGCAAGGTACTTGGTGGGGTGAAACCTATTGAATGGAATGCCAGTGCTGCCATTCAATGTTGGAAAAATTGTAACAAATGAAATGCTACAAGATGTTGTGAAATACACAAATGCTGAAATATAAGTAAAATAGTCTGTATGCACTGACAGCCATACTCTAAAATGTATTTATTATGATACCTCACTACTTGAACTGAAAGGACTCATAGGTCTGCTGTACTTAGCAGGGCTTTCTCATGGTCATTACAGGAATGTAAAAGGCTTATGGAAAAGCGACAAGTGTAGGCTTGAGGTTTACAGAATAACAATGACACTAAGGACATTTGGTTTCTTTCAAAATTGCCTGAGGTTTGATGACAAAACCACCCATCAAGAAAGAAAAAGAACTGATAATCTGGCTGGTATTGTTGGAGAGGTTTGTGGATAATTATCAAGCAATTTACACACCATCTGAATATATGACTATTGATGAACATATTGCAGCATCTCATGGTCACTGTAACTTCAGGCAGTATATTCCCAAAAAATCTTCAAAATATGGCAGAAAATTTATGCCCTTAAAAAAGTAAAGTGCATTACAAATTAAAAAAAAAATTATGCCCTTGCAGATGCAAAGACTTATTATGCTTTTAGCTTAGAAATTTATCCTGGAACTCAGCCACCAGGTCCTAACAACCAAATGATGTTGCAATAGACTTGTTGCTTCCATCTCCCAAACTAATCAAAATGTAATATTCAGCAATTGGTTTACCAGTTTCCAACTGAGTTCCATTTGCTAACAGAGCACAAGTTGGCCAGCATAAGAACTGTATAGAGGAACAAAGCAGAAATTCCAAATGAAATGTTGCAATTTCAAAACAGAGTATTGTATAATACAATCTTTGGATTTTGGAAAGATATAACATTGGCCTCATATATGGCAAAGAAAAACAAACTGGTACTGCTGATGTGAACAGTGCACCATGATGGAAATATTGATAGGGAAACCTCGACAAAACTGAAGCCTGGAGCTAGGGAGATAGCTCATCGGCACAGCACCTGCCTGGCAAATGCAAGGTCCTGAGTTCAATTCCTGGTACCCAAAACAAAACAACAAAAAAACCCTTGAAGCCTGAGATGGAAACTTTCTACAACAAAACCAGCGGCAGAGTAGGTGTTGTCGATGAGTTATCCAGCAACCACAGTGTCACTTGAAATATAAAGAGTTGGCCAATGGTTGTGTTTTAGTTGATCCTAAACATATGTTGGCACAGTTTGATAGTTTACAAAGAAAATAACAAGTATAAGATATCACAGAGAAATTTTCTTAGAAGACTGGGAGTGGAACTCATAAGAGATCATTTATGACAAGGGAAAAATCAAAATGTTTCTGCCCAGGGAACTATGCAAAAAAATTGTGGAGCACACTGGTGAGCTGACAGGTGAACAGGCAGGTGCAGCATCACAAAGACCTACTATGAGAACAGGAAAACCAGAAAGATGTCAACTGTGCCCTACAGGAAAGGACAGGAAAACAAAACATATGTTCTAGCAGTGTAAACCATACTTGTGTGTGGAACATGCAGTTTTCATGTGTGAAGACTGCCGTGGGTGTGACAATTGAAGCAAAAATTATTTCTGTGGTAGACTTTTGTTTGTATTTACATTGTAGTTCACATAAGTTTTTATTTCTGATGTTATCTTTTAGGCTTTGTAAGCAAGTAAACAGCTGATGTGAAAAATGTTGATGCTGGGGCTTGGAGTATAGTTCAGTGGCATGGCGCCTGCCTGGCAAGTGCAAGACCCTGAGTTTGATTTCTGGCACAAAAAAAAAAAAAAAGAAAGAGAAAGAAAGAAAGGGAGAGAAAGAAAGAAAGAAAGAAAGAAAGAAAGAAAGAAAGAAAGAAGAAAATGTTGATGTCTATTCTGACACACATTATGTATTTGATATTTTATTGATATCTTTTTTAAAAATTTAAAAAGTTTTTATTGATCTTATTTTCTTGCTCAGCGCACATTTTACACTATAATAGAAAGCTCCTGACAAAACAGAAAGACAAGAGAGGAGACCAGAATGGCCTGCCACACAGGAGGGGAAAGCTAAGCACACGTGCTGTTAGTGTAAGTGAGATGTGTACATGGAACATGCAGTGTCATATGTGAAGACTGCCTTGAGTGTGACGATGGAAGCAAAGATTATTTTTGTTGTAGCATTTTTTTGGTATTTTCATTATATTCATATAGGAATTTATCTCTGATGTTAACTTTTAGGTTTTATAGCAAGTACATAGCTGATGTGAAAAGGATGTTTATTCTAAATGCACAATACATATTAGGAATTTAATATTTTATTTTATTGATATTTTATGTTCCTGTTAACTACACATTGTATAATATAAATAAGAATCTTGTTACAAAACAGCAAGACCAGTGAGATGTCAAGTATGTCCTACAAAAAGGCCAGGAAAAAATGTATGCATGGAACATGCTATTGTCATGTGTGAAGATTGCCTCAGGTGTGATAATTGAAGTAAAGATTATTTTCTTTGTAGAGTTCTATTGGTATTTTTATTGTAGTTTATATAGGAATTTATTTCTGATGCTATTTTTTAGACCTTATATACCAAAAAAAATTGATGCTGAGAATTTTGATGCTTTTTTATAAAGATTCAATAAATATTAAAAAGTCAATACTTTCTTTGGATTTTTTTCCTGTTAAGTACTCATTGTTTAACATAATAAACTCGGGAGGCTGAGGCAGGAAGATCGCCATGAGTTCGAGGCCAGCCTGGGCCCTGTCTCAAAAAAAAAAAAAAAAAAACCAAGAAAAAAAATTGATGAATAGAAATTTTGTAAAGAATAATCGTGGGTATTATACACCCACAATAATGTGCCTTTATGACAAAATTGGCATTATGCCCTGCGTAACCGTGATCAGTTGGTTAAGGTTGTGTCCGATAGGTTTCTCTGTTATACAGTACTTAGTGACTCAGAAGTCACTACCTCCATTCCACACTCAAAAAGATTTTTAAGAAAGAGAGAAGTCACAGCACGGATTTAGGCAGGGAAAGACTGCTTTCCAAACGTGTTTCGGAAGGAATACTTTGGCTGCAATGTATTTGGCTGCAGTGTTTCGGAAGGAATACTTTGGCTGCAATGGAGATGAACACTGTACAGGTTGCCGTGGAACTGGACATGAACCGACGGCTTCCAGAGAGTTTTAGAAGACCAGCTCAGCAGCTGTTTGGAGAGCAGAATGGGAGAAGGTGAAGCTGGGTGGCTGGGGCCTTTCACTGGATCCGAAACAAAGGATCCATCTGCTGCAAGGAGGTCGTCTGCTTTCCTGCCCCTCTAGTGAGAAGCCACTTTCTGCTTCTTGGTCTTTCCTTGCTTTGGGGCGGTCACACGTGGATTACTTGGTTGGGAAACGATTTACCGACATGTAAATTAATACAGTTCGGGCATTACCAAGGAGGAGCACAATCTCCATTGCTGAGTTATGAGAGCAGAGGCCGTCGGAGGGATTGAAAGGAGCTGAGAAAAAGTCATCCCTAAATCCTTCTCTCCCCAAGATACTGTAGCGTACCCCTTGGGAGCGTGTAATCAGAAGCTCAGTGACTCAAGTGATTTCAAACAAGTAATTTTATTTACCTTTTTGGGTTCCGCCAACCAGTCCTCCCCTCTGCCTTGGGTGTTTTCCTTTTCCTGGCAGGGAGTGCTGGGGAGGGGGCGGACTGCTGCGATCTCTGCCCTCATCTCCGCCGGCGGGCCCCGCGCCCAGCTTTCTTTTCTCCTCGGCGCCTTCGGGCGGGGGCCGGAGGAGCGGCGGGGGTTGGGGTTGGGGCTGGGGGCGCCGGGCAGGGCGCCGGGCGGGCCCCGTTGCCTTGCGGAGGTTTGTAGACCAGGTGGAAGATAAACGCGTTACAGTACCTGCCGCAGGTGCGTGGGCGCGGTTAGGGGCGGGGCCGAGCGCCAAGGGGCGGGGCTTCTGGCCCGAGTTCCAGTGGGTGGGGTTAGACTTAGGGCATGGTGGGCGGGAGGGCTGCAGGGCCTTTTGGGGTAGGGCAAGGAGTTGGGGAGATTTCGGAATTGGATCTACAGAGGGGTGTCTTGGGGTTGCGAAACCAGCCCGGCTGGTGAATAGTGGGAACAGATCAGGAGGGCTGTAGGACAGCAAAGACCTTTTAGGACACGGGGAATCAGATGGAAACAGGGAAGGTCGGGCCCTTACCAGGGCATGCAGTTGTCAGCCGCTCTGAGGCGAAAGGGGGAGCGGAAGGGATTGGGCTGTGGAGGGCTGGTGCCCCCTCCCGTGGCCACCGCCATGGTCTGGTTGTCCATCACACAGCTGTACTCGCTGCTCTCCGTGAAGAAGGCGGGCACACGGAGGGACTAGGGTGGGAGCGCGACCTCAGACACTCCCTGAGGGGCTCCTGCCCCCAGATATGTCCCTAGTCCCCCAGGAGGGCAGGCAGGTTTGAAAACTGAGGCCCCAGGATGGGCTGGGATGTGGGAGAGGGTGAGGCTTAGGGCAAGAGGACGCGTGGGCGCTCCCCAGCTCTATGAGGCAGCTGATGGGGAGGGAGAGCCCGGTCTTTGAGGTGAAGGTGCTAGAAGAGGCAGGAGCTGAGATTCCCCACCTGTAAACGAGGCAGAGAGCTCAGCCACGTGTCCTTGAGGCCAAAGCCGGAGTTAAATCCTGTTTAGGAAGAACAGGGAGATGCTGGCTCCCAGAGTCTCTTTCTCTCCTACCTTTCCCACACCCCTACCCTTGAGCCCCAAACCCTTACCAATAACTAGGTCGGGCTTGGGTCCCTGGAGCAGGTGGTAGGGCCTAGCTGACACCTTGATCTGAAGGTCCCTGTGGCCTCCCTTCTCCTTAGTCCCAGAGCTGAGCCGTGCTGATACCCCAGAACTAGGACGGACTGATACCTCAGGGCCATCCTGTAGGGACAGGAATGCGGGGTGAAAGCCACCCGAAGTCAGGGTACTAGAGGAGGCAGCAGGCAAGACAAAGGAGTGGGGACAGGAAGGGCAGGATCCCATCGCAAGGCCAGCGGAGGAGTGGGCTGAAGAGCAGGGCCTCCCTCCACTCTCACCCTCTGCAGGGTAAAATGCTGCTGGTCATTCTCAAGGGGCAGGTCATCACCCACGAACTGCAGCTCTAGGGCCACATGGGGGAGCAGGACCAAGAGCTCCTAAAGGACAGGGAGAAGAGCAGGTCTGGGTCCCACCCTTTGTCCACCCTCACCCAGTGCCCAGTCTCCAGCCTGGAGACTTACCCAAAATACCATGACAAGGTCAAACTCCTTCCCTGCCTCTACCACGTGGATCTTCAGTGACTGCTTGTTCTGGATGTTGAGCTCAGGGACTGGCAAGAAGTCAGGTCTTTCAGATTATGGTGTCCTTTGCTCCCCTTCCCTGCATCCCCCCATTATGCCCTATGTTCCTTACAGGACTGGGGCACCAGATGCGTGATGACGTAATACACAGTCAGTGGGTAGGTGAGAAGCACAGCCATGGGGGAGTCGAGACCAAGGCCTCGCCATGTGTAGTAATCCTGCCACGAGCCTGGTGAGAGTGGGTTACTGGGGAACACCGGCCTCAGGCCTGGACCCCATTCTATCTGGTCTAATGGCCTCCCTTTTTCTCAGCCACTGAGGCTTCTAGCCCTCTAGGCCCTGTCCTGACTCGTAGCTCCCTCAGAGTCCCTCCAGCTCACCAAAGGGGCCCCTGGGTGGATCCAAGGGCACCGGAGGCATCAGGGCAGGCCCATCCCCTTGGAGAAGTTGGTAGGGATCTCCTGAGCGATGGAAAGGGAGAAGAGAGACTTGGGGTTAGGAAACCCCCACCCTACCCACTTCTCTTTTTCTCATAGAGGAGCTGTGTTTCCTGAGAAGGCTGGGAGCTGCAGGAAGAGGCTCGGGGGCTTGCTTATGACTAGGACTCCTGGATGGGAAGGTAGAAGTGAATTGTTTGGGGGCTGAGGAAAGGTTTGAAATGGGCTTGATGGTGTTGGTAGGGATTTGGCTTGTATATGGAGGGGTTATCTGGGACACGGACAGCTTTCCCCCGCATTCCTTCCCTCCAGGCCAAAGAGGCCATGTTTAAAAAGAGGCTTATGTACCACTGTGAAGGCTGAGGGGCGGCATGCTGCTGCGGGGGCTCCTGCGGGTGCCCGGCCCTGGAATCAGCATGCTGAGCTGGGTCCAGTAGCCACGAGTGAGGCTTCGAGAAGTCAGGAAGGCTTCCTTGTTAAAGGTTTCACTGGTCACTTCTGGAGGAGGAGCAGGGGCATTGAGGGCTGGGTGGCCAGACACGAAGATTTACTTCCCCTTAGCACCCACCCCCAAGGCCCTGTGATTGAGTCTGGGGCTTGTCAGAGGGAACTACCATTTTTGAGTGTCTGCAGGCCCATGTGACCACTGTAACAATTTTACATTTGCTAGTGTCCCTTTTTTTTTTTTTCACACCTGAGGATCCAAGCAGTAAAATGATTGATGTGTTTAAGGCACACAGCCAGTTAGCTGGACAGCCAGGAAGCAAGCATCTGAATCCCCAGCTCACGTGCCCTAAGTGCTCTTAGAAACCCAGGCACCCAGTGTTCCACTTGAGACCTTGTCTGCAGCCTCAGGGGCCTAGTCCCCAGTTCCAAACACCCAGGACCAAATCCTAATTCTGGGTATCTAGACTCCAACCAAAGACATTTAGTCTTCAGTCCCAGGACACTGCTCCCAGAAACCCAGGCTCCTGTCTTTAAGACCTGGTCCTAGTGTCCCCTCACCCCAACCTGCATCCTTACAGTACCTGTGGTATAGGTAAAAGGCAGAGTGGCCAGTTCCCCTGCCCGCTCCATGAAAGCTGCAAGCTTTGGGCACCAAAATCTGTGGCTCACATCATCTGGGCACCGCCGCCAGTCCGTCCGGAGACAAGCCTCTCCACAGTACAGGACAGCACCGCACTGGGGGCTGCGGGGCACACAGTGTTAATCTCTGTAGGTACTGCTGGCTGTCCATCTGCCTTGCAGCTACCATTTCTCACTTGGCCTGTTTGTTTTACACCCTGTAACCGCCTGTAATAGCTTGTGTGTTGTTTCTTCCATCTTCATCTTATCTCCCTCGCCCTCCTTCCTCTGTCTGTCGGCTGGGTCTCCCACTGGCCTGGCTTGCGTTTGCTCTGCTTGCCTGACTGTTGGGATCTTCCTTTGATTCTGTCTTTGTGGACTGCTTACCAGGGTGTCAGCTTCACTTCGAAGCTGTGCTTGTGACACACATGACAGGTTCGAGCTCGAAGAGAGGCAAAGGTGAAGCCCGGCCGAGGACCCCATGTGCGCATTGGGGTTTTTGTTAGCTTCACTCTGAGTCTTGAAACCAGGCTCTCCAGCTCTCTGAATGGGGGTGGAGATAGCATCACTCTGAGGTGCTTGGGAGTCCAGGCCCCTGGCTTCCCCACCCTCTCATACCAGGATATTTATACCGATGCAGCTGGGCGTCTCCCACAGTAAGCTGTCGGGGCTTTCGGGGGTCCCCGGAGCCCATGGGGCAGGTCATGCTGTGGCAGAGGAGAGTATAGGCCCGAGGAGCCAGGTTCTCTGTTCCTGAGCCCAGGTCTGTGCTTCCCTGGGCTCTGTCCGTTAGCAGATCAATGCCCAAGATGGTACCATACTCATCTGTCACCAGTAAGAGGCAGGAAAGGTGCAGGAGGCCGGCCTCTGGGTTAGGGGGAGAGAGCAGGGGATAAAGATGGTTGGAGCACCAAGCTCAAATCCCTATAGGAGATAGGCAAGAAACCTCAGTGAGTAAAGAGACTAGGAGGAGGGGGCAACCCTGGTGCTGCTATACAGTACCAGAATTTGCTGAATGCAGAAATGCAGATGAGATTTTAGAATTTTAGATTTTTCTTGAGAAGATGTAAAACCCCAGACTTCTGGATTTTGCTTCCTTCTCCAACCTACCTTTTTCCCTGCCATGATACTGGAGATTGAACACAAGGCCTTCACACTGAGCTACATTCTCAGGCTTCATTTATGTACTTTATTTTATTCATTTATTTTTTTTGCTTTGGTTTTTTGAGACAGGGTCTTGCTTTGTAGTGTAGGCTGGCCTTAAATTTACTGTGTAGCCCAGGCTGGCCTTGAATGCTTGGTGATCCTCCTGCCTCAGCCTCCTGAGTCATGTACCACCACACCTGGCTATTTATTCCCTGAGAGACAGAGTCTTAGTAAGTTAATAAATTGTCCAGGCTGGGCTCAAAAATGTGATTCGCTTGCCTTAGATTCCCAGAATGTTGCTAGTATGGGCATGTGCCACCATGCTTAGTTTTCTTTCAGTGTTTAAACATCAACTCAGCCAGGCGTGGTGATGCATACCTGTAATCCCAGCACCCAGGAGGCTGAGGCAGTAGGATCACCATGAATTTGAGGCCAGCCTGGGCCACATAGTGAGACCCTGTCTCAGAAAACAAACAACTCCCCAGAATACCCCTCAACCCCAAAATAGTCAATGAAAACACCTTTTTGGGCCAGGCTGGACTGCAAGCTACCAATCTGTGACTCCTAGCTGAGTTCTGAGCGGCATGGGAAGGCTTCAGGAGCAGGGAATTGCTGGGCAGAGTGCAGGGCAGGGCCCACCTGGGTTCTCACCTCTCCTCCGTCCGTTCCTCTTCTCATGTGCCATGTGGTTCTCCACTTTGTCCTCTGGGCCGCCATCCTCACCACCTGCGTCCTGCTCAGTCTCCCCTGCCTCCAGTGGAGGCTTTGCTTCCTGGGGGGATTCTCTGCTGGTAGAGGCTGGCTCCCCATCCTCCTGTGGTTCAACCTTTTCTGTCCTCCTCTCCTTTGCGTTCTCTTCTTCATCCTCCTCTTCCTGCTCCCCTTCCTCCCCATCCTCTAGGCTGACAAAGCTGACATAGGGGCTCAGGTCTCGAAGGTGGAGAGGAGGCTCATCTCCCAGAAGCCTGGCAGCCCCCAGGCCCGATCCAGGCCCTGGCTCTGCCCCTTGCCCCAGGCTGATGCCCACACTATGGTTGGGCAGGACATGGAGCACCCAAAGGGCAGGGTCCTGGGGCAGCCTTTTGATCTGAGCTTCCAGCTGTCGCCAGCGGCCCTCAAAACTGGCCCCTACCGGCCCTCGCTCTGCCACAAACTTGTGGAACCAGCCAAAGAGAAGAGCAGCAAAATCAAGGAATTCATCCCGGTATCCAGACACAAACTCCATGTCTTCAGAGGCACAGGGTCTGGGCCCGGACTGAGCAGAGGAAGGGATATGTGGTGAGGGACAGGGTAGTGGTGAGAAACTTTAGGGCTGGGTCACTATACAGGAGCGGGTCTGGGTGGAGAGGCACTTAGGGTGGGCTGCAGAAGAGTATTGGGAGCTGAGAAGAGGGTTTTCAGCCAGGAAGATGGGAGTTCAGGGGTAAGAATGGAGGGCTGGGGTGGACAGTGAGCAATTAGAGGTGAAGATAAGTATTCAGGGATGAAATGATATATTTGGGCTCAAAATTTGAGGACCCAAGCCCCTTAAAAGTAGGGTTTGACCTAAGGGTATTGATGAAGCAGGGTTACTCCTACGGAGAAGGGGTTGGTGGGAGGGTTGAATTTTGGAACCCTCAGTCGATGGGGTATGGGAAGAGGGAACAGGAGCTGGGGCATTCCTTGGGTTTGGGTCCGTTTGGGGTGAACTGCAGGAGACCTAACCCCTCCGGGACACCGCACTACCCCGGTACCTGCAGTGTCACCACTTTCGAAGGTAAATACCTCGGGGGCGGTCGTGACGTCAGGGCCCGAGCTCCGCTGCTCCCAGCGGCCACGCCCCGAGGCTGGCAGGTGGCTCCTCCACCCCGAGGCTGGCAGGTGGCTCGGCCCGCGTGCGCCGCCAGGCACCCGCTCCCGGCCGCTCCACCTTGGCCGTGAGACTGGGCCCCGCCGCCTCGGAGCCGCGAGGGGAAGCGAGAGGGTCTTGAAGCAGGAGGGGGTGTCCAGCCGACCCCCCATTTCACAGGTCCGCGGGCGGACGCGCGGCCGGAAGGACTGGCACCCCGGTCCCGGCCCGATCCTCCCGCGGGTCCGCTCCGACTCGCCTCCCTCGCAGCCAGAGTTTTCTTTCAGTTTTGCTGGACATTCTTTGCCGCCCCCTCGACGGAGTCGGGGCCAGCGCGGGGCGAAGGAGCTCCGCCCGCGGGGCTTCCCCTGCGGCGGGAGGCGGGCGGCGCGGGCTTGGGCAGTTCGGTTCGGTTCTGCATGGCGCGAGCGCGGGGCGGGAGGACGGCGCCTCCACGCGCCCCCTGCCCCGCCGAGTCTCCTCAAGAACTCGGGAGCGGCGACAGAAGCGGGAGCCGCTGAGAAATCAGCGGCGCGTCTCACTGCCTGCGCCCCAGACTCCGCGGGCCGGAGATGAGGCGGGGATGGGGACTTTGGTCCGCACTCTGCTCCTTCTGCTGGCGCTGGTGATTCGGTCAGGTGAGCCGGGCGGCGCGCGAGGGGTGCGGCGCGCGGGGCCCAGGCGTCCCCTGAGCGGGCTGGGAGGGGACAGCCCGCTGCCTGGGTTGGAGACAGAGACTGAGATTCCTGGGTCCAGGTGGGGCTGTGGACTTGCGAGGCGATGCGTGGGCTGAGCCAGTGCGTCAGACCCCGGGGTGCTTGGAGACTAAGTGGGTTAAGTAACAGGAGGGGAAGATCCGCGGGCTGAACATCTGTGCTGACCACTTCTACCCCGTTCAGGTGATGGCAACGAGGGCAGCATCGCTGGAAGTTGTCACTGTGATAGGATAATCCCTTCTAACGTCCCTGCCCATGTTCAATTCATGGAACACTTCCGAAAATACGGGAAGAGCTACCATCGCTGTCCCTCGTACGTCAGGTAGTCTTCGCCTCCATCCCAGGAGCGCGAGCTCCTGGCCCGCTCTCTGGGCTCCTCACACTCCGCTTTCTGTTTCACTTACCTGGGAATTTCCAAGTTCCGCCACACATGACTTCCTTGAAGTCCTCATTCACCCCTTTGAATGAGGAAAGCTGGGGAAAGGAAGCTGGAGTTGTAGCTGAGAACTGGTTTTCCCTCTTGTAGGTTCGAGCTTCGTTCCCAGAGTGTGTGCGGGGGCAGCCGAGACCAGTGGGTTCTTGAGGTGATGAGCTGCTTTGATCGCAGAGGTGAGAGCTTTTCCTCTCCTCAGCCCTGGCTCCAAGACGCAGCAGCTTCCACCTTACAATTTCCTTTGCCTTTTCCCCTGACACCCCCATAGTCCTAGAACCTTCTGATGTTAGCCAAAGTACTTTTACTTAAGTCTCTGTCTACCACGTATCATTTACCATCCACTTTCATGATTTATGTTGATTTATTCTGCCACATGTGACACTATTTTAATATTTTTCAAGTCACTATATATTATATAAACATATATATCAGTATATTAGTAGTGGAGATAGTTTGCATTGAGCTACCACCCTTCACCATATCAATTTTATTAAGCATTACTACATGCCAGGTACTGTTCTATTCTAGCCTTTTTTCTTTTTTGAGACAGGGTCTCACTTTGTAGTGCAGGCTGGCCTTGAATTTACATCGATCCTAGTGCCTCAGCCTCCCAAATGCTGGGATTATAGGTATGTACCACTGTGCATATATTAATGGCAGAACTGGGGATTGAACCCAGTACCTTCACACTGAACTACACTATCAGCGCCATCCTTAAAAAAATTTTTCTTTAAACTTTGAGATAGGATCTCACTAAGTCACTGACCTGTCTAGGCTGGCCTAGAATTTATAATTCTCCTGCTTTAGCCTCCCAGAGGGCTGGATTACAGGCATGTGCCACCATCCTTGGATTAAAATACATATTATAAAGATATAATCTCTATTATTTTTCTTGAAATCAGCTGAAGGCACTATTTTCGTTTTCCAATATTTATGAAAATTTAGACATTGTAAGAAAAGTTGTACAATGAACAACTGTATTCTACCACCTAGATTCTGTAATATTTGATTATACATCTCTAGTCCACTGTAATTTTGATGTATTTTAATATCAGTTGCAGACATTCTTATATTTTATCTATCCCAAAGCTTTTCAGCATGTATGTTGAGTTCAGTATTTTTTTTCTTTTGAAGCAAAATCTACACGAGTGAATCTTAAGTGTACACAAGCCAGTTTTGCAAAATTATTTCCAACTTGTCTTAATAACATCTGTAAAGCTAAAAATTTGATGAACAAGTTATTTTTTTTTTGAACGAGTTAATGTTCTTCGATGTCACTGTGTAGTGTCAGTGGTGCCTGTACGGCCTTTCATGACCTGTGTTATTTCCTTTAATCCTCCAAGATATAGGACCTTGGCCCTTGGTACTATGACTGTCTTCACTGGACAGCTGAAAGAAAGAAGCCCTATGAAGGCCAAGGTCTCACAGTTATTTTGTAGCACAGCCAGGGGTTCAGCTCAAGCCTCCTGACTCCCCATTTCAGAACACTGGCTCTGCCCAGTGGCTGCATCCTGTGGTCTGCTCAATTCCTTGTCTCTTGGCTTCTCCTCTACTGCTACCTCCCTTTCCTGGCCTTCAGTTGTCCTCTTGATGTTCTACTTGACTTAGTACTCTTTTCTCTGCTGGGGTTCAGAACACAATACCTCCAAATATGGCACTGTAGCAATTAAGAAAACCCATGAAGCAAGGTCACTCTCACTTTTCTCCCCCTTTCTGTGTGACAGTAGCCATTAAGGACTTCTATGACTTACTTCATCTGAAAGTAAGTCATAATAACCCTATTCCATAGGGGTCCACCCCATACTTGGAGGTCAAGAAGAATCTGAATGGACAGGTCCCCCCATTTGGATTACATTTTTTTATTTTTATTTTTTGGTTTTTCTCCGGTACCGGGAACCGAACTCACGACATTGCGCTTGCCAGGCAGGCACTCTGCCGCTGAGCTAAATCCCCAGCCCCTACATTTTTTTTTCTGGAGACATTACGTCTTGCTATGTAGTCCAGGCTGACCTCAAATTCATAGCAATCCTCCTGCTTCAAACTCCTGAGTGCTGGGATTACAGGCTTGTACTGTCATGCCTGGCTTAGATTACATCCTTTTTTGTCTAATCATATTGCTATACAACTGTCCATTCTTTGTTTTTTTTTTTTTTTTTTTGACACAGGGTCTTGCTGTGTAGTGTAGGCTGACCTTGAATTCACTATGTAGCTCAGGCTGGCCTTGAACTCAGTGATCCTTCTTTCCTACCTCAGCCTCCTGAGTGCTGGAATCACAGGCATATGCCACCATGCCTGGTCTTTTTTCTTTTCTTTTTCTTTTTTCTTTTTTTTTGAGACAGCCTCATTATGTTTTACTGGTGGGGCTCTAACTCCCAGAGAACCTCCTGGCTCAGTCTCCCGAGTATTGGGATTACAGGCATGTGCCACAATGCTTGGTTCTACAGGTGTTTATTTTTCATCCATTCTGAGCACAAAAATAGTTTTGCCTGGATTTTCTTTCTGAAGCCTCTGATGTCCTGTGAAATTTTGATTAAATACATTTGTTATGCTTTTTTTGTTTTTTGTTATACGGGTGTCAGCCATGACCTTGTGATAAGTGAGGAAGATACTACTTTTTTTTAACTTAGATCTCTATGTGCTTCTTTACCTGTTCCCTGAGAGTCCTGATTCTTTACTCTTTTCTTCTCCAGAGTGTGGGCATGCTTATCGGGAGAATCAAGTCCATCAGAAGCATTCATCTTCCCATGGCACCCTGATTCCTAGACCCCCAGAGGGGACACCACCAGACAGAAGCACTCCTGCCCAGAAGTACCCACCATCTGCCTCGCAGCCTACCCCAAAGCCTACCCTTCTGCCAGGAACATTCTTCTTGGATAAACATCTCACCCACCTCAATGAAACCACCACTCCCATTGTGGGTTACAGTCAGGAAGCTGGGTGTAGGATTAAGGGGAACCAGAAAGAGCCCAAAGAAAAAGCAGGTGCTCCTGGTGGATCATCAGCTGTGGTGCCAGTACTGTCCCTCCTAGTCATTGTCTTCCTCTTCACTGGAATCTTCTTCTACATGAAGTGCAGAAGGAGGGAGGTGCAGTCACAGCAGTACTCTCCAGTTGGTATGGCCTCTGTTTAGATGTACCTCCAAAGCTTCATGCAGTCATAGGTGGGGCTTTCTGGAGGTGGTTGGATCTAGGGTGTATGATGCAGGGATCATGGATGTGATGCTGGGATTGATTCATGATGTGATGCTAGGATTAAGGGTGCCCCACCCTGGGTATGAGTGTTACCTGCCTGAAGAGGGGGTAGCCTGGATAAGATATAAGGGACAGAAGTAGGGTTGCTGTGGTCACTGCTTGTCACTTGCTGCTTACTATTTCTCTGATGGCTGCCTTCTGCCTGCCCAACTTTGCCATGGAGTTTCTCCTCTGTGATCCCTGTCTGCTGTGCCATCCTGCCTTGGGGCCAGCTATGGACTAAAAGCTCTACATAGTGTGAGATAAATAAACCTTTCCTCCTTTAACTTTGGGTGTTGTGTATTTTGTCCCAGCAATGAGAAAAGTAATGAAGACAGTAGGTAATCCCTCACCCAGGGACCCAGAGCCTTCCTTGAAGGGATACTGGTTCCTGTAGTTCTCAGGGAAACCTGACCCAACACACAAAATTTAAGGCTCCTGTACTGTGGACTACAGGCTGTGATGGAAGAGCCGGTAGAGACCAGTAAGTGGAGGGAGAGGAATGCTACTATGGGTCCAGGCCCAGTGCTTGGCTTTTAAAGCCTGGTGATGCTTGGAGCAAGGTGAGGCTAGACCAGGCTAGCAGGAGATAAAGCTGTGGAGGAGGGTAAGGGCCATTGTTTCAATTCATAAATCTTTATTGAGCACTTTGTGTGTACAGATTCTAGGGTTAATATCTGGGAGTCTGATTTCCCACTTAAGCTACTATTCCTCCCCAAACTCCCCTTGATCTCAGAACTCATCTCTCAATTTCTTTTTCCTTTCCAGACCTATAGCTTTATCAACACACACTTGCCACACCAGACTCCAGTGCCTGAGCCAAGGATAGAAGCTTGAGAGTATGGACTGATTTCTTTTGTAAATACTTTATGTAATTAATATAATTTTTGGTACATTTTAAGCAATTGCCAAGTTTAATATATTACTAACTGCCCTCTTAGTTTTCCCTTTTAAAAATATGCAATTCCACCAGGCATAGTGGTGCACACCTGTAATCCCAACACTTGGGTGGCTGAGGCAGGAGGATCACTGTGAGTCCAGCGCCGGCCTGAACTACACAGCGAGACCCTGTCTCAAAACAAAACAAAACAAAACAACAACAACAAAAAAACCTCAAACACGCAATACCATAAAATCTAGGGCCTGAGTTGTAGCTTTTTTTTTTTCCCCGGTACGGGGAATCAAACTCACGACCTTGTGCTTGCCAGGCAGGCACTGTGCCGCTAAGCTAAATTCCCAGCCCCTTTTTTTGTCTTCTTGAGACAGGGTCTCACTATGCAGTTCAGGCTAGTCTTGAACTCACTTTGTAGCCCAGGCTGGCCTCGAACTTGCAATGATCCCCCTGCCTCAGCCTCCTGAGTGCTGGGATTACAGGCATGTACCACCACGCCTGGCTCCTGAGTTGGAGCTTTTAGTGATACCATGCTTTCCTAGCATGAGTGAGGCCCTGAGTTCAATCCCTAGTCCTGCAAAAACTACATAAAAAACAAAATATGACTTTTATACTGCATAATGATGGTATGGGCAAGTTCTGTACGTTTTAACTAGTAAATATTACTTTTAGCTTTACTGACTCTTCTTCCTGCAGACATTGGCTCCAGGCCCTTGCTGCCTCATGATGACACCTGGCTTCAGCTTCTCTGCTGAGGGTTATCCAGAGACTAATAGTTCCCTTTGGTCACAAATCCCCCTTCACACTACGCCAGCTATTCTTCCCAGTCCCACACTCAAGGGCTAGGCTTTCCCATCCTCTCTCCTGAGTAGCTGCTGTGCTGATATACAGGCTGGGCTTATTTCCTCAATCCCTTGCATCACTCATAAATACAGAACCTGATTTTTAAAAATTGTTCATGCTTTTATTAAAAATCTTAGATTATGTTTTGGCTCTTTCAATAAGGAAGAATGTATCTTCACTGGGCCAAGTTTTTGGGAGGCAGGGTATGTGTGGAGGGTGATGACTGCATAAAGTGGGTTGGGTGGCTGAATCTCCAGCTCCTGTCTGAGCCTGTGAAGTATATGACAGGAGCGCCCTGCTGGAGGAGCCAAGGCACAGCTGTGGTCAGGCCTCAGTTTTAGTTTCTCCATTTCCACCTTCTGCCCCTTTGTTCAAGTTGACGCTGATCAGTAGGGCACGCATGTGTCAGTCCCCACACCCCAGCCCTCAGGTCTCTAGTGCAGGTCATGGTCTCCTACCATACTCTGGATCCCCTTCCGTGGCTTAGCTCTCCAGCATCTGCTCACAGGTTCGGGCAACATCACTGAGCTTGAGGCGGGCATAGTCGACTCGCTTCAGAGCCATTTGACAGTCCTTCCTTGAAGAGTAGCTGGAGCCCTCATGGGGCTGCCCTGTGGCCACCTATGGGACAGTGAGACTGATGAATGGAGCACTGTCTCCCCTACCCATGCCCCAATCAGTCATTTCTTCCCTCAGTTTGATGTGTTAAGCTGCCTGGTAGCTCAGTGACCTGCAGCAAATCACTTAACTTCTGTTAACCTCATGGGTGAAATGCGGGTGACCATAACTATTTCCTAGAGCTGTAGGATTAGATAAGGTAATACAGTGCTCCACTCACAGTCAACTTTAGTAAACAGCGGTAGCTGTTGTAAGGACGGACTTCGGAGCTTTCGGGAGGTAAGCATCTGAGGCCTCACGCCTGGAGGTCACTCCAAGCTTGTGGCTTCAGTATTGCTTACATGCCAACTCTCAGGCACTTCCCCATCCAGCGCCTCAGGTATAATCCCAAGGTAGACAAGGCCGCGTTGAATGTTTTCCCTTTTAGCGGAAGAAACCAGCCCTCGAAGGAAAGGGTCCGTGAGGTCCAGGTGGTGCCAAGTTGGAAGGCTTGATCTGATTTTGCTCAGTTAAGCTCCGCGGGGGCGGGGGGGGGCAGGTTACCCCTAAGGTTGGGGCGAAGCACGGAGGTGGGCCTGCAGCGTCTCCCAGATCCACTTACCTGAGTAAGGTAACGGATCTGGGCCGACAGCTCCGCCTCCACGTGCTGCACTGAAGCGGTGAAGGCCGCCGCCTGCCGGTCTAGCAGCCGCTCATTGGTTTTTTCCTTGGACAGTTCTAGGATCACGGTCCCTGCCGGGGCGGAGAGAGGGCGGGGTTATCCAGAGACTAGCAGCGTAGCCCCGCCCAAAGGCTCACCACTTCCCCGCCCACCTTTTGCTGCGCATGCGCTTAAGAGCCCACCCGCCCAAGCGTGGCTTGTAGTCGGCTCGCTTTCGCTCCAAATAGCTCGTCGCATCCCGAACCTGCATTCTGGAGGATGGCGCCGATTTCCCTCTCGATGTCTTCTAGGGCGCGTAGTCGCTCATTCGCCAGGCTGTAGGTGGCCATTGTCCCTCTGAGAAACTCCAAGAGATTTTCTCCTGAGGAGGGCGACTTGGGTGCCCGGAAGTGGCTGTCAGTTTGCGCCTGCGTAAAGGGTACACTACAATTCCCAGGACGCCCAGCGCGGCCTCGCCCTTCTTGGCCCTTCCCCCCACCCCCGGAGAACTACAACTCCCAAGGAGTCGTGCGCCTGGCCTCTGCGCCGCCACCACGCGACCACCTTGGGTAAGAAACAATATTGAGTTAGCTCCTGGCTTGAGGCTGTTCAGACCTCATCACCTTTAAGACACTATTTTATGGACTGTATTTCATTTATTCAACAAGAATTTATTAAGAGTCGGCTGGGTTCTAGGTAATGGTGGTAGTAGTCCTAGGGTATTCATCCAGGCTGGATAGCCATGGGCCCTTTGTCTGCCAACCTCACCTGGGGAAAGCTTGGCTTGGTGAGTGTTAACGTTATTCTTCCTAGGGTTCTCCCAGACCTTGAGCCTAACTGGAACACAGACTATCGACATATTCTCGGATGCTGGCTCCTTCTAGCCTTTCCCCTTTCCTTTTCTGCTTACCTATTCTGTGCAGGGTCTGGAGATATAAAGATGAATGAGATGGAGACTCACGTGACAGTGGCATAGATGTTTTGTTAGAGATTTGGCAAGGACCACTGAGAAAAGATTCTTGGAGGAAATGCTTCTTGAATAGACTCCTAGAGGGCTAAATAGATGGATGAGAGGTTGGGGTGGAAAAGCGAACCAGCACAGGCAACAGCATGGTGCTGTGAGGGGTGGTTGGGCCTGGCAGATTTGGAGTCCAGCGGGTTCAGTTAGAGTGGAGTGTGGTGGTTGTTAGGTGTGACAGTGCTGAAACTGGAGAGGGCGCTGGACCAGGAAAAAGCTAAGCTAGGTATTTTGGACTTTATACAGAAGCCCTCTTGCGGCCTTTGGAGGATTTTCAGCCAGTGTGTTACAGCTAGATTTACTTTTTTTCGAAAAACCGTTTTCTTTTTTCTCCCCTCGTACTGGAGATTGAGCCTAGGGCCTTTGCACTGAACTACACTCCCAGCCCTTTTAATTTTTTATTTTGAGAGCTGGGCATGATGATGCGCTCCTGTAATCCCAGCACTTGGGAGGCTGAGGCAGGAGGATGGTCACGAGTTCTAGGCCAGCTTGGACTACATACTGAGTTCAAGGCCAGCCTGAACTACATAGTGAGTGAGACCTTTTCTCAAAACAAAATGAAACAAAATGAAAAAATTTATTTTGAGGCAGGCTATCACTAAGTTGATAAATTGCCCAGGCTGGGCTCAAACTTTGGATCCTCTTGCCTTAGCTTCCCAAAGTGCTGGGCTTACAGGTGTGTGCCACCATGCCTAGCTGGAAAGATTACTCTTGACAGTTTATAAGAAAACATTGAGAGTGAAACCAGGGCCCAAGACTGTAATCCCAGCTGCTTGGGAGGCTGAGGCAGGAGGATCACAATTTAGAGGACAGTGTGGACAAAATAAAAAATAAAAAATGGGACATAGCTTAGTGATAAGAATGCTTACCTAGCATAGGTAAGGCTCTGGGTTCAATTCCTAGTACTGAAAAAACAAACAAAAAAAATACAAGTGGGGGGTTAATAGGAAGACTTTAGGTACACTCTTGAGACAAGAGGCTAAATAGTACCTGAAGAAAGCTTAGAAAACAACGGATTTACCCTACATTAGTAGTATCACATACAATGTGGGTCAAAGTGGTATTAAAATTATGAGGGTTATTTGAAGAAGTTAGATGGCCAAATCTCCTCATTGACTTCATATATCTTGGCAACTACCCTTTCCAAACTATTAGAATGCTGGAAATTTCTTTATTGGAGAGGGAAAATAGTTTTTAGCTTGTAGGACACCTGGGCATAGTTGAACAAAAGACTGCTATGTTAAGCTGAGTGTGGTGGTGCACGCCTGTAACCCCAGCACTCAGGAGGCTGAGGCAGGAGGATTGCCACAAGCTCAAGACCAGCCTGGGATACATAGTGAGACCATGTTTCAAAAAAACAGAAAACAAGGCCAGGCGTGTGGCACACATGTGTAATCCCAGCACTCAGGAGGCTGACGCAGGAGGATTGTTGCCAGTTTAAGACCAGCCTGGGCTACAAAGTGAGCTCAAGTCCAGCCTGAACCGCATAGCGAGACACTGTCTCAAAAAGACAAAACAAAACAAAAAACAACAACAAAAAATAGTACTGGATTGAAAACAGATTAAGTGAAAGTTTATAAACTGAATACTGGTTTCACAACCCTGACAAGCAGGCTAATACTTTCCAGGTTAGAGCCTGCAAGACACTCCTCTGGAAAGTTTGCTTAGAGAAAAGACCTAATTAACATCAGGTGCTCTTCACCAAAGCATGTAACCAGATCACACCATAGTGAAACTCCGTAGTGGGTAAGTCAAATTTGTGTTCATGGAACTTCTAGTCAACTTCTTAGCATCTCTGTTTTTCTGGTAGTGGTGCTGGGGATGGAACCCAGTGGTGCTGTACCACTGAACTACGTCACTTAAGTATAAGCAGACAACAAAGGATTTATAAATTTTTGAAGAAACTTTCTAACATGAAATTTAGAGACTATAATACATGGTGGGTGGGGAGAACAACTTTTGGAGTGCCTGGATAAAAGATACTGTAAAAAAGGATTAGCTGGAAGACAAAGGCACGTACCTATAATCCTCAGTACTCAGGAGGCTGAGGCAGGAGAATTGCTTGAGTTCAGGAGTTTGGGGCTATCCTGGGCAACATAGCAAGACCCTGCCGTTTATTTTAAAAAAAAAGAAATGTCTTCTTGAGTGTCAGCTAGGATTACGTATCTGTTCTTATCAGTTTAATATCTGATACGTTCTCTATTCAAGAACAATATATTAAATGGGTTTTTGGAAATAGGAGATGGAATAGGATCTTGTCTTGTCACTTGTACACATTGATCTGCTATTGCAGTAACTTCAGGAATGGTGTATCCCCTTGGGAAAATAGCCAAGAAAGCACACTTGAAAAATCAAACCCTGGGAGAAGGAGTGGAAAATCTATCATGGATTGAAAGAGAGATTGAGAAACTCCCCTACTAAATGAAAAGATATATAGGAAAGAAAATCAGTTCAGTGAGGCTTAAATTCTAGGGGAGATCACAGAGAATATGAAGAGGGAAAAAAAGACTTGTGCTACCAGATTGATGAAAAGGGCCCATTAAATGCCCACTATAACAGAGAAAAACAGACCTGTACATTAGAACACTAGGCCCAGAGAAAATGTCTTACAAGCTTTCAGAGAGAAAGCAGATCGCATATAGAGGGCGTGATGCTGGGCAGCTTAAAGTAACACTCCACACTAGAAGATGGTAGAGTAGTGCTGTGCCTTTCATATTTTCAGAGAAATGGTTCCCACTTCAGAATTCCATACCCCTGCTGTGTTGAGGTGAAGGCTAAAAATGCAATGATTCCATTTTTCTCCGTAAACTTAATTTTTTCTTGTAAAATAGTTCCATGTGGATTGTTCACTGTGCTCCACATATCATACAGTGACCAGGACTTGGAGTGCAGCCGTGCCGTCCTTTAAATTCTTATACTCGAAAGTGTGGTCTGCAGTCCAGCAGCATGACATTCATGAAAATTGGTTAGAAACGCAGAATCTCAGTTCCCACCCCTGACCTACTGCCTACGAAATTAGTGTTTATGTTTTAAGATCCCCATAGCATATGATTTGTATGTGCGGTACATTTTCAAAACACTGCTGTCGGGAATTCTCTCTATTATCAAAACTGAGTTACTTCCATCCTGGGGTTGCCACTGACTGAAAAGAGGAAGAGAAAACATGGAGGAGGCAGCCTGTCTGGGGGCTCTGCCTAGGAAGTCGCTTATATCATTTCTGCTCACATTCTGTTGAAGGAAACTTGGTCTTATGGTCTCATCTACTCTGGGGTTCTGGGATATCTAGTCTCTTCCTAGGTGGCCAACTACTGTTCTGTCACCATGGAAGAGTAGATTTTAGGAGCTACTGTATCAAGAATCTCACAAAGCCAAACTCTGAATTATGAAGGAAGAATAAAGACATTTTGATATGTACAAGCTCTTAAGATTTTTCTCCTATGGGTACCATTCCTCAGGAAGTTATTAGAGTTAGACCAGAAGAAGAAGAAGAAGGTTGAGTCCAGGCACTAAGACCTTAACTCATGAAAGGTAACTTGTGGCTAAAGGAATTTTAGGGTAGCAGATGTGAAGAACATTTAGTTCATTAGAAGGATCTGGACAGGATTTCTTCAGTGAGATGAAAGAGATGAACATTTTTTTTTCTTGTCTTTTTGAGACAGGGTCTCACTATGCAGTTCATCCTGGCCTGGAGCTCACTTTGTAGCCCAGGCTGGTCTTGAACTCACAACGATCCTCCTGCCTCAGCCTCCCGAGTGCTGGGATTACAGGCATGTGCCACCACACCTGGCTGTGAAAATTGTTTTGTTTCGAATGATTTGAGATGATATGTAAACTTTTGGAAGAGTATGGGGCTGAATCAGTGATAAATTCAGAGAATAAAAAGATTTTTAAAATCATTGTTATTCAGGAAAAACAAAGTTGACTACGGTAAGAAAGGTAATCATAGCATACCATATGAGGCAACTAGAAACATTCTTTGCATAGGCATAAATAAATGTTGCTGTAACCCCAACTGATATAATTCGCTTGGAAGAACAGAGCATGGGGGCAGTGTGGAAAGTGTGTCGTGGTGATCAGCGGGATGAAAGAGGCCTCACTCTTCACTTCCAGTGGGAAGCCAGTTGATGATACTCAAAAATCAAGGAGCAAAATAAGCATGCTTAGAGATGTGGAAGTCAGTGCCAACAGAAACATCTGAAGGAGGTGAAAGGAATTGTCTCTGAGGATAAAGCAATTGGAGGAGGGAGGGACCTACTTTTGTGATAATGAGTCCTTAGTACTGAGTCCTTAAACTGTGGATATAGGTATTACTTTGAAAAGTAAAAGTAAAAGTAATGAAAATTGAGACAGGAGATAAGTGAGATGTACTGTACTATACTGTGAGAGGGGCCTAAAAGTGGAGGGGAGTTTTTTCCTTTGTTTTCTTTCCTCTTTTCTCTCTCTTGTCTGGGAAGACACTTGTGTGGGTTTATTTACCATGGAGGAGGAGCCAGTAAAGAGAGCAGGTTGAAGAGAAGGAGGTGGTTTGACGAATCAAGGCTCGGAGGAGGTGGAAGGGGAAGATGTGGGCACAGGTGGAGGGATTAGCTGTGAACTGGAGAAGCACGTTAACCTTGGTGGTGTAGGAGACTTGGTGTAGATGTCAGTGTTTGCCAGTAGGAGGTGAGAAGCTGAAATCATCCCTCAATCTTTAAACTCTGTGAAAAGCAGAAGTCACTACAAGCATGAGGAAGGCAGAAAATTAGTAGGATGGGAACAGGATAGGGAGGGGACCAGGGACATGAATGGGGCAAAAGATTGCAGGTACTGAGGGCCTGACTTACTTGGTTTTTAGTTTTTTTTGTTTTTTTTTTTTTAAGCGGGGGACAAGGTCTCGCTATGTAGACCAGGCTGGCCTTGAACTTCCATGTACCCCAGGCTGACCTCCAACTCACAATGATTCTTCTGCCTCAGCCTCCTGAGTGCTGAGATTAGCAGGTGTGCACCACCATGCGCAACCCAGCCCCAATTTAGTTTGGGGACCATACATTTTCAGTGGCTCCAAATCCATACCTGAGGCACCTACAATGTGTTCAAAAATATTTGTTGAATAAACAAGTAAATATGATTGTGTGCATTTTCTTTGGCAGTGTGCACCAGCCTACTGTTAGAACAAAGGGGTGCGAAACAGTTGCCTAGATCCAAGGGTAGGCTTGAGATCAGGTATTTTGAAAGGAGGAGAAATGAGTGTGCTACTGAGATAGTGATTGATATAATGATCTTGACATGTAGGCTGGAAAGAAGGGAGTGTCAAACTGAGAAAACAAGGGCCAAGGGCTTTCTTTGTGATTAAAAAAAAAAAAACAAAAAACTAAGAAGTCAGAAAAAAAGTGATTATAATGGATTATCTTAAAATTTTTATTATTATTATTATTTTTTGCCTTTTTGAGACAGGGTCTTGCTATGCAGTTCAGGCTGACCGTGAGCTCACTTTGTAGCCCAGGCTGGTCTTGAACTTGCGACGATCCCCCTGCCTCAGCCTCCTGAGTGCTGGGATTACAGGCATGCGCCACCACGCCCGGCTATTACCTTAAAATTTAAAAACATATGCATTATTAAACTAGAAACTAGAAACAAAATGTTTTGGAACTGGTTAAAGATGATGGTTACATACCACTGTAAATGTATTAAATGCTTTTTTTTTTTGGTGTGTACTGGGAATGGAACTCAGGACCTCATGCTTGCCAGGCAGGTGCTGCACCACTGAGCTATATCCCCAGCCCTTTATTAAATGCTATTGAATTGTGTACTTTAAAATAATTTATAATAACGAATGCAAAAGATATGACAAACTGGGAAAAATATTGATTTGCAAAGTGTACCACAGTGGGTGAATTTCTTTAATACATGAGGAACTCTTAAGGGTACATTGAGCCAGGTGTGGTGGCTCGTGCCTGTTTCCCAGAACTCTGAGAGGGTGAGGCAGGAGGATTCCAAGTTTGAGGCCATCCTGGGCAGTTTATTGAGCTAGCATGACCCTCTTTCAAAAATAAATGAGCGAGTAAGTAAGTAAGTAAATGGTGCTGG
Source organism: Chinchilla lanigera (assembly GCF_000276665.1). NCBI lineage: Eukaryota > Metazoa > Chordata > Mammalia > Rodentia > Chinchillidae > Chinchilla > Chinchilla lanigera. Next base: position 10,122,366 of record NW_004955467.1, on the reverse strand, counting down.
GGATATAGTGCAGTGCAAAGGCCCTGAGTTCAGTTCCCAGTGACACAAAATTAACAAAGATTACATTGAACACATGTAAATGTTGTGGGTTTCTCTTATATGAGAAATCCCAAGTACAAATAAAAAGCAAAATAAAAGACCATAGGAAACAGGGAGGCAGATCTTTTGCAAACAGGAAGGGGAGCCAAGAGGTTGAGGGAGGAAGGTGGGGGGGGGAAGAGGATGTAAAAAGCATTAAGATGTGTCATGTACATGTACCAACTACCCACAGTGAAGGTAGTTATTATGTAACACAAATACATACTAATAAAAATTAAGAGAAAAAATACCATCTTAATAAATAAATTGGGTTTGTCTTCACTTACAGTAAAAGAAATTTTTTTCTCTTTTCTTTTTTTTTGGTACTAGAGTTTGAACCCAAGGCCTTTGCACTGAACTATGTCTCCAGCCATTTTTTGAGACTAAGCCCCAAAATTACGTAAACTGGACTTGAATTTACAGTTCTCTTACCTCAGCCTGCTGGGATTGCAGTCATGTGCAACCACACTTGGTCATAAGAAATGCAGATTAAAATTTGGGTAATTAGCCAGGCGTGGTGGCACACGCCTGTAATCCCAGCACTCGGGAGGCTGAGGCAGGAGTATCCTTTCGAGTTTGAGACCAGCCTGGGCTACAAAGTGAGCTCAAGGCCAGCCTGAACTACATAGTGAGACCCTGTCTCAAAAAGACAAAAAGAAAAAATTGGGGTAATTGTAAATCCACCACTCAGAAGGCTGAGACAGGAGCATTGCCGCAAATTTGAGGTCAGCATGGGCTACACAATGAGTTGAAGACCAGCCTGAACTACATTGTAGGACCCTGTTTCAACCCCCACAAAACAAAACAAAACAAAACTTGGGTCTTACTGGTTAGATTGACAGTGATCAAAAAGCTGCTCACCTTCTTTGATCTAGCAATGTTGCTTTTAGGAAGTTGTCCTATAGGCACACTTTACACATGCAAAAAGACGTATCTTCAAGGATAATTATTGTAGTACTACTGGAATTAGCAAACTAGTAGACATTAACATGTCCTTTGGTAGGAGACTGGTAAAATAAATGACATCTAGGCAATGGAAAGCTGTCTTTAAAAGAATGAACTGGAGCTGAGCTTGCTGACACAAGCCTATGTACTTGGGAGGCTGAGGCAGGAGGATTGAAAGTTCAGGGTCAGCTTGGGCAAGTTAGCTCAAAATGTAAATTAAACAAATTTAAAAATTGTTATTAGTACCAGTAGAAATAAAAATTTTCAAAGAAATGCAGATGTAGCTCAGTGGTAGACTGCTTGCCTACCACATGTAAGGTGGCCGTAGGTTCAATCCCCAGTACCAAAAAAATAAGATAAAAGTAGGAATAAAGTGGATCTATATGTATTTCTTAGGGAATGCACTTACAGATATTTTTTTGTGGGCGCGAGGCATTCCCGGTACCGGGAACCAAACTCATGACCTTGTGCTTGCCAGGCAGGCACTGTGCCGCTGAGCTAAATCCCCAGCCCCCACTTGTAGATGTTTTGTTTTGTTTTGTTTTGTTTTGTTTTACACAGGGGCTTTGTATGTAGTTTAGGCTGGCCTTGAACTTACTATGTAGTCCAGGCAGATCTCATGGCAATCCTCCCGTGTCAGCCTTCTGAGTGTTGGAATTACAGGGGTGCACCAGCACGACCAGCTACTTCTAGATACGCTGTTAAGTAAAAGAAAAACAAAACAAAACAAATAGAAGAGTTCATGATATGTTGTTTTTTGTATGTAAGGTAAAAGAATGAATACATAACCCCACACGTGTGAATACGAAGGGTATGTTTGGAAGGGTTATCATGGCATTGGTGATAGTGCTTGTCTGGGAAAAAGAAATGAAAGGGGGGGATGGGGCAGCAGGGAACCTTCTTTTCATTGTTTACTGTTTTATACTGTTTGGGTTTTTAAAGAAACCACGTGCAGGTATTACCTTCTAAAAACACATTAAAGACAAAAAGCTGTTTTTGAAAAGGCATTGTTCTCAAAGGGTGTGTTAATTGAACATCCAGGTTCATGGCTACTTCATGGAACCTCCTGATTCAAAAACTGGATCTCTATTGTGCCTCCCAGTGGGTTCAGATTCCCTTGAAGTTTAAGATCAATGACTTGAGGTCACAGGAGTCAGGGGGGTGCTGGAGCCTTAGGTTTTATTTTATTGATTGACGGATAGAGACAGAGTCTCACTATGTAGATCAGGCTGGCCTTGAATTCACTGTGTAGCTCAGCCTAGCACTGAACTTGTCAAACCTTCCTGCCTCAGCCTTCTGATTGCTGGATGAAGGTGTGTATTACTCCATCTGGCCCCGGAGGTCTAGGTTTTAGAGAGTGTAGTTCTTCTATGACAAATCCAGAATGGGCAGGATAAGCTGCTCCTGCAAGATTGTTGGCATTTTGGCAGCACTTAAAAGCCTGTGGATAGATAATTATTTAGTTAACATAGGCTCAGAGCCTATGTGAGCTTTCCCTGTTTGCCTCAATAGCCTCTTCAGGATCGCTGGCTATCTGTGCCAGTTCCTGGTCTGCCTCGCAAAATGTACTATTCCTTCTAGCCTTAACACATGAGGCTGCTGTGATCCAGAAGGCTCATCCTTATCCCTGTGACCTCCTAAATCTTCTTTCAGTTCTCTGCTTAAAGGTTACTTCCTCCTGGAAATCATTCCCAGACCCCAGCCTAGGACAGCCTCCTTGTCATGCATTCTCATAGCACCTATACTTTTCCTTGGGACAGATCTTATGACTAGAGAATGATTTTGGTCATTTTGGTTCTACTGCTATGTCCCTATACTCTATGTAGTATGTAACAGAAACTCAAATCAAGAATAAGTGGAGGAAAAAAAGAATAGATGAAGGCTTAAAAAAAATGGTAAGCTACAGGTGTAGCAGTGGGTGATGGAAGTGAGAAATGCCTGTGGTGTTGGTAACTCCCTCCAGCCTAGGCTGGAGCTTTGGCCAAGCTGTGGGCAGTCTCTGATGCATATCCCAGGGGCAGCACTAAGCTTTAGCCCTTATGCAGGACTTGGGCTGTTGGCTACCTAAAGCCTCAGCTTGTGTTAGAAAGGAAGTACTGGCACCGTGAAGATGTCCCTTGTGTGGCTTCTGTCTGGTGAGGCATGCAGATGCGGTCCCATTGAGCCCCAGGAGTGGGCTGCTTGAGCAACCATAAGGAACAGTGGAAGGGAACCCAATTTGGTTACAGCACGTTACAATGTGGTCATGTCTTAACAGCAACAGGGAAGAGCCTGGCCTACACAGCTCCCAGGAGCATCTAGTCTGCAGGGATGTTAGTTATTATTTCTCTTATAACTGACTAAGTTTACTTTATGGTTTTACCAAGCTGTACCATTGAGTGTGGACTGATCAAATCCAGTTCAGTGTTTATTCTGGCACAGGCACACCATAGTCATTCAATAAACATTTATTGACAGCCTGTGAGAGTGGGCTGGGGATGGAGTCAATGGTGGAGTTCTTGACTTATATGCACAAGGCCCTAGATTTGATATCCCACAGCATATACACACAAAAAAGTGATGATAGCCTGTGTGTCAGGTGTCCTGTGGATGCAGAAAAGCATCATGGATGAGCATACCACACACACTTTAAATGCTACAGAGAAAACACACATACTTATGCCTATTAAAAGGTTTATTTTTTTCTTTATGCTCAGAAAGAAATGGCCTTGCCCCCACAGGATGTCATCTTGAAGGACTGGGAGGCTGAGATAGTGACTGGAGGAGTGTGTTGGTGTGAGGCTGAGTGCGGCAGTTTCTCCCCCTTTCTCTATTGTCACAGCTCATTTTCAGTGCCCCCTTCCAAAAACTTTAGGTATGAACAGCCTCCTACCCCCTGGAGGGCTGGAGAAGCACAGCTGTAGTCAAGATTAATGCCCACTTTCAACAAGCAAAGGGTCCAGTGCGTATCTTGCTGGGGGGATGAGGAAGAGGGAGTGAAGGGGCTGGCTGCCGGATGGAGGGGAAGGAGGAAAGGCTGGGATACCCGCCTGCCCGCAGCAACAGCGGGGCGCTCGGTCCTGCCCCTACCTCTCCAAGCACCATCCACTCCCTTTTTCTAGCCCCCCTTCCTAGCAGAACTGGTCATCATAGTCATCGTCCTTCATCCCCTTCAGCCGAAGTCGAGCAAAGTCTTCAAACACAATGTCGTCATCTGTGGCATAGCTTGGTGGTGGAAAGGAGAGGGGTGAGGTGAGGGCTTCTGTCCCTTTTTCTGGCCTCCCACGTTGCCCCTCACCCCTGCCCAGGGACAAAGAAGGGGCAGTAATAGCCTCATAAGGCCAAGTCATCTGGTTTGATACTTTACCCTGCCTGCCAAAAAGAAAAGAAAAACCAAACCAAACCAGGAAGTATGAGGGTAGATTTGAATGTCATGGGAATCTCTGTATCAAAAGGGGGTCAAAGTAGGAAGGTAGGGGAATGCGTTCCTTACTTGGTGTCAAATTCAATGAGGTTGGTATCCACAGGGACATCTGTTTCTGGAGCGGCTGCGGGGAGAAGGGAAGGGAGGGTAGGTGCTGGAAGGAGCAGTTTCTCCACTAGCCCTGCCTCAAGCCCTCCCCCTGCAGGGGACTGGGGGTGGTGCAGTGCTTACCTGTCTGTGGTCTGGGAAGGGGGATGTGATCATGGGGCTTGGGATGCATAAGAACAAAAGGCAGCTCCACAGAGACATCCCTGGGCAAGGGGAGAGGCCACATGAAAAGGGTGACAGTGACGAAGTAGAGCCAGAGAGGACCCCTGTACCCCCCACCAAGCTCCCCTATCACTCACCCGCCTCGAGACACCACCAGCTTCACCTTGACCCTGTAGGACACCAGGATGCCCAGCACCTCCTTGTTGGCCCCCTCCTTCACACTGCAATTGGGGGTTGGGGGAGGGGGAGCTGGATTCAAGGTCCATTGCCCTGTCCCCTAACCTGCCTTGGGGGTCTTGTCAGGACTCCGGGGGGAACTACAAACTCACACTAGTCTCCAGAACTCCAGCAGCGTCAGCTCGGCAATTGTGGCAGTAAACTACACCAAGGCATTTCCCTACGCAGACGCTCCCAGTTGTCTCACCTGACCTGACAGCTCTGCATGTCCTGCTGTCCTCACCTCCTACTCTTCTGTGGTTCCACCTTACCACGCTGGCCTCCAGGCCTGCTGTGTGTGGCTGCATGTGTGTACCCAGTCCCAGGGCACCAGCCGAGGTGCGATCTAGCCCTTCGTGACTCTCAGCCTCTGGGGCTCAGGGGCACCTCACTGTTCTCACACATCAGGCCCGTTCCACCTGCCTTGCAGCTCTCTCTAATGAAACCCTCTTTCCCTGCCTATCCACACCACCTCTTCCTCTGGATCCTTCCTCAGCATTCACCTTCCCTGACAACTCCATTTAAAGACCAGCATACTGGTCTCTGGTTGCTTCTCCAGGACGTTTCTTCAGCATACTAACATTTCACCATTCATCAGATCACCTGCTCTCCCCCACCCCTAGAAAGGGTTTTTTTTCTTTGTTTGTTTTTTTTTTTTTTTTTTGGTCTCTTTTGTTCATTGATTCCTCCCTGGCACCTAGGCAGAGGCTGGCACGTAGCCGACCCTGAACAGAAGTCTGTCTCCTGGCCCCAAGTCCCCAGCCCCGCCCTCACATGGTGCTGGAAGCCAGGTTGGTGTCCTCATGTTTGAGTTTCCCATCCAGAGCAAGACCGCGCTTCTCCCGGTTGTCGCTGAGCAGTGGGGTTATGGTGTACACTTTACAGAACGTGGAACTGGGAGATACCTGGTCACTGGGAGATGGGGACAAAGGGACAAGACTCTTGGAGGGGCTGGGCTGGGCGATGGGGCAGCCTACCATCCCCAGACACCATCTCCTCCTTCACTGCTGCTTTGGGCCCAGGTTTCTAGGGGGTAGGTTGTGGTTCAACCTGCTTAAGAGAATTAACCGCTCGGAGCCAGCTGGCAGTGGACGGAATACCCTTTTAGTGAAATGGTGCAGGGAGAACTCTGGCTGCCACTTATTGTCCTAGGCCTACTCCTTACTCCTCAGATTGGGACCCAGGCCTGTTATGACACTTACTCTTGTTCAAGCTGGGCCACTGGACACTTGTACTGGGCCGTGCTGAAGAGGCAGATGTCAGCATATTGTCTCACTGTGGGGCAGGGTTGAACAGCTCTGGATGAAGTGCAGACTCTCACCTCGCCACACCTGACCACAGTGCAAGCCCACACCACACGGCGTGGGCCCCATCCCCAGCACACCTCCACCTCCTACCCTGACACAAGGCCCTCCCCGCAGCAAACACCAGGCCTCGTACATCGTTCTGCAGCAGCCTAAGTTCTCTGCATCCCGGGAAGTCTCCCACACTGGGATATGGCCTGGGCTGTCGTCACAGCACAAGCCACTTTTGTAGGACCTCCCTCCCCCAAGAGCCCCTTCCACTCCCACCTCCTACCAGAGACTCTGATCTTCTTGACCGTCTTGGCGGAGTTGTTGGTGACGTGGACGTTGACACTGAGGGGCTCCCCATGGTAGTACAACTTTCGAAGGGAGGGGCATCATGTGAATTGCACATTGTTTACTAGCTCCCTTCCTGGTGTGCTCCCTGCCAGATGTGTCGCTCTGCCCCACACCCCCACCCCTAAACCCAAGCCCACAGCAACGCCACATCCAGCTGAGGCAACCTTGAAAATGCCATCTTGTCTGTGGCTTCCCCCTTCCCCCAGGGTCTGGCCTGCCTTGCAGCACCTCTGTCACCCTCCAGGCTCACCTCCTTGTCCAGGGACGCCTCGAGGTGCAGGGACCGGTCAGACATGAGGAAGTGGCGTGTGGTTTCTGCTGAAGGCTGGGGGCCAGGCTTCTCTGGGGCAAACTGCACTTTTCGGATCACCAGTCGCACAGAGTTCCTGGGGTGGGGGTTGGAAGGGAAGGAGTCAGTCCCCGGACACCCACAGCCCACCTCCCACCTCCCACAGGGGCCTGGGACTCCCAAGAAGCAGGGAAGAAACGGCTAAATCATACACAAGGCTGCTGCCCTCACCTTTTGTGGCTTTTCTCATCTAGTGATTTGGCACAGAAAGCTCGAATCTCAAAGTCTACCCCGCAGGCCTCGAGAAGGGGAGGAAAGGCCACATCTTAGCCCAGGTTCCTACCGTCACCCCACCCCCTCTTCCTTCCTCCTCACTTCCCTCCTCTTGTTCAGAAAATCTTGCCCCATCATGGTGTAAAGGACATAGGGACCGTCTTTCCCCTCTGCCTCTTTGCGGCTGACATCCAGCAGAAGTTCGTTAATGGTTATCTGTGGGCAGCCCCCACACCCAGGTGCGTGCAGGGCAAGAACAGGCGGCAGGGTGGCATGTGCAGTGACCACACCACACACACCCACATCCATAAGGCATTGGGTGGGCAGGCAGGGGGTGGGGACTACACACAGACATTTCCCTACCCCCAGTCCCACTCCCACCCCCAGTGACCCTGGGTTCTTATGTGTAGGGACCTGTTCTGCCCACGCACCCTCAAAGCCCTTCCTCCAGTACCTTCCCTGTGTCCTCCGGTCCTGGCTGCAGGGTGACAGAACAGGGCAGATTCTGGGGTATCTGTGGCAAAGGAAAAGGAAGGCTTCAGTCCTTGTGCAAAGCCTCACATCTTCCAGCTCAATTTAAGAGGCTGAAGCAAGGGCCCCTGGGGATGAGAAAGGAAGACGCAAAGGGCCCCAAGGAGGAGGCCAAGACCAGGGCTTTCTGAGTGCAGGTTCCAGATCTGCCTGTGACAGGTGCCTCACCCCCTTCACCCCCACACAGTCCCAGACCCCTTCCCTTGCAGAAGGGGGGGGCATCCTCACTGTGAAAAAAAAGGGGTGGGCATGCTGGCCCAGCTTCCTCAGCAGCCGATCCTGCAGGCGGGTGAGGGGCCGGGGTGGGTTGGGCACTGGGGGGAAGGCCTGGTAGGTGGCGATGAACAGGTCTTTGCGGAAGGACAAGCCCAGCACATCCAGGTCTTCACGGCCGTAGCGAAAGGCGCAGGTGAGGGTCACAAACACTGGCAAGGGAGGGCAAGGTGGAGTCAGGAGCACCCCTTTCCCTGATTCCCTCCAATACCTAGGCAGCCACAGCTCCTTCCTTAGCGGCATCACTTTCCTAAGTTTCTCTACTCTCAGCCTGCCATCTCTCTGGGGTACCCCTCTAATGCCAGCCCATAGCATGTCTCCCTCTCCCTTCTTCCCCTAAGGGCCCTGGACTTGGAGCCAGTACCTTTTCGGTCCTTCAAGTAGTCAGGGTCCACGAGCACTACTCCATCTAGGTAAGAGACACACAGGCCTGTTTCTGAAGGGGTCTCACCCTGTCCCTGGGCCCAAAGCTTTTTTTCCTCTTGATTTTTTGAGGTACTGGGGATCAGACCCAGGGCCTTCACACTGAGCTATATCGCCCCCCCCCCCACCTTTTTTTTGAGACAAGAGTCTCAATAAATGGTCCAGGCTGGGCTGAAAATTATGGTTCTCCTACCTTAGCCTCACGAGTGCTGGGATTACAGGTGTGTACTATGCCTGGGTCTCTTCCTTCTTGGGGGATGAGCTGTCCATTTCTGGGCAAACTTACCTACAGGATCCACTTTGTCCAGGTGATCTACAAAGTCTCGCTTGCCCAAGTACACGGTGAGCTGAGGATGTCATAGGGTCACAGGGAACATCGGGGAGGATGGTATCATGGCACCAGAGCCCTAGAAGTGGCTGAACCTGCCCCAGACTCCCCGGGCTGGGCTATCAGGAAGGGGTTTCTCCCAGTAGTGTTGGAAGGTGAGGGTGATAGAGTTTTCCAGACTACCCAGCTGAGCTTTAGGCATTTTAGCAGCTCTCAAATCTTTTTTCTCACTTCTGCCCACCAGTCAGGTAGGGGTGTGTGTGTGTATGTGGGGTGTGTGTGTGGGGTGTGGCGTGTGTGTGTGTGTGTGTGTGTTTGAGCCCTCAGGGAGGACTCAGCCTGACCAGCTGGTTAGAACTGGTTAGAGAGCAGCTGCTACCTTCACTAGGTCCCCTCAAGAGGCTGCAGGCTCCTCAGAGGGTTATATGATAGGCAGCTAGGCAGAGGGTGGGGGTTGCTTCTGGCTCTTTGGTCTTGCTTAGGGACTCAGGTCTGCCCCACCCAGCCTTGTGGCTGGCTCTGGCTGAGCAGCCTTTGTGGCAAGGGGCTTCAGGAGGGAAGGAAGTCAGCGTCTAGCTGTCACAGGAAGTGGGGAGCTAGGGTTGGAGATGGTTTAGGGGCAGGCTGGGTTTGGTAGGGCCCAGGGAGGGTTAAAGAATAAGCACGGTAGGTGACTCACCTTGCAGTTAGGGCTTGACTTCTTGAAGACCCTAATAAAACAGAAAGGGAAAGCCCACTGCCTCCCTCAGACTCAGCAGGGCCTCCTCCCCCAGGACCTTATCCCTCCCCAGCTGGAGAAGCAAAGCTTACTCCAGGTCCCTGGCTGGAGGCTTTGCCCAGCTCTCCCCCTCCCACTTCTTTCCAGAAAGTCTGTCATATTTCTTATATGACCAGTTGCCAAGGCTTCTCTTGTCTTTGGGCCACCTTCATGAATTCCCTTCTCTCTACAGTAATGGCCACTGGCTGTCCCAAGAACCATCCAGGCTCTTCCCAGAGGGAACTTGAATGGGCAGGCTGCAGCAGTGTTTGGTTCAGACCTAACTATCTTTCCGTCTGACCTCCAGTTCCAATGACAGCTGGAGTATATGAAGAGCAACAGCCCTGGCTTTTGCCCCTCAAGTGGTTTCTATCATAGGCACTATCAAAGACTGCCCCCGTTCCACTAGTCTTCAGCTGTCTCCATCTCAAGACAGTAGCACTTTAAAAGCCTACTCATTTCTCAAGGCTTAGCTTGCTATCACCTCCTTTAGGATGCAGACCCAGCCCAGATCTCCCCGGGCACCCCTTTTCTTTTGGGTTCCTGTCACATCTTGTTTATCTTTTCTTTGTGGTATGACAGCATACAAGGGCAGTATGCTGTGTATCATTTGTCTCTCTTCTTCGACTGAGTCTCAGAGGACTTGTTCATTTAGGCACCTCCAGTGCAGTGGCAGCCACATGACGAACAAGATGGTGATGGCTAGTATTTAACTGGGTGAATATTCCACGCCCAGCTGTTAAGTGTTTCAGGTGTTATCTCATTCAATGCTCTTAGCAATTCCCATGAAAGACAGCCTAATATCCCTATGTTACAAGTGAGGAAACTGAGGCATGGAGAGGCCAAGTATTTTGTCTGAGATCATGCAGAACGCATAAATAGTGGAACTCAGATACAAACTGAGGCAGTTTGGTTTGAAGTCCCTGCCCTTAACCACTAAACAGTTACACTGTCCGTCTTTGTAAATGGTAATCTGTAGAACTGAAGGGGTTTTTCTAACCCCTCCCCACTCCTGCTGCTGAAACAATCTAATCCTGGACTCACTGCTGGGAGGTTAGGGAAGTGTCTGGAGACCCTAATCGTCTGGCCACTGTGGACCTGCCCTTTGAAACACCATCCTATCCCTTCCAGTCCACTCTGCCTCAACAGTAGTTCCTGGAAAGAGTCCCCAGATAACAGAAACTGAAATCCCGCTAACTATCCCATCCCTCCAACCCCACCATTCCAGTCTCTACTATAACAAGTTCACAGGCCCTTTCTCCTTGAAAGGCCAAGCTGTCCAAAGGTCATACAGCAAAGGGTATGGAGGCCCCCTGGTGTCTCCAACCAATAAAGGAGCATAGACACGGACATGGTGGCAGCTAGAATAAAAACCCTACCTTTTGGCCCAACTTGGGGGCTGATTGCTATGTCATCATCCATGCTCTCCCTCCCTTTCACTTCTGGTTTTCCTCTTTGTCCCAGTGCTTCCTTCCACTTAGGAGCCCTGACAGAGGGCTGCAACAGTCCCAATCCATTGGCCAAATGGATTGTAGCTCTGGGTTAACTGCACTGGAGCAACTACAGGGCACCTGCCCCTTGGATCCTAACCCAGCCACCCCTTGCCAGCATGCACATACTGAGGCTGGCCAAGGAGAAAGAGTATGGGAATGACCAGGGAGGTGCCCAGTGTGTGTGTGAGGGAGCTGAAACAGATGCCCCTTTGCACTTCCTGCTATTCTCTCCATTTCCTGTGGCCCAGAATTTGATGAGGGTGGAGGGAATTATGCCAAGTCAGCAGTCCCTCTTTGGTCACTCCATCGCCCTCCCTGAACCACATAACGGAAATCAGGGGGCCTCCCTCAAGTCAGCGACTTCCCCTTTTTCTGGGGTGTTTAATCCCTAATCCAGGATGCCAATCTTCCCTCTGATCATCTCTCTTCGATACTGGTCCTCGATGCTCAGAAACCTGGCTTCTAATATTCTGGGAGAGGGGAGTGGTGGGGCTGATGGGGTGTTTTGCAGAATAAGTGAAGGCTTGCTGAACCTCTCTGAGTGGAAGCATACAGCTCCCACCTTTTCTTCCTTTGCTCCCACTCTCCTGGGACTCAGACATTCACCCCTGACTCTTTGGGGGTGTTGGGTCGCAACAGGAAGTGGATTTTGCTACAGTGAAAAAAAAAAAAGAGAACTCGGGGTGTCAGTGCAAGGAAGGAGCCTCAATTGCACAGAAAACATCCGGGGAGTTGTGCTTTGGACAGAACTACCTCCCCCTTTCACCCTGAGGAGAGGGATACAGCCCAATTTCCGGGAGGCTCGCTATGCACTCTGCTCCCTCAAGATGAAGCTGTTGCTCTTAGTTAGCCAGGGGGAGAGAAGTTTGGAAGTAGAGGCACCTGGCCCTTGGGACAGGTAGGAGCAGCCTGACTGCCCGTAGGGTATTGCACAGGAGGCGTTCTATTGGTTGGCCATGAGTCTAGGGAGGATCCCCTTCCAGCATCCAGTCTCCCCGTGTACAACCCCTCGGGACCGGCCACCTGCTCCTTCCTCCGCCCCAGTATCGCAGCATGCACGAGAGAACCCAGTCGTCTGAACCCTACATCTCAGTGAGAATCCCGACGTCTGGATCCCGATCCCTTTCGGGCCTCTCCTTCTGCAGGCTCACGCTCATACCCCCTCCCCATTATCCTCAAGGACCTAGGCGTGCGGCCCCGGATGGCTGTCCCCTTGGGACTCAAGGGTCCCGAGCCTGGATTCTCTCTTCGTTGTCCCGGGGACCAGCCCGCCAGCCGCCGCCGCCCATGCCCCGCCGCGTGGCTCCACCTCCCTTACCTGGTCCCGGGTTTCTCCCCCATGGTGTGCACGCCGACCGGTTCGCGGCTTGCGAGCACCCTTCTCGCCCGCTGCTAGGACCCTGCTCCTCCCCGCGCCACTGGGCATGCGCACCCTCTGCTCTTTCTCCTCCTCCCCCGCCCCTCGGGTTTTAGAGAACCCGGGCCAGATGCGTCAGCCGGATTGCGCGCGCCCCGGCGCAGCCCGCCCTCTCCTCGCCGACAAGATCGGTGATTGGCTCCGCCCCGCACCCTCCGCCTTCGGTTTCCTCGGTCTCGCAGGGGGAGTCCGCCCTCCGCGGCACTGTTCCCGCCCATCTCTCCGCCCCCTCGCAACTCCAGAGAAACTGATTGGGCCTCTTTAAACGAAGGCTCCCGCCTTGCAGGAGTTTAGAGCCTCGGGATTGGCACCCCGGCATCCAGAGCCCTGCAGGGGTCCCCTCCCCTTTGTTTGCTTTCTCAGTGGCGGTGGAGGCGACGGGGGCGGTGGAGGCGGTGGAATGAGCTCAAACACAGTCTGGGAAGAGGGGCGAGGAGGGATGCACACGTGGGTGCGCCGTTCCAGTTGCGTGATGCTTGCTTCAGTGCGCGTCGCTCACCCGCTCAGCTCAGAACGTCTCGTTTTGTTGTGGTATCTTAGCTCCCTCTGGTGTTTGTCGTCATGCTCGCAGCGGTCCTTTTTACAATGTCTCTGACTTCACCTCCTGTACCCACCTATCCCGGCAGACTTATCCACCCACTCACCCATCTGTCCGTCCGTCCATCTATCCATCCTACTTGTTACTAGTAACTATGCCAAGCACGTAAGAATTACCATGGCCCCTGCCTTCCTATATATATAGTCGAAACACAAACAGGTATTCTAAGCCCAGGAACGCTATAATAGAGGTATGACTCAGAAGACAAAGGAGCTAAAAGCACTTGGCCATCGCGGGGGAGGAGGGAGTTCAGGCTGTCTAGAGGAAGGGAAATTTGAGGACAGTCGTTCTGAGGATGGGCAGAAGTGGAGAAAAAGCATTCTAAAGAGAAAGGAAGGCAAGGCACATCCTGTTCTGAACATGACTGAGAGGGTCCGGAACATCTTGTGGAGGATTTCTTCCTGTAACAGGTGAAGGAGAAGACCAAGACTTCCTCGCAGGTGGACCCATGCAAACGAATTTTTTTGTTTTTTAAGCAGAGGAGTGGCTTGGTGAGCTACCCCTTTTTAGAAGATAATTATGGGCATGCACTACCATGCTTGGCAAAATCTACTGTATTAGGAGAAACTAATATATATACAATTTCAGAAAGATATTCAAGAAGGCCAAAAAGAATGAGGTATACCATATCTTGGGTGGGAAAACTCAACATGAGAAAGATATCATTTTCTCCCACATTACCTTTAAATCTAACACCGTATCATATAACAAGATGGGGTGGAGAACATTACTGTAGACAGCTAAGTTAGGTAGAAATATTATAGATAGACAGGGCTAGGCCCTTGAGGGAGTCAGTGCAGAGGATAAAGACACACTACAACTGTGGCTAGAGGTGCACCCATTGAAGGCCAGGCCTCAGACCTACATGCCTCTCCAAGGGACAAGCAATATACTAATTGGTGTTACCTGGTCCAGTAAAGTCTAGATAGACATCAGTGATCCCTGGGGGTGACCAGGACCTCCTGACTCATCTTTTCCAAAAAGAGTCCTTGTTCTTTCCATGTACATTTGCTACATGACCTGCTTCCCCATTGGGTCATTATTACTTAAGTGGCTATACTTGTAATCTTATTGGTTGATCATCGTTTTGACTCTATACTCACCTTGTGATTTTGCTCTATAAAACTTCCTCTGAGAAGTGGGCTCATTGGCAACCCACTTTCAGGTCTCTTCCTATCTCTCTCGATAAATATTTCCTACTCTTAACCTCCATTGTTCCTTAGAATTCATTTCTCAATTTTGGGGGACATGAAATTAGCATATCTGATATCTAGCAGGTTGGGAGTTATATTTATTTCCCTTATTATGTTTCTAAATATAATCAGAAGAATCAACTTTCAAATATAGACAACAATTCTAAAATACTAATTGATGAAAAGGCACTTGTCTTAAGATAATTTATTATGTTACAATAATTAAAGGGCTGGGGATTTAGCTCAGTGGCAAAAGCACCTGCCTGGCAAGCTCAAGGTCGTGAGTTCAGTTCCCGGTACCAGAGAAAAACCAAAAAAAAAAAAAAAAAAAAAAAAAAAAAAAAAGAAAAATACAATAATTAAAATTGTGAACCAGGCTTGGTGGTGCATGCCTGTAATCCCAGCACTCAGGAGGCTGAGGCAGGAGGATCGTTGTGAGTTCAAGGCTAGCCTGGGCTACAAAGTGAGCTCACAGGTGGCCTGAACTGTACAGTGAGACCCTGTCTCAAAAAGACAAAAAAAAAAATTAAAATTGTGTTGTTGGCACAATAAAACTAAAAAGAGCAATGAACAGAATGGAGTCTTAGAGCCAGGGATATAGCTCAGTGGCACAAATGCCTGCCCAGCAAGCGCAAGGTCCTGAGTTCAATTCCCGGTGCCAAAAAGTACCAAAAAAAAAAAAAAAAAAAAAGAATGGAGTCTATATAAAGACCTACTTGGTAGCATGTCAAGTTAGTGGAGAAAGAATGGTATATTCACTAAATAGGCTTGCGACAGCTGTCTATCTAGTGGGGAAAAAGAAGTTGTATCTTTATCTCATATATTAAATAAATGATAAAGATCTAAACACAGAGTAAAATTTTGAAAGTTTTAGGTAGGGCATGGTGGCACACACCTGTAGTACCAGCACTTAGGAGGTGGAGGCAAGAGAACTGACATGAGTTTGAGGCCAGCCTGAGCTTCATAGCAAGACCCTGTCTCAAAATAAAAACAAAACCAAAAATGAACACAAACCAAAAACCCAGAAAGAAAGTTTGAGGGAAAAAATTTTAAAAAAAAATTTGGATGTTGAGTAAGGCCTCCCAAGATATCAAATCCCAGGCTTATAAGTAACAATAACTAACACTTTATTGTATCTACCATGTGTAAAATGTTGTTCTAAACATTTTACAATATCAACTCCTTTAATATTACTCTAGGACTTAAGGCTTTATGCTTATTCTAATTTTACAGATGAAGAAATGGAGGCACAGGTAAGAGATTGATGGAATTACACAACTAGTAAGAAACAAAGTTGGCGTTTGAATCCAGTGGTCTGGCTTCAGAGTCTGTACTCTTAATCACACCTTACTTCCAAAATACCGAGATTTAAAAATAATGATAATAATAAAAAAGACAAACTGGTAGAAACCCCTGGTAAAGGTCATGAAAAGATAATAAAGAAGAAATACAAAGGTACATTCAACATATAAAAAGTTATTCTATTTTACCAAGGATCAGGGAAAGGAAGGTAAAAAGAGGAGATAGTTTTGATTACTTGGGTTGACAAATTTAAAAATACAACGTTCATGTTGGGACAGTATATAAGGCACCAAACACTATACAACAAAGCTGGCATAGGTATAAATTGATGTAATCAGGCTGGGGAAATAGCTTAGCTGCACAGCATCTGCCTGGCAAGCTCAAGGTTGTAAGTTCAATTCCCAGTACCATCACCAAAAAAAAAATTGATGTAATCTTCCTAGAAGGCTTTTGCCAGTGCCTATCAATATTAAAAACAAGCATTCTTGCTAGGTGTGGTGCTGTACACCTGTAATCCCAGCACCCTGGGAGGCTGAGGTGGGAGGAGTATAAGTTGTTTTTTTTTTTTTTTTTTTAGGATTGTAAGACTGAGCCCTGGATGGGCAATTTAGCAACCTAGCAAGATTCTGTCTCAAAATAAAAAATAAAAAAGAGGTGAGATGTAGCTCAGTGCTAAGACTCTAGGTTCAGTCCCTGGCATTGCAAAAACAAACACCAGCAACAAAAACAAACAAAAACCAACCACCACCACCAGCAAAAGGCATTCTCCTTCACCCCAAAGTCATTTATTTACTCAACTCAACAACTGTTTACTGAGTACCTACTATGCATAGGGAGACACTGTTCCAGGTGATGTAATAAAATAGTGAAGAAGACAAGGGTCCTATTATGGAGTTTGTATTTCACTTTGTATTTTAGACATAAAAGATGGTCAATAAATTAGTAAGAGCCCAGCATTAGCTGGGCTTGGTATCACAGAAGAACCTGGACCCAGGAAATGTGGACCCTGCATGTTTGAGGCTGGCCCAGGATAAATAATAAGAGCCTGTCTCAAAGAAAAAAACCCAGTAAATTAGAAAGTAAAAGTCTCATTGTGGAGTTCGTGGTTGCCTTGAACTTGCAGTATAGCCCAGGTTGACCTAGAGCTCCTGGGATTTTCCTGTCAGCTGAGCCTGGCAGTAGTGATGGTATGTTTTATGATCAAAGAGGTAGGTTTGGGTCAGATCATGTGGATTTTAGTGGGCCTAAGAGAGATAAGATTTGGTTTTCTTCACATTTGGAAGCCCCTGAAGGCTTTAAACGGGGAGCAACAAGAACCGATTTATATTAGAAAAAGCCACACTCTGGCTGCTGTGTGGAACAGGGACTACACAGGACCAGAGGGAGGCAGAACAATGAAGAGAAAAATTACTGCAAGAGGCCAAGTGAGAGAGAACAGTATCTTGGACTAGGGTGGCCCTGGAGATGAGAGGAACATGAACCTGTTGGCTCAAGGTATTTTAGTTTTTTTGAGACAGGGGCTCGCTATGTAGTTTAGACTGGCCTTCAACTGTGTAGCCCGGGCTGGCCTCAAACTGAAGGCGATCCTACCGCCTCAGTCTCACTGAGCGCTGGGATTACAAGCATGCACCGCCACACCCGGCTGATTCAATGTATTTTGGAAGCAGAATGCCTGCCCTTGAATTGGAGAGAGGATTTTGAGAAGAAAAAAAAGATGGCTCTGGGACTTGAATCTAACAATCACAATACATACAAACAGTGGCCATCAGCAACCGAGCTATTAACTCATGATACATCCATTTCACTCTTAGTACGCAGTTTAAGATGTCCACTCTGAGTGAAAAAGCCAAGTGTATATCCTACTCTTACAAAAGACTACATACTTAGGAGCTGGGGATTTAGCTCAGTGGCACAATGCCTGCTTGGCAAGCACAAGGTTGTGAGTTCGATTCTCGGTACCAGAAAAAAACCCCAAAAAACAAAAAAACCAAAAGACTATATACTTACAAGTTTGTGCACAGACTAATATTAGGAAAGCATACACATTACCTGGGGAAATCCTGAGGGGAATAGTTTTTATTTTTACTTTAGATGCCTCTGTGTTGTTTGAACTTTTTTTTTGTCTTTTTGAAACAGGGACTCACTATGCAGGTCAGGCTGGTCTTCAAATCACTCTGTTGCCCGGGCTGGCCTCTAACTTGCAACGATCCTCCTGCCTCAGCCTCCCAAGTGCTGGGATTACAGGCGTGCGCCACCACGTCTGGCTCAATGAACTTGTTTTTCAAAGGCGAGAATATTGTATCGTTTCCCAGAGTGGAAATGTAACTTAATATGTCTGCTCCCAAACACGGTGGTTAGCTCCCAAACACGGTGGTCAGCTCCTTAGGTATTACCAGATTTAGAGCGAAGGTATCCCAAGACTCCACTTAAAGGGAAATATTTCGGACTTCCGCGCCTTTTGTTCAGACCACAGGTTCGCTAACACCACTGGCCAGTCTCTAGCCCCGCCCCGCCGAGCCCCGCCCCGCCGGCTACTCCAGTCCCCCAAGCGAGCTAACACCCGGTGCGCATGCTCCCTTCCAGCCTGCCTGAGCCCCCGGAACCCACCTCCGTTCGCCCAGTGCGCAGGACCGCAGCCCCCTCCTCACGCTCGCTCACCCAGAGGCGTCGGGCGCGGTGTGCTTGCGTCATCGCGCCACGCCAGCACCAGAGCCGTGGGAAGATGGCGGCAGCCGTTCTGAGTGGCCCCTCTGCGGGCTCCCCGGCTGGGGTTCCTGGCGGGGCCGGGGGTCTCTCGGCGATGAGCTCGGGCCCGCGTCTCCGTCTGTTGCTGCTGGAGAGCGTTTCCGGGTTGTTGCAGCCGCGAACGGGGTCCAGCGTTGCTCCCGTACATCCTCCAGTGCGCTCGGCCCCACATTTGCCTGGGCTCGTGTGCCTCCTGCGGCTGCATGGGTCGGTGGGCGGAGCCCAGGTAAGTCAGCGCTTCGCGAGCCGCCAAACCTGTGGGAAGGTTGCCGGGACACCTGTACGAGGCTTAATTATCTTGTACTGAAGCTGCAGTGGGGAGGTTGAAGGGAGGAGAGCTGAGGGCAGAAAGCCAGCGTTCCGGACGAGATTCACGTGTTTCTCTTTTATCTGCCGTTACTCCGAGGAAGAGATTAGGCCTCCTTTCTCTGTTCGTAGATCGGTAGGTGCTCAGGAATAAATTCAGTTAGAGGCCGGGTCACTCACTAACTGAATGATCTTCAGCTTCTTTTTCTTCGGAGATAATTTGTTTTAGGGATAATTTTCCCGGGGTTAATGGACGTATTCAACATATACATTTTACCAGGCTCTTACTGGTGATCTCATGAAGAACCTCCTGCATCCAAGTGCTGGGATTACAGGTGTGCAGCACCATACTTGGCTCCTCCGCCCTATTTACACATATCCTTTTGGTGGACTGACCCATCTGTAGGCTAACAACATCCAAATTCACGTCTAACTAGAAGTTCTCATAACTCCAGACTTGTCTGCCCCGTGCCTATTCGGCATCTCCATTTTGATTTTAAATAGATACCACAGATTTAACATCTGAAAGGGAACTCCTGATTCTCACCCCCCTAACCTGCACCTCTTCAGCAGTGTATGAGTGTATATCTTGTTCTTACTTTTTTATAGGTCTTTGTTTGAATTACCTTTTAAGAGGGGACTTCAGTGCCCACTCTACTGCATTCCCTACTTGGGCCACTACCTTTCTTATTCTGCTTTATTATTCCTTACGCACTTAGCACCATCTGACATACGATATGCGGGTTGAGTATTTCTTACCCTAAATGCTTAAGACCAAAGTGCTTTGGATTTGGGATTTTATTTTTGGAGCTTGGAATATTTGCATCTAGGAGATGTCTTAGGGATGAGAGTCTAAAGTCTAAACATGAGGATGATTTATATCTCCTACACACCTTATACACATAGGCTGAAGGACATTATATATATATGTGTGTATATATATATATATATTTGGGGGGGTACCGGAAATCGAACTCACAACCTCACGCTTGCTAAGCAGGTGCTTGTGCCGCTGAGCTATATCCCCAGCCCTGAAGGGCATTATATAAACACTTTCAATAATTTTATACATGAAGCAAAGTTTGAATACAGTGGAGTATGGAAAAGCAGAGCCGTCAATTCCTCAGCTACCCATGTGGTGGACAATTTGTGGCTGTTTGCATCACAGTTATTCGTTAGTGATTTATTTGCTGGCAATAAGCAATCATTTTCTTACATTTGTTTACATATAAGTGCTTTCCAGTAAAAAATGTTAATACAGTGAAAAAATGATATGTTTTGCCTGAGTAAGCAGCACAGGAGAATCCTTGTATTGACTGTTGAACACCAGCACCAGCAAACAGTGGCCTTCAACCTGTAGCTGTCAGGCTCTTTATTGAGTAATTACTGTGCACAGTGTTTTATTTTTGGAGGTGAGAAGAAACATCAGAAACAATTGTGAGACTAGGAATTAGGTCCTCTAGGTTTGAGGAGGCATTCTTTTTTTTTTTGAATTAAAAAATTTTTTTTGACAGAATCTTGCTGTGCAGTGCAGGCTGGCCTTGAACTCACTTTGGTTTTTTTTTTTTTTTTTTTTTTTTTTTTTTTTTTTTTTGAGACAGGGTCTCACTATGCAGTTCAGGCTGGCTTTGAGCTCACTTTGTAGCCCAGGCTGGTCT
>NW_004955467.1:10060248-10102125 GCF_000276665.1 Chinchilla lanigera | reverse complement strand
TGTGCCACCTCACTGAGCCTGAGGAGGTATTCTGCTGGATGGATTTTTGTTTGTTTGTTTTTTGAGAAAGGGTTTCACTATGCAGTTCAGGCTGGCCTTGAGCAGCTCACTATCCAGCTCAGGCTGACCTTGAATGCCTTGTGATCCTCCTGCCTTAGCCTCCCAAGTGCTGAGATTACAAGCATGTGCCACCATGCCTGGCTTGCTGGATTGACTTTTGAAATGTTTCCTGTAGTCATCTGCCTCATTTATATTTTGATTTTATAAATTTTGGTTTTATAAACTGACAGGACTTCTTTTTTTTCCACCGCGTGAGACAGGGTTTTACTATGTAGTTGAGGCTGGCCTTGGAACTCAACTATGGAACCTCGAACTTAAAGCAGTTTGCCTGCCTCAGCCTCTCAAGTGCTGGGGTTATAGGCATGTGCCACCATGCCTGCCTAACATGATCTCTTGTTCCATTATGAGTGCATGTTGCCTTTGTCATTTAATAAGCCCTTCACACATTTTCACTGTATCATCTATAGTCACTGTTTCTGTATTAATGTCATCTTCATTATCACTGTTATCATGTTCATTGGTGTGTGCTACAGGAAAACATACATGCTTTTTTAATCACTATTACCCATAGGGGTATCTGCAACCTCTTTTGACATTTTCAACAATATCTGTATATATCAAAGCAAAACAAGCAAAAGCAAATAAGCAAAACGGTGAGTAATCCACACAGGTCTTGACCAGCATTGTGAGAAATCTGCCATTGACTAGTCTGGTCTACACATCTGCATTTTATTATGCTTTTTAGCAGGCTTGTGCAAAGGAATGAGGTACTCATACAGAAAAGATAGATCACAGCTAAAGGGCACTGCTAGGGTCTTTCCTTTTTCGGACACAAAAAAACTGTTGTGCACCTGTATTTTGACTAAATCCTGTCACATTAGGTTAAGTGCAATTTTCCACTTGTGTCATATCACTCAAAACATATCACAAAATGTTTTGAATTTTGGAGCATTTCACATTTTGGGCTTTTTTTTTTAAAACATTTTGGGCATTCTGATTAGGGATGCTTAATCTATATGTATATCATTGGTTTATTTTCTGTTTGTTCTAACTAGAAAGTATGCTACTTAGAACCTAAAACAAAGTCTCCCAGGAAGTAAATGTTAAGTACATGTTTATTGAATAAATGAATAACTCTTACCCTCCCTCAAGGCAGAGGAGAGACTTCATTTATTTTACTCAGTTTTGTCTTCCTTTGCTTGACCCCATGCATACTACCTGTTTAGAAAGAATGAGTGATGCATACCATTAGGGAGGTAGAGGACTGTGAGAGAAGTCTGGTCCTTCAGGTGATGGAGAAGTTATTTAGGGGAGGGCTGATGAGGAAACATCTTGCTTGGTCTCCAGCACGTAAGAGAAGGGAGAATTGGAGGGACGACTCTGGTAGAGTAGACCTGCGTTGGTGTTGCAGGTGTAGGGAAGCCAGGAATAGGAAGTGGAAGATTTGTTTAGAGGTGAAAGAAGGATAGGGATGAGTTCAGTGTCTATTCAGCGAGCATTTTTAGGTGTTTTCTGTATGCATGGTGCTGTCTAGAGGTGCAGAAGTGAAGCAGACCTATAAAAATTTGGTTGTCTTCTGTTAGCTCTGATTTGTCGGGTAGGAGATGGGAGATAGGGCCAGGCAAGATAGAACTTGAGGAGAGGTTGATGGACAGGTTACTGGCTTGGTTACCCACAGGAAAAAAGGGCAGTGGTTAAAGGTCTGTGAAGGGCTAGCCTTTTGGCCTCAGAAAAGGTATAACTTCAGAAAGGCTTTGCAGACACCAGGACAGATTTTTGAGAATTTCTTCTCCATCTGTAATGTCCTCTTCTGAATTCCTGTTTTCTTTCCTCCAGAACCTCTCTGCTGTTGGGGCGTTGGTGAATCTCAGTAATGCATGTCTTGGTTCCATGAAAACTCGGTAAGTCTTTCAGCAGTTTTTCCCAGGGGGATGTTCCATCAGGAAGTGGGCTGTATGTGCATCTGTCCATCCATTATTACCCCTCCGTGGATTCAAGAGATTTCTCAATTCCCAGGAGGGTTGGATGTTTTACTCTGTGAGCTTACCTGAGTCACACTCTTTGCAGCTCCCACATTATCTGTTCTCCACTGGGGATTATCCCTACTCCTTTCTATTTTTGCTGTTCATACCTCCCCTCTAAGCATTTCAGGAGGTAGGAATCACAGTGGTCTGAGGGTGAAGTCTCACTATAGCCCAACAAGAGTAAAAGAATAGTCACTGGCTTTTTGTGAAGTACAGTTTCTGCCCATTTATTTTGCTTTCTTCTTGCTTATAAGGTTTGAGGGCCTGTGTCTCTTGTCCCTGCTGGTAGGGGAGAGTCCCACAGACATGTTCCAGCAGCACTGTGTCTCTTGGCTTCGGAGCATTCAGCAGGTGTTGCAGGTAAGGATTTAACTGTCTATCCACTGCCCCCCCGCCCCCCAGCACCCCTCATTCTAGAACCAGTGTGTTCTTTGTGGCTTGGACCTTTAGTTCTGAGAGTAGAATGATTAGAGGTCATTTCTCTATAGTGAGAAGGTAAGTTTTGAATGGAAATGTCCTTTTGAATTTTCTTTTTGTCTTTTTGTGACAGGGTCTCACCGTGCAGTTCAGGCTAGTTTTGAACTCATTTTGTAGCCCAGGCTGGCCTCAAACTTGCCATAATCCCTTGCCTCAGCCTCCCGAGTGCTGGGATTATAGTTGTGCACCACTACGCCTGGCTTCTTTCGTTTTGTCTTTGAGACAAGGTCTCACTTTGACTACAAAGTAACGTCAGCTCACATTGATCCTCCTACCTCTGCCTCCTGAGTGCTGGGACCTTGTGAACTTTTAAATAAATCATCAAATAGAAACATCCTTTTGAATTTTTCGATATTTTCATCTTTTGGCTTATTTTTAATTTATCTGACTGTGTACATACTGTTACTCAGGCAGCTTCACTTCATTAGTGTTTCTAATGAGTGATAAGTCTAAGTTCCTTTGTTTTGGTTCATTCTTTGGTTCCTTTTTTAACATTTAAGCCCCCCCTCCTTTTTTTTACATTCTTTGATGACCACTTATTTCACAAGTATTTTTTGAGCACATAGAGCAGGCTGTGTGCTAAGTTCCAGGGACCCCCTAGTGCTTAAGTTCTAGTGCATGGGTTGGTAAATTTTCTCTGTGAAGTGCTTGCAGATAGTAAATACTTTAGGCCATGACCTACATGGTTTCTGTTGCATATTGTTTTCCATCCCTTTAAAAATATAAAGACCAGCTGGGCATGGTGGTGCATGCCTGTAATCCCAGCACTCAAGAGGCTGAAGCAGAAGGATTGCTGTGAGTCCAAGGGTAGCCTGAACTACCTAGGAGACTCTGTCTCAAAAGCAAAACAAACTGCTCTTAGCTTGTGGGCCGTGCAAAAATAGGTACCCACAGCCTTTAGTTGGTTGATTTTTGTTTTAATGGAAGATACTTGAGTTAAGAAAGATAAATGTGTTTGTGACATGATAAAATGAAGTAGGTTCTGTGGTGGCTAAGAGTGTAGTTCTCTGACAGCATATATCAAAAGAATCTCATCAGGAGCAGGGTAGTAGAGATTGGGGTCAGAGATTTAGGGAGGGCTTTATTAAACTGATCAGTACTTAATTGGGCTGAAAAGTGTTCAAAGAGTGCAAGAGCTCTGGCAGACCAGGAGCTTGGCCATTTGAAAAATTGTCAACACCTGGTGAGGCTGGCTTTGAAATACAGGAACCAAACCAGGTATGGTCTTTCCAGACATGCTAAGGATTCTGGTTTTTATTCTCAGAGCAGTGGAAATTCCTCAGAGGTTTTCAGTAGGTGTCATCAGAAGTCTTGAAGCTGGGATGTGCAAGATGGCGGGGTGGCATTTAGTAAGGGCCTTCTTGCCTCACCATAGCATGATTCTTGGGGAGTATTCAAACTATAGCAGCAGTGGCAAGGAGATGTGGTGGTGCTGGTAATGTGATCATGTTTTCATTTTAAAATACCACCCTGGCTGTTGTGAAAGCAGAGACTATGTGAAAAGTTACTAAAGTAATGGAGAGCATTCATGGTATCTTGGATGTGAGTGGTAGCAGCAAAACTGATATGAAGTAAGCAGATTTGAGAGAAGTACAGTAGGCGGTACCGATGATTGATTAGTGTTAGGGAGAGAATGTGACCAGGATGACTTGTGGCCTTCAGAATATTGTAAGAGAGCCAGGTTCCAAGGGAATGGGAGAAAACACCATCATGATGAGTATGGCCCTAGGTGTTCAATAGAAGGCCTTTTAGTACCTCAATGTGGCACTGCTGGAAGGGTATCCAGGTGTCTCGGTGGAGCCATGGGTGGGGGCTTCAGTTGGTTTTTTTTTTTTTGGAGACAGGATCTCACTGTGTAGTTTGTGCTAGCCTTGAGCTCATGTTGAACCCCTGCCTCAGCCTTCAGAGTGCTGAGATTACAGGTGTGTGCCACTATGCCTGGCTTTTCAGCTGGCTTATTTTATAAAGGAAAAAATCTTCTTATTTAGTTGGCAGTTGAAATTGAAGATGAGGATGATACTACCAAGATGGGTCCTTGTATGGACTGAGTTTTAAGGCACACTACACTTCATGGTCAGGTAAAGGAGAAGGAAGAGAATGGGGACGATTGGATGGAGTAGCAAGCTGGGGTGGGTTCCATTTCTGCACTTCAGTTTTTGAAGTTGTAGGCAAGACCACACAGGTAACAGTGGTGGGAGAAATTGGGACTTAGAAGTTGAAGGAGAATGTTTGGGTAGCAGAGAGTTTGCCATAGAGAAATGCAGGATTGCTGGACGGTGCTGAGGGCTGTTTGTAGATGGTAGGTCCACCTGCTTTTTTTAAATAAGTACTTTCTTTTGTTGACATGTGGTACATGGTAAGTGCTGTTTCCTGCAGTAGTATTAATTTTCCTTCTAAATCCAACCCCCACCAGCTGTCCGTGAAGAGTAGGGCAGGCTTGAGTCAGTTTAAAGCAAGCTTGGAGAGAAGGGGCAGTTTTACTGTGGCCACGATATAGTTTTCAGTCTGACAAGTACTCTTCTCTGTTGCCAGCAGGAAATAGAGTATGAGAGAATCAGAAAACTCTTAGCCTGATCTTTGAGATGTGGCTTTGTTACCTTTTTTCTGAAATTCCTAGGACGCCAGATACCTTTAATTTTTTTTTTTTTTTTTTTGGTTTTTCTCCGGTACCGGGAACCGAACTCACGACCTTGCGCTTGCCAGGCAGGCGCTTTTGCTGCTGAGCTAAATCCCCAGCCCCACCTTTAATGTTAAACACTTGTCCTTTCTGTAGACAAATACATTCCTTTTGGAACATATTTTCTCTTAATTTTTCTGTTGAGATAGTGGATTTGATGGTAATATTGACTTTTAACCATAGTATTTCTCAAAAGCCTCACGTTGTTGTGCCTCCAGTCCTTCCTCCTGTCAGTGACAGTGACAGTGAGGTTGGCAGCATGGGTGTTGTTGCTTAGTCCCAGGATCCACCACCCACCATGGAGTTGGCTGTGGCTGTTCTGAAAGAGCTGCTTCGATATGCAGCCCAGCTTCCTGCGCTCTCCCGGGACATCTCTGTCAATCACCTCCCTGGCCTTCTCACTTCGCTGCTAGGCCTTAGACCAGAGGTGAGACCCTTTCTGGTCCTCTGCCTGTGACTCCTTTATACTGTTTGGGCTAAATAATAGAAGGGGAAGTGCTTAGGGAATGGGATCAAGGAAGTAGGAAGAGGAATGGGCTGAAAAAAAGTGACACTGTAAGAAGGAGCTTTCTGGGCTGGTGGGATGAGATGGACGTATGTGGGGTCAGTGGGTGTCTTCTTTCTTTTTGACTTTCTCTTTGCCCACAGTGTGAACAGTCAGCATTGGAAGGAATGAAGGCTTGTATGACCCATTTTCCTCGGGCTTGTGGTTCTCTCAAAGTAAGTATTCACGAAAATTCCTCTCCCTACAACATAAGCCTTTATAGCTCTTACCTCAGATTGAACCTAGGGCCTGGGAATGAACCTAGGACCTTCACACTGAGCTACATCCTTAGCCATTTTTTTTCATTTTTTATTTTGAGACAGTTGGAAGGTGGCCCAGGATGGTTTCTAACTTTTGAACCTTGTGTCTCAGTCTCCCAGAGTGCTGGGATTATAGGTCTGCCCCAGCGTGGCTGGTCATTTCTGAGATTTCTACACACCTATCTCAACAGTTACAATGATAATACCTATTTAATTCTCACAGATGAAGAAAATGGAATTAAGTGTCTTTCTTAAGATCAGTAGGGATCGGAACCTGCATCTGTCTGACACCAAGGCCTAGGCTGTAACCTACAGATTCTTTGTTCCTTTTCTTTCTGCCTGCCTTCTTTGACTCTAGAGTGACCTGCCCATGTTTCTACCATTCTGTTTTACTTTGTTCCTGAAAAACTTATAACTTCTTCCAGGAAGCCTTTGTGACTTAACATTTCTCTAGGACAACTGCCTGTAAAAGAGTTCAGAGTTTATTTTCAAGAAGTAGTAACTAACACATGTGAATTGTTTACAATTCTATTAAAGTAGTAAGAATTACAAGGCCATTTGTAACAGGTGTATTTGTTGTTTGTCATATCATCTATACCTAAGATTCAGTAGGCATTTTCCTGAGGCAAATGTTCTTGTTTATTTTATCAGACTCTCTACTGTCTTGACTACTTGGGTACCTGCCTTCCCAGATGAAAGCACATACCTATAGAAAATTGGAATTTATGACAGATTTATTTTTTGGATTGAACCCAGGCCTTGTGCATACTAGGCAAGTGCTCTGTCAATGAGTACATCCCCAACCCTTTTTATTTTTTATTTTGAGACAGGGTCTTTCTGCCTCATTCTTCTGAGTGGCTAGGATTATAGGTATGTGCCACTGCACCCAACTATATTAAATTACATTTTTCTATAACTTATCATTAATGACAGTTGGTCCTGTGTATTATCATTCATTCATTTATTTGTGATTCTGGGGATTGAACCAAAGATGTGTGCACTCAGTTACATGCTCAGCCCTTTTTAAATTTTGAGATAGGGTCTTGCTGAATTGGTGAGTTGCCCAGGCAGAACTCAAACTTGTGATCATCCTGCC
Organism: Chinchilla lanigera; assembly: GCF_000276665.1. NCBI lineage: Eukaryota > Metazoa > Chordata > Mammalia > Rodentia > Chinchillidae > Chinchilla > Chinchilla lanigera. Next base: position 10,094,987 of record NW_004955467.1, on the reverse strand, counting down.
TCAGCCTTCTAGAGTACTGGGATTACAGGTATGCACCACCATGCTTAGCTAGTATTGTCATTAAGGGAGTGTTTGCTATTCAGATTGTCTTGAAAGTTTTGTGAGCAAATCAAGAAAGTAAGGTCTTGAAGGGAAAGAAAGCTGGTATTTAGTGGGCACTCACTCTGCTAGGTACTCTGCTGATAATTAGAGATGGGGTCCGCAGGTGGTATACAGTTAGGTTAGTACAGTTGGCACTCTTTCTTAGCTTCTGTTTCACTTTTCAAGGTTTCAGTTACTCAGGTTCAACTGGGGAGCAAAATGCGCTTACTTATCTGCCTTCCACACAGTTTCATAGATTTGTTCTTACAACAAGCTCAGCATATAATTATTTTCTTATTAAGTAGAGAACTTTCATCTTTGCACTTAAAGGAAGTGCTTTATAGCTTCTTTCTGGTATATCTGAATTGCCAGCATTGCTGCTTTTGTGCCTTGGGGGATTTAGTAATTAAAATAAAGGTTGCTTGAACACAGGACAGTGACACAACAGTACGCTAGCAGATGACCACTAAGGTACTGTATTAAGAGAGTGCAAGTGCACACACAAATAACTTTTACTACAATTAACTATAATTGTTCTATTTCATTATTACTAATCTGTTACTGTGCCTGCCTCTTTCCTTCTTTCCTTCCTTCCTTCTCCTTCTATTTATTGCAGTAATGGATACTACCCAGGACTTTCATACTAAGCTATATACTGAGCCCTTTTTATTTATTTTAATTTAATTTAATTTAATTTAATTTAATTTCTATTTTGAGACATGATTTTACTAAGTCACTTAGTTGCTCAGCCTGAGCTTGGACTTTGACCCTCCTACCTCAGTCTCAGGTCTGTGATTGCAAGTGTGTGCTACTGTGGCTGCATCTGTCTCCAATTTATAAACTCATAGGTATGTATAGGAAAAAATAGTATAAATGAAGTTCAGGACTATCTGTGGTTTCAAACATCTACTGGGGTCTTGGAATATGTTCCTTGCAAATTAGGGGTGACCACTATAGATGATTACTTATAGTATCCAATAAGTCCCCAAACAGATGATATATCTTAGTGAGCAAGAGGTCATTCATGCCTTTGATGAGTCTTCATTTTTCTATGAGTGTCCTTACCCACAGCTAACAGAAGATTTGGGTGGGTAGGACAAGACCTTTGTCAGGAGCACATAGAATAGCTCAATGGATTTTTCTTTTTTTTGTACCAGGAATCGAACTCATGACCTCAGGCTTGCCAGGCAAGCGCTTAAGCTGCTGAGCTATAACCCTGGCCTCAGTGGATTTTTCTAACAGTAAAATTTTTTTTAACTAACATTTACTAAGTTCAGTAAAAACTGCCTATCTTGTAAAGTGTTGTTTCTCAAAAAGCTAGCAATTTGTCCTTGTCCAAGAGTTTGTGAGGTTATGCCTTAAATGTCTGTGTTGATTCCTCTGTCTTTGCTATGTATAGCTGTTCCTGCATCCCCTTATAAAAGTGCATGGCAAATTGAATGTGACGTGCAGGGTGGAAATTTCAGTAGTCTAAATGTCTCTCTGGTTGTCTTTCAGTTTTTCAGTGTGAGTAGTCATGAGAATCATCTGTGATTGACAGCCTTTCATCAGACAGTGTAGTTTTTGGAGTTACAGGCTGCATTTTGACTACTCTTTCCAAACCAAACAACGGGACGTTGTTGTTTCAGGGAATGTATCTCTTTATTTCCCTTGAGAGTAGTGTCTTCTAGAGAACTTGCCTTTGTTGAGGATTCTAGTGTTATTGCCAACCCCTTATGTAAGAATCTGTTTTGTGCACAGGCCCCAGGGGTAGTCACTTCTTATGAAGTCTTGTGGATCACTACTTACAAAACTGATACTTATCATTTTGAAATATTTTGTGTTTTCTGTCCCACCCCTCAGATGCTCCCAGAACCATTAGAATCTCCAGTCTCAGGGTTATTCTTCCCAAGTGATGTGTCTGAAGTGTTCTGACTTCGTAAAGGCAGTCTCTGTCAAGGCTTTACCTCACTTTGTTCCATTTGCCAAGTTAATTAGTAATTCCTTAGAATGAGTGAGAAGACTAAATGCTTTTGAGAGAGGCCCAGGCTGTGCTGTGTATACTTTTTGAGTGGCATATTCTAAGAGACCCATTACTTTGGCTTGTTTTGTGGTTCAGCCAATATAGACCTGTAGTTGGAGTTGAACTTGCAGTGATCCTAACTACCTCAGCCCAAGTGCATGCGCCACCACCTGCCAGCTCTGTACTTTCAAATTATGTATGTGGATGATATTTCAGAATAATGTCACAAGCATAATGAAATGAAAATAAGTGAGTTTTGTGATCGTCACAACTATTGCTGATACTGTTGTACTCACCTTTGAAAGAAACACTACATTTCATTTATAGGTTAGTGGAAATGATGCAGATTTTTTTCCATCCATGTTCACAGGCTCCTTTGATTCTGCCCCCAAATTGTGACCCTTAGGTTAAAAACAGTTTCACTCCAAGACCTTCTAATAGCAAGCAGAGAAGAGGTTTGCTGACTGACAGATTGCTGCTCTGAGATTTATTGCCTTCTGTTCCACTGGACTGTTCTGCTCTCGTCGTACCTCATGCCTCTGGGTGTTCCTTAACTCCCAGTGTAGACCCTCCTTTCAGTGTCTAAGCTGGTAGAGAGGTGGAGTGTGGGGATTGTTGTTTTTCAGACTCTATCCTTTTGGTTTGAGAGAAATAGGTGACAGCCATTATGAAACAACTGGCATGAGGGAGCCCAGTTGTCTGTGGGTTGGGGCTGGGCCTTTTGCTTAGAGACAGGAAGCTAAGCACAGAGCTGACATGCAGGATGTCTTTATTCCACAAAAACATGTCTGGTACTAGGTTACTCCTGGCTGCCCAGTAGAGGCATCTTGCTTCCTGTGTCTGTAGGAAGGAAATAGCTAGGCATAGAGTCTTCTGCTGGGAATGGATGGGGTGTGCATCTCCGGCTCTTGGAATTGACTCATAGGCTTTTACTTTTACTCCCCCTATTTAGGGCAAGCTGGCCTCGTTTTTCCTGTCTCGGGTGCATTCCTTGAGCCCTCAGCTCCAACAGGTAAAAGGAAGGGAAAGAGGTACAGAGCCTGGGGATCTGAGCTGGGAGCATTGGTTGTGGTTCTTTCTTAGCTTTTCTCTGTTACTGCTCCCTCCCTGTTACCATACACAAGTCCTGACTTCTGCCCACTTGGGCCTGTCTGCCTCATAATCCCTTAACCTCCCTTTGAGTGCCATCTCTCTCTCTCTCTCTCTCTCTCTCTCTCTTTTTTTTTCTTTTTTGTCTTTTTGAGACAGGGTTTCGCTATGCAGTTCAGGCTGGCCTTGAACTCACTTTGTAGCCCAGGCTGGTCTTGAACTCACAACAATCCTTCTGCCTCAGCCTCCCGAGTGCTGGGATTACAGGTGTGCGCCACCATGCCCGGCTTCATCTCTCTTGAGCATCAGCAGGGAGGGGGCTCTGTTGCTAGGCTACTTTCCATCTGACCAGATTTCTGCCCTTCTTTTTGCAGCTGGCCTGTGAATGTTACTCCAGGCTTCCCTCCTTAGGGGCTGGCTTTTCCCAGGGCCTGAAACACACAGAGAGCTGGGAGCAGGAGCTGCATAGCCTCCTGACTTCACTGCACAGCCTGCTGGGGGCCCTGTATGAGGAAGCAGAAACAGGTAGGGACCAGGTGTGGTAGTCAGTAGGCTGAACTGGAAGAGCTTGGCAAGGGGGAGTGGGAGGGTGGCCCAGACAAGTGGGGCAGTTGGTTTCTAGGCAAGATGCTGAGAACATGCAGATCACCTGCCACAAATGGAGACAGGATGGATAAAAGACATAGAGGGTACAAGGTGGTTATGTTGCTGCCCAGCTCCTGTGCAGAGTGAAGGCCCTGGAGTGGAGACACTGCTTTCCCGCACGGAAGAAGGTGATGCCCATGACCTCCTCCGGCTTCGGCAGAGCTTTTCCGGACTGGCCCGCTGCCTGGGGCTGATGCTCAGGTGTGTGGGTGTTGGAGGGAGCAGGGGCCTGGAGCAGGAGGAGGTGAGGGGAGTATCCTCTTCTCCATGGGAAGGTGATGGAAGTGGGCAGGGAGTCATACTGGGGGTCTGTTTTGAGGATCTTGCCACTGACTCTTTACAGCTCTGAATTTGAGGCTCCCGTGTCTGTGCCTGTGCAGGAAGTCTTGGATCTCATCTGCCGGATCCTCAGTGTCAGTGGCAAGAATATTGTGAGTGGGCTTTGTCTTTGAATGGAGCTCTTACTCAGGACCCTGGGCAACCAGGAAAGCACTTTGTCACCTGAATAGCCCCACTGTCATCCCTAAAGTTGTCTCAGATAGGTAGCTTCTAGCCGGGTATGGATGATGCATGCCTATTCCCAATACGTGCGAGGCGTAAGTCAGGATGCTCACTGTGAATTCAAGGTCAGTCTGGGCTGCCTAGTGAGTTTAAGGCCTGTGTGAGCTACATAGTGACAGACTATCTCAAAAAATCAAAAAACCTTCCTAAAACGAAAAGAACTGCTACTTTTCAAATACCGCTATGTCCTGTCAGAGTGGATTTGCTCACATAGACGCATGCCACTGTGGCTGTTGCGTCCAGAAGGAAAGGTGAATTTAGGGATCAGGTGAGTCACTGTTGAGAGGCTTAGTCATCTCCCCTTTCCTTCAACCAAGATCTGTGTGGAGGTGGGGTTTTATTAGGATTGCTGGGCCCAGAGATACAGTATATCGCCCTAAGTGTCTGCTCTGACTCTTTTTTTACCCTTAGCCCTTACCCTTGCTAATTTTTTCTCCAGAGCTTGCTTGGAGATGGGCCTCTGCGATTGCTGCTGCTGCCCTCTATCCACCTTGAAGCCTTGGACCTGCTTTCTGCTCTCATCCTTGCGTGAGTGGAGTTGGGCAGGATCTGAAAAAGGATGTGGGGCACGCTGGATGTGAGGGTCACTATTCCATCTCTGCCCCCAGGTGTGGAAGCCGACTCTTACGCTTTGGGGCCCTGATCAACCGCCTGCTCCCCCAGGTCCTTAATGCCTGGAGCATTGGCAGGGACAGCCTCTCTTCAAGCCAGGAGCGGCCTTACAGGTGATTGTCTAGGACAGGATTAAAGAGGAAAGGATGAGAAGGCATGCAGGTGGGCCAGGGGTTCCAGCGTGTCGCCTCTCCATTCATAATGTGCCCTCTGTTCACACCACAGCACCATTCGGACTAAGGTGTACGCTGTGTTGGAATTGTGGGTACAGGTCTGTGGGGCCTCGGCAGGGGTGCTTCAGGGAGGAGCCTCTGGAGAGGCCCTGCTCACGCACCTGCTCAGTGACATCTCCCCACCAGCTGATGCCCTTAAGGTGAGTTACACCTCAGCTGCTGTCCCTTGGCTCCTGTGGCCTCTGTCTTACTAAGCCTCCTTACCAAACACTGTTTCCTGACTGTCCTGCTTACCTGTGTGCCTCTGTGCGTGATGGTTTTTCCCTTCAACAGCTACGAAGTCCCCGGGGGAGCCCTGATGGGGGTTTGCAAACTGGGAAACCCAGTGCACCCAAGAAGCTAAAGCTGGATATGGGAGAAGCCATGGCACCACCCAGCCAGCGGAAAGGAGATAGCAATGCCAACAGTGATGTGTGTGCAGCTGCACTCAGAGGTGGGTGAGGCCTTGTATGTATCCTTATAGCTCTAGGAGTTACAGCTCCAAACTAGTTGGTGAAGTAGAGGATGTACATAAAACACAGAGAAGTTAGGAGGTATAGAACCAGCTGTGGGGTCTGCAGGTGGAAACTTGGGTCAGACACTGCCTGTGCATTCTGTATGCCAGGTACAGTTCTAGCACTTGGGGGAAAGCCCTGCCTTTGAGGCTCCCATTCCTTGAAGGGCAGGCTGCCCAGTGGAGCTTCTTGTTTCCAGTGTAACCACTAATCTGTAAATATAAGTTAATAGTCAGATGTTGTATAGTGAATGGGTGACTTTCCTTTGGGTCTCTCTCTTCTGTCTTACTGTCCACCACCCTACCCCATCTGAAGGGGAGAGCTCTCACCAAGCATGTAAATGCACATTTAGAGGGGCCGGGGATTTAGCTCAGTGGTGCAGTGCCTGCCTGGCAAGTGTGAGGTCCATAGTTCAGTATCTGGTAATCCCCCAAATGGATGCTGAGAATGTTTTCCATTATACCCCTTAAGTATTGTCAACAGCCTTATATAGTAGAGATACTTTTATGACCCTCACTAAGTACATGAGAAAGTAGACCAAAAACATAAGTACCTTGCTTAGGGTAGGCAGTGACAGAGCTGGACAGTCCCTTTGGGATATGTGCTCCTCATCCTGACAGTAGTCTAGCCTCTCTTCTCCACTGCTCCCCCCTTTATTTTCTTGGCAGTTTTGGGGGGTTGAACCCAGACCTTTTACATTTTAGGTAAGCAGTTCACCACTGAGCTACATCCCCAGCACTTGTTTGATAGAGGGTCTTGCTGAGTTGCCCTGGTTGGCCTCAGACTTGAGATCTTTCAGTCTCACCCTCCTGAGTGGCTGGAATTACAGCCATATACTATCATGCCCTGCCTCTTACATCCCGTTCTCTTCCCCAGGCCTTAGCCGGACCATCCTCATGTGTGGGCCTCTCATCAAGGAGGAGACTCACAGGGTTAGTGGAGCCTGATCCCCTTGGAGCCTGGGGAGGGGGCCGCTGCTGTGTACATGGGGGAGAGAGGGGGGGAGGTGCGTACTCCAGAGGTGGGTGTGTACCCCAGAGGTCGGTGCACTGAAACCTGGGAGGAGGCTCTGGAGAAAGGCTGGGAGGTGGTGGTGACGTTTCACTGTACTCTGTACTTTTCAGAGACTGCACGATCTGGTCCTACCCCTGGCCATGAGCATTCAGCAGGGCGAGGTCCTGGGCAGCTCCCCATACAGCAGCTCCTGCTGCCGCCGTGAGCTCTACCGCCTGCTGCTGGCCCTGCTCCTGGCCCCTTCTCCTCGTTGCCCACCTCCTCTCTCCTGTGCTCTTCAGGCTTTCTCCCTTGGCCAGAGAGAAGACAGCCTTGAGGTAACTGCTGATTGTGCCTGGGTTCTTTTTGGATTGTAGATTCAGGCCCTGTGACACTCCATAGTCCTGATGCTCATGTTTGTCCTTTTCTTCCTCAGGTCTCCTCGTTCTGCTCGGAAGCGCTAGTGACCTGTGCTGCTCTGACCCACCCCCGAGTTCCTCCCCTCCAAACCATGGGCCCCGCCTGCCCCACACCTGCCTCAGTTCCCCCTCCTGAAGCCCCATCTCCATTCAGAGCCCCACCCTTCCATCCCCCAGGCCCTATGCCTTCTGTGGGCCCCATGCCCTCTGTAGGCCCCATGTCCTCCACAGGCCCGTTACCTGCTGCAGGACCCATGTCCTCGGTAGGCCCAATGCCCTCTGTAGGCCCCATGCCCTCATCGGGTCCCATGTCCTCTGGAGGTCCTGTGCCCCCAGCACGCCCAGGGCCTCCAGCCACAGCCAATCACCTTGGCTTATCTGTCCCAGGCCTGGTGTCTGTTCCTCCTCGGCTTCTTTCTGGTCCCGAGAACCACCGTGGAGGTTCCAGTGAGGACCCTGTCCTTGCCCCGAGTTGTACTCCTCCACCTACCATACCCTCAGATGAAACATTTGGGGGGAGAGTGCCCAGACCAGCCTTTGTCCACTACGATAAAGAAGAGGCATCTGATGTGGAGATCTCCTTGGAAAGCGACTCTGACGACAGCGTGGTGATTGTTCCTGAGGGGCTACCACCCCTGCCCCCACCCCCACCCTCTGGCACTAGTCCTCCCCCTGTGGCCCCCGCTGGGCCACCAACAGCCTCCCCTCCTGTGCCAGCCAAGGAGGAGCCTGAAGAACTTCCTGCAACCCCAGGGCCTCTCCCTCCACCCCCGCCTCCACCCGTCCCTGGTCCTGTGACGCTTCCACCGCCCCAGTTGGTTCCTGAAGGGACTCCTGGAGGGGCAGGACCGCCCGCCTTGGAAGAAGACTTGACAGTTATTAATATCAACAGCAGTGATGAGGAAGAGGAGGAAGAGGATGAAGAGGAGGAGGAGGAAGAGGAGGAGGAGGAGGAAGAAGACTTTGAGGAAGAGGAAGAGGAGGAAGAAGAATATTTTGAAGAGGAAGAAGAGGAAGAAGAGTTTGAGGAAGAGTTTGAGGAGGAAGAAGGTGAGTTAGAGGAAGAAGAGGAGGAGGAAGAAGAGGAGGAGGAAGAAGAGTTGGAAGAGGTAGAAGACTTGGAGTTTGGTTCAGCAGGGGCTGAGGTAGAAGAAGAAAGTGGACCACCACCCCCTACGCTGCCTCCAGCTCTGCCCCCTCCAGAGTCCCCCAAAGTACCACCTGAGCCAGAACCTGAGCCTGGGCTGCTGTTAGAAGTGGAGGAACCGGGGACTGGAGAGGAGCCTGGGGCCGAGACAGCCCCTACCCTGGCTCCCGAGGTGCTTCCCTCCCAGGGTGAGGTGGAAAGGGAGCGGGAAAGCCCCACAGGAGGGCCACCTGCTCAGGAGCCAGCTGAAGAAGAGCCCTCTGGCCCCCCAGCCCTGCTGGAAGAGGAGACTGAGGGTGGAAGTGACAAGGTGCCACCTCTACTGGAGACGCCTACAGAAGAAGAGATGGAGACCGAGGCAGAGGCCACAGCTGTGCAGGAAAAGGTAAGCGCAGCGCAGGCGTCTTCGGAGTGGGAAGGTGGGGCTGGCAAGTGAAGGGCGTATGGGTGCGTTAGGCACAGGTGCACCCAGGGCGACATGTGCGCGTGTGTGAGAGAAGAGAGGAGAGAGACTGTTTTGAATCTTATGTCTTTGTCCTTAAAAGGAGGAGGATGACACAGCTGCCATGCTGGCTGATTTCATCGATTGTCCCCCTGACGATGAGAAGCCGCCACCTACCACGGAGCCTGACTCCTAGCTCCTTTGCACCTATCGCCTTGTTTCCAATAAAGTTATGTCCTAAGGTATTGATGCTGCTTCCAGCTCTTGCCACACTGTGTCCCCAGCCAGGAGCCCAGGTGGCTGCTGAGGTTTTAAAGGTATCTGTGTCTCCAGGTGTCCTCAGATGTGTTCATAACTGGCCTGCTGTCTCCATTGTCCAGAGAGGGAGCCACCCCCCAGGCCTGCCTTTCTACTTATTTTTGAGATCTGGATATTTTCCAGTCAGTGTAGTCCACTTAAGCACTGATATTTAGTCTAGGTCTTGCTGGGAGGCCTGAGTCGAGAGCCATGTCTGTGAGGATACCAGGGGTTACGGGCTTGAGGTAGGGGCCCACTGATGTTTTTACTCATTCAGGTTCTAGATGTATGAACATAAGTGCAGTGCTTTGGAAATGTGGGAAAGGGAGTCATTTCTCCCAGCTGCATGCATCCCGAAGGGCTTCTTGTAGGAGGTGGCATGTGAGCTAATTTTGGGAAACTTTAGTAGGGTTTAAAAAAGATTGCCCAAACTTGTTATGGGAAATTCCAAGCCGTCAAAAAAATTGTAAGAGCAGTATGTATAATGTCTGCCTAAATTCATTCATAGAAATATTTACCCCTGGTAGCTTTTATTCCTGTATAGCTCTGTATATAGACATGTATTTCTAGGTACACATAAATACCTATATCTGTATACATTTTTCTTTTTGTGGGACTATGTGAAAGTAAATTGTAGACATGGCCTTTCTTCCCCTAAATTCTGGAACATTTTCTGATAAGGTTAGGAACACAATCACAATACCATTATCAAATCTAAGATACTATACTTGATCTTAGCCAAAAGGCCGAGAAGCAATTCAAATCTAAGAAAAGTAGTAGTAGTTCATTAATACAGAGAGTCACCATATATGATGATGGTTTGACTTTAGATTTTTTTTACTTTACTTTGGTGTAGGCTGCCATTTGTTTTTAAACTGTGAGTGGCTTAAGACAATAAGGATTGCATTCTGCTTTTTGCTTTTAGTATGGTGTTCAGTAAATTACAGGAGATACTCAACACTTTCTGGTAAAATAGGCATTGTAGGTAATTTCACCCAGTTGTGGGATAATGTAAGTGTTTTGAACACATTTAAGGTAGACTTGGCTAAGCTATGATTGGTGGGTTATGTTTTTTTTTTTGAGACAGGGTCTTGCTTTGTAGTTCAGGCTGGCTTTGAACTCGCTGTGTATTCCAGGCTGGCTTTGAACTTGCAGTGATCTTCCTGCCTCAACCTTCCAAGTACTGGGATTATAGGCGTGCACCACCATGCCCGGTGGTTTAGGTGTATTTTTTTCAAAACATTATTTTCAAACTTAAGATGTATTTATTGGTATGTAACCCCATCATAAGATGAGGAACATCTGTATTGAATATATTGTAATAATCAGATTTCCCTAGTTATTCCCAAGTTGTCTTGCGCTTCTCTGCCTTCCTAAGTTAATTTCTTTTTTTTGGTTTTTCTCCGGTACCGGGAACCGAACTCACGACCTTGCGCATGCCAGGCAGGCGCTTTTGCCGCTGAGCTAAATCCCCAGCCCCCTTCCTAAGTTAATTTCAAGAGGAGGTTTTTATTAGGTGGTAAAGACAGTTTAAAGTTTTAGGATCACTGTAACGACAGAGGTGCACAAGGGTCAAAACTCCTGCAATAGTGATTTTTCAGAAAGGGAAAGAACCTGATTTGTGGAAACTATAGATATATTGACCCTAAGAAGGGATATGACAAATGTTTCCAATTCAAATTCTGTTCTGAATAGGTAATATATTCACACGGCTCAAAAGTCAACACAGTTTGTTGAAAAGCCTGCTTCCCTCTCTTCAGTCACCCAGGCTTTCTTTCTGGAGCAGCCACTGCGAGTAGTGGCTACCTACTCTTCCAGAGATACTGTGCATTTACAAGCAAATATGTATAAAGTCCTTTCATGTACTTAGTATACAAAGTTAGTATATTATCACTTAATTCAGTAGAAATCACTTTCGCTGTTGCGGGGATTTATTCATTCAGCAAATATTTATTGAGTACTAATTACATAGTAGGCACCATTGTATATATACGTATATATACACATATATATATACATGTGTATATAATTTTTTAAAAAGTAGAATAAATATAGCTCCACAAGAGATTGCAAAGATAGTACAGAGGGTAGGGGTACCAACGTGCTCACTACCTGGTTTTGTCTTTTTGAGACAGGGTCTTACTGTGCAGTTCAGGCTGGCCTTGAGCTCACTTTGTACCCCAGGCTGGTTTCAACTCACACTGATCCTTCTGCCTTAGCCTCTTGAGTGCTGGGATTACAGGCGTGTACCACCACTCTGGTTTCCCCTGGGTTACATCTTAAATGATAGTGTAATGACAGAACCAGACATTGGCTATTTTATAGTAATAGACACTTTTCCAAGCAGAGAATCGAGCAGTGAACAAAATGGATGAAAATCACTGCCCACCTGTGAGACTTATGGTATAGATGTTTTGAGGTTCAAGAGAGACAAGTAAAATACCTGATCGATGATGTGCCGAGGAAAACTAAAGCGAGGAAAGGAGGAGTAGGTGTGCTTGGGCATATTTCAACATACTGCTGAGTATTTTCAAACTTTAAGAGAAGTTGAAAGAATTGTACAGAGCAGAGTTGTATCTAATGTGTGTGTGTGTGTGTGTGTGTGTGTGTCTGTGTGTAATTTCAAGTATAGTTGTCAGGTAAGTGCTGAGAATGTGAGACTGAATACAGACAAGCTGAGAGGTATGGAGAGTTCTCGGGGGAAGAGTGTTCCAGGCAGAAGATAGAGCAAGTGCTACCCAAGGTGGCACATGCCTATGATATTGGAACTGAGGAGGCAGAGACGGGAGAGTTCAAGGCCAGCCTGATCTGTTTAGTTAAGGCCAACCTGAACTACATAGCAAGACCCTGTCTCGAAAACGAACTGCACCACACCATACAGCAAGTATACAAGTATACTGAAACAGGAGTGTTCTTGGTGTTAGGGCAGCAGGGAGGCCAGTGAGGTTGAAAAGAAGGCCCTGGGAGGGAACAAGGTGGAAGGGGGAACGGAGGGAGCAAGGTGCTGTAGTGGAGAACTGACTGGCTTGTGTTCTCGCAGGATCCATTTGGCTCTATCCTGGGGAGTAGACGGGGTAAAGGTGATACTGGAGAGGCCAGATTTTAGAAAGAAGAGGCGATGCCCCTGATTTCACTGTGAATATGGACTCTGGATAAAACTTTTGAGATAGAATTGGCAGAAATTTGAAGATTTCTGAATTTCAGTTCATACAGAACTTCTTCATTCCCTTAACACAGCTACTGAAAATTATACCATAATTTAAAAATTCAGTCCTTAGCCCATGGATATTGAGGTTGATGATCTTTTGCTGCCAAGACAGGTATGTGTATGCACAGGAGCAGGTATTGTTTTCCATCTAAGTAAGTAAATCCCTAGAAGCAGAGTTGCTAAATCCTTCGTTGAACGTTTTGTCAGTTTGCTCCCACCAATGATGTTTCCGAAGTATTTACCAAGGCATTAAAGTATGTGAATCACGGCAGTATGTCAAATGGCAAATTAGTGGGTTTTTTGTTTTGTTTCGTTTTGTTTTGAGACAGTGTCTTGCTATGTAGTTCAGGCTGGCTTGAACTCCGTGTAGCCCAGGCTGGCCTCGAACTCATGTCACCATACCTGGCTTGTAACACTATTGTAATGGTTTTAGTTTTCACTTTTAAAGTTTTCATCCATTTGGAATTTATCCTAACATAGAGCACGAAGTACAAGGGGCACTTTATCATTTCATTCAAATGTCATTTCATTTTTTTATGGTTTCAGATGGCACCTTGATCATAAACTTGGTTTCTCCATGTTTGTGTTTATTTCTTGTGTTCTGTTCCTTTGATTTGCCTGTGTGCGTAATTTATTATGGCCCTTTTTTTTGGGTGGGGGACCGGTCTCACTATGTAGTTCAGGCTGGCCTTGAACTCACTTTGTAGCCCAGGCTGGCCTCGAACTCACAGTGATCCTCCTTCCTTAGCCTCCTGAGTGCTGGGGTTACAGGTGTGCGCCACCACACCCAACCTGTTATGGCTTTGTGATAGGGTTTAGTATCTCGTAAGCAGAGTAGGTTAAGTATGTTTTGAATTGGTCTAGGGAAAATGGTAGGGAGAGAACAGGTCCAAATTCAGATCGGGCCTGTCAGGCTTGTCCAGTGGTTTTTTTGGATTGGTAGGTGGGGCAATAAAGATAGCATACTGACCTCAGCAAGCTCTTCAGCTTTTCAGTGTCTTGTGGCCAGTGAATGTTAGGAATGTTGGTTATTCATTCAGCTAGTCAGTAATCACCCCCAAGAAGTAGCAAATCAGTTCTCCTGGAGAGAGTGTTTCAGAGTGTGCTTCAGACTTTGCCCAAAACTACTGCAAGTAGTTTAATTATAAATCACTTTATTAAGTATTCATGAGACACAGAGTTGGAGGGCTGTTTGGAAAAATCCAAAGAAATTGGATTTTTAAAAATTAAGTTAGGTATGCATCATGATCACATCCATCATAGGGAATTTGCACCAGTACATGGTATATCTTGATTCTTTTTTTCCCTCATTCCCCTACTTGCCCTTCAACCCCTCTTCCCCTCCTCATTTATAAAAATTTTGTTGCCATATTTTTCCTTCTTGTCTCATCATTTTTTTTTCTTTTCCCTTCCAATTCCTCTTCCCCCTCCCTAGTTCCCCTTCCCATTTAAACATTTTCTTCCTGTGTCACATTATCTATTACACATTTTGGCCCTTATTTACAGTTTTAGCTTCTCACACCAGAGGAGCAATGTGGTACTTGCATATGTGTGTCTGATTTATTTCGCTTATGGCCTCCAGGTGGATTTTTTACCTAGAAATGCCTCAAGTTTGTCCTTTATGGCAGAGTGGTACTCCATTGTATAAAAAGTCCACATCTTTATCCATTCATTGGTTGGTTGATGGGCATTTGGGCTGTTTCCAAGATGTAGCTGTTAAAAACTATGCTGCTGTAAACACATGTGTAAACACATGTGTAAACACACATGGGTGTGCATACATCACTGTGGTATGATGCTTTTCATTCTTTCAGGAAGATACCAAGAATAGCTGGGTCAAATGGAACCCCTAGTTTTAATTTTTTTGAGGAATCTCCACAGTGGTTGCATCAGTCTACACTCCCACCAACAGTAGAGAAGGGTTCCTTTTTACCCGCACCCCTGCCAGCATTTATAACAAGGATTTTTAAAAAGTACAGGACCAGGGTGTCACATGTCTGTAATCCTAGCACTTAGGAGGCTGAGGCAGGAGCAGTAATTTGAGGCCAGCCTGAGCTACCTGCTGAGGCCCGCTGTCTCAATAAAGGAAAATTAAAAAACAAAAATCTTGCCTAGCATGTGCCTGGGTTTAATCCCCAGCATTACTGGAAAAATGCCAGTTACGAGGTAGAATTTGACAGAGATCAGGGTATGCTCTGTCTTTGGGCCATTGGTTGTGTTAATGCAGGAGGAGGGTATGGTATAGCAGAATAGAGGCATTCGGAGATGTCTAGGGGGAGCTATGGGGACCTCCATGCTCAGGTTCACTTGAATACTGTGAATGCAGCAGATGGTGCAGCGAAGGAGGAGCGGGGATGCAGGCGCATGGTTTGTGAGGCTCTTAGTGAACGGCCTCAAAAGCTGTGCTTAGCAGGTTGGGCTAAGTAGCAAGGATTCCTTTAAGGTTTACCCTTAGGGAAGTGACTTGTTCTCTATGTAGTCAGCCTGAGCAGTCTGTGGAGGAGAATTGGAGCCCAAGCGATGAGAGAGGAGATGTGCACGGGTCCAGAGGGGGAGTAGTGAGAGCTGACTGGGCAGGAGCTAGGAATGGGGGTCACACGGTGGAGCTGCCTTGCCATGCCAGTCTCCTTCAACCTGCTGTCGTGGAAGTAGCTGCGACAGAGCCATGAACACTGCAGTTCCAGGTTCCCTTGCCAGAGCTGGCTGGGCTGAGCAGCCTCAGTCTTCCTGCTTTTCCTAGAAGGAGCTGGCTGCCCAGCCAAGCATCGCACGTTCTGCTGTCAGAGTGTGGGGAGTCTGTCCTTACTGCTTACACCGCAGGTATCTGGAAACTACATGATCCTCCACACAGCAGGGCTTGGAGCCAACATGGAAGTCGTTCTAGGGTGAAAGAAGTAAAAAGGGGCAATTTACAGAAGCATTTATTGTGCTTATGTTGAACAAACAGGTACAGGTCACTGGGGAAACGCACAGTGTGCCTCTCCAGAGGAATTCATGATCTGGTAGCGTTGTATTAAGTATTGCATGAAAAGCACCTGTGGGGAATAAGCAAGCAACTGCAGATGTTGGGCTTGGAGCTCAGGAGAAGGCTGAGGATTGGAGAGCTGGGAGGTGATGTCATCCAGGGAGTTGACTGGAAGGAAAAGCAGTGTGAGTATAGATCCTCGATAACACCACATTTAGGTGTACCTGTACCTGTTTGTTCAACATAAGCACATTTAGGGCCAACAGACCTTTCAAGGTGAGCAGAAAGAACCTGGGAGAGGAGCCAGGCAGGGTGCCACATGCCTGTAATTCCAGCACTCAGGAAAGCTGAGGCAGGAGGATTGCAAGTTTGAGCCCACCCTGGGCAGTTTAAAGCCTTCTCAAGACCCTGTCTCAGAAAGTAGAAAAACAGGCTGGGCATGTAGCTCAGAGCAAAGGTTCTAGATTCAGTCTCCAGTATCTAAAAACAAACAAATATGGATAGGGTGGTGTCCCAGTAAATAAGAGAAGTTTCAGGCAGGAGGGAGAAAAAACATCAGTCTTCTTGAGAAATGTCTATCGGATGTGCACCATTCGGTGATCTCTTATCACAGTCTGTCCCAGCTTCCCCTTCTTAAATGCCCGAGCGCAGCAGCGTGGAGGATGGGCTGGATTGTAGGGTACCCCTGGACCTGCACAGCCTCCTCCCTTGCTTCTTGCAAACCAGGGAGACAGAGGGGCAGCTGTCAGAATACAGATCCTGTAGAGCCCACAGGGGCCACTTGCCTGGCTTTGGTCTCCACAGGTTGATCCTCAGTCCTAGTTTACCCCCCTGGTCCTGATCTCTGCCTTCTTGGGCTCACTTTTACAAGGCTGGATGAATGGCCTCTACCACCCGCCCAGTGGGTTTCTCTAGAGCATCCTCTGGGCAGTGACTGCGTTGGGAATTTTCTCCCTGTGTTTCCTAGTAAAATGCTTGGCATAAAGGTATGAGAGGATGAGGTGGGAGGGGGTGGCAAATGAATGCTTCTGTGGGTGACCCAGAGTGTGGGAGGAAGCTGTCATCTCCAGTTCTTCATGAAACTGTCTTGCTCTGTAGTTTAGCCAGGCCTGGAACTCACTATGTAGCCCAGGCTGGCCTTACACTCATTGTGATCCTCCTGCCTCAGCCTCCCCAGTGCTGAGATTACAGGTGTGTGCTACTACACCCAGCAGTTTCATATGTCATACTTCAGCCGTCATCTCTGTGTACCCATCTAATAAACCATCCATGCACAGATTCCTTTTGTAACATATCTAGCGCTTCCAGCTGTCCACACGTGTGCTGGAAGTAACCAAAATGAAGTCACCCTGTGCAAGGGTCTCAGTCTCCTGGAAGAGAGAAAGGTAAAGGGATGGAAGCAAGGACATGAGGGCTAGGGGATGTAACTCAGCGGCACAGCACCTGCATGGCAAGCATGAGGCCCTGAGTTCGGTTTCTGGTACCAAAAAAAAAAAACAAAGCCAAGCAAGGACATGGAATCCTCATATAGAGCACAATTGGAGCTTGAAAAAAGCTGCCAGCTCCATGAAGGGGTGGGGCGACCTCGGCATCAGCATGTTGGAGGGCAGGGCTGGTTATCTAGATGGTTGGGAGCGTGTTCGGGCTGGAAGGAGGTTAGCGCCACAATGCTGGAGTCAAAAAGCACACTTAACAGAAAAAACCTAAGTGTTTCGCCTTGAAAAATATGTTAACAACTTCCTTTCCCCCCAAAATTTCCTATCTATGGAAAAGCCAACAGAGTAACAGTACAACATATCCATATACCTTTAAATTAGATTAATTAAATACTACTTTTACCACGCTGGATTTTTTATTTTATTTTGTTTAAAAGAGTAAAAGAAGGATAGCATAGTAATAGGGGGATTTACCGCATTACAGACAAAGTGGTAGGACATTATCAATGGTTGTTATTTTACCTATTGGTATCTTCAAGATAGTTTCTCAGGAAAACAAATAAATAATAGTGAGTTACAGACAAAAATGGTAGGAAATTATCAATGGTTTCTTCAAAGTGGTTTCTAGGGAAAAAAAGTAGAGCTCACTCTGGATTTCTTTATAGTTTTTCTTGAACCATTTGAGAGTAAGTTGTATCATTATGATACTTTAAAACTTCTACACTCATAAATTTTTATACATTATTTCCCAAGACTAAGGATACTGTCTTAACAGAAAAAACCTGTGTTTCGCCTGTGTTTTCGAATTGATATAATTATCAAAAATTTTTAACAATTGAGAATACTGCTGTTCATATTTGAATTTCTGCAACTGTCTCACTGATGTCCTTTTAGCTACTTGTCAATTTTAGTTTTTTGTGTCACCAAGTCACAGGTATCCTTGCTCCATTCTGGACATGAACTCTGTCCCTTGTCCTGTCCCTGTGTCTTCCCTTCCCGGCCCCTGCTTGTACCATTTGTGGCCCTTCACTGCATCTCGTGTGGGCCATCTCTGCCTACTTCTGCGTAGCTGCTAAAGCATTAGATCTAGAATTAGAGTTTAATCTCAACTAACAGATAATAGCTTTTAGCTACGAAAGATCTATTAAACAAGAGTACCATCTGTATCAGGCAGAGACAAGTCCAGATAGTGGCAGGATTGGTAGACCATGAGGTTCCTCCCAAGCATCTTCTCCCATCTGGCCACACAGTCATGGAGGGTGGGACCTTTGACTGCCAGAATGCAAGGATGATGATGGCACTGACAGCAGGGAAATTCCAGTAGTTGCTGGCATGTCTTCAGTTTTACTGGGTGCTAGGGGCTGGCGTTCAATAAGACTTGAAGTTCTAGGTCAGAGTGAGCAGACAGTACAATTTGTCTTGGTTACTTTTCTCTTGCTGCTGAGACAAAATACCCAGCACCCAAAATAAACAATGGAAAGGTTTATTTAGCACACAGTTTGTGGAGATTTAAGTCCATAATCAGCTGGTTCCAAGGCAGAGTGGCACTTGGCAGAGGGCAACATTCATGGCTTCAGAAGACAGCAGAAGCAACAAGAGCAGAAAGGGAGCAAGCCTCTTTTCCTCCTTTATATTATATGCCAGCTCTGCCCACACTCACACCATCTCCATGCCCTCCTGTTCCACAAGCTGAGGATGTTTACAAAATAAGGACCCTGGCTCCCTGCTGAATCACTTAGTTGAACTTTTAAACTGCTCGAGCTAACACGATGAACAACATCCTAGAGTGGTAAGGGCATGTCCTTTTTACCCCGGGATGTAAAACTGCTGAGTTTCTTAGTTAAGCTTCTAGACTCTTCCAGTTGACACAGTATGTCAACCGTAACACAGTGGCTCCTGTAACAACATTGTAGGCAGTTGTATTTTTGTGAAGTGAATGAAATAGATACATAAGCCTCTCAGTCTGTCTCCCTCTCTCCCTCTCTCCTCCCTCTCTAAGGTCAGGCTGGCTGTGATCTTTCTTCCTCATCCAGGAGTTCTAGGATTACAGGAATGCCCCACCACACCTGGCACATTTTATTTTATTTTATTTTTTTTGGTTTTTTGGTTTTTCTCCGGTACCGGGAACCGAACTCACGACCTTGCGCTTGCCAGGCAGGCGCTTTTGCCGCTGAGCTAAATCCCCAGCCCCCTATTTTAATAATTATATGTAATCAAAATAAGATTCATTCGTGGAGACGTAATCTCTTGTTCTACTTTAGATTGATTGTTCTTTTGACCTGATTTCCTAGTTACCCAGAACTACCCTCCTATGTGGGAATTCCCTTGTTTCCTGGGTCCCATAGCTCTTCCAGTTCTTGAGAAAGGGTGTGGAGGTTAAAAGGTTTACTTTTTGCAGTTCTGAAAAATAAATTTATTTTAACAATATGGCCAGTTGCAAGAGGTCAAATTATTTTCCCTTAAAATTCTGTAGATATTTTCCCATTTTCTCTGGTTTCCAGTGTGCCATTGAAAAGTTTTGATGGCTGTGGGCATGGTGGTGCATACCTGTTAGTCCCTGCACTTGGGGGCTGAGGCAAGAGGATTGCTGGCAGTTCGATGCCAGCCTGGACTGCATAGTGAGGTCAAGGCTAGCCTGAATTACACAGTGAGACACTCTCTCAAAAAAAGTTTGATGCCATTTTGCCTCACTTTCAATATGACCTTCCCCCCCCTTGTCCCCAGCATTTTGGATTTCATGGTTGTGTGTTTTGTTCTAGGTCTGATTATATACAGTTTATTGACATTTGTTGGGGTGAATCAACCTGGAACTAACATTTCTAGAAAATTTTATAACTTTTCCTCATTTTTCTTCCTTTTCTCTCATTAGGATCTCCTAGTATTTAGGTGGTTGAATATATTCCCCAATTTTGAATATATTCCCTAATTTTCTGTACTGTTTTCCATTTCTTTGTCTTTTTTTCTGGGAGAGTTAACTTTTGCTCCAAAGCTTTTGAAACTTCTAATTTTTGCTCTCCAGTGTTTACTTCTCTTCCTACTCTCCAATGAACCCTTCTTCTCTTTCCCTCCTGCCCTCTCCATAGTTTCCTCTCTCTCTTTCATAACTGCACTGTCTTCTCTTAGCTCACTTTTTTATAGTAATGACAGTTTTTTTAAAAAGTGTTCTCTTTTTCTCCTTTTTATCTCTCCTTTCTCCAAGTTCCCTTTCTGTTTGGTTTCTTTTCTTTTGTTTATTTTTTTTTTGAGACAGGTTCTCCCTATATAGTTCAAACTGGTCTTGAACTCAGCTTCTCAAGTGCTGGGATTACAGGCAGTATCTGTAGGTGATTTCTCTTTGTTGTACCCATCCCCTAAATAGGAATGTCTGAACTCTTACTTAGAGGATATAAACCTGACTGCTGGTGTTGAGGAAGCTTGGGTGGGCTCCCTTGTCTAGTTATGTGGTTTTGTTAGAGTTGTAACTTGGCTTTTACCCCTGGCTGGTGTTCCCAGAACATAAAACATGTAATTTTCCCAAAGGTTGGGTGGAGATAATTCCCTGATTGTGCAGAAGAGGGACAGAGACCTGGGGATATAACTACTGCTTTTAAGGATTTTAAGATAATTTCCCAGTGTCTAGTCTTCTGTACCTTTTGCCTTTAGAGGTCCTCTGGCCTAATTTTCTGAGCCTCTTTAGGACTTTGTGTCAGTAATTAGCTTACTGTTTTGGGGGGAGTTATGACCCCAGATCTGCTTCCTCTGCATTTAATTTTTGCAGTCTATTAAAGCAGTTATACCTGACTGCTTCCAGATAATTTGCTGGTTCTGTCATCTGTGTTTATCATTGCTCTTGCTGTCTTTGTATGGGTTTTTAAAAGTATGTTTAAAAAACTTCCTTTACTGTCATTCTACTGGGGTTTTAGGACAGAAGGCATAAAGATGTGTTCAGTCATCTTTTCTAAAAAAAAAATCAGAAGTATCTGCAGTATCTCCTTGGACTTAGAAGTAACACACTTATCTTGGTTATCAAAGCCAACTTCCTGAGGCATATTATGGAGTGGATGGATGTATCATCTTGGGAATAAAAAATGGCAGATGGCTAAACTTCTGTGTGTTTTTGTATATTGTGTGGTGTGTTTAAGGCAGGATGTAGAGACCTGTATGCAACTTTATCCTTTCACTCATGTTAGTTTTCACTACTGTGACAAAATACTTGAAACAAGCAACTTAAAATGAAGAAAGGTTTATTTTGCTCATGGTTTCAGATGTTTTAGTCCATGGTGAGTTGGCTCCTTTGCTTGTGGGTTGTGGTCAGGCAGAACATCAGAGTAGGGAGTATAAGCAGAGCAAAGCTGCTCACCTTGTGGTGGCTGGGAAGCAAAAGAGAAAAGAGGAAGAGGCAGGAGTCCCAATATCCCCTTCAAGGATACACCTTTCATGACTTGCTTCCTCCAACCAGACCACACCTCCCAAAGACCACCCCCTCGCGGTAGTGCCACCCTCTGGGGACTGAGCCTTCCACAAGAGAGCCTTTGGGGGAACGTTCCAGATCCAAACTGTAACAACCCATCCTGAGCCCCATTCTTTGCTGTGAGGAGGGATTTGCAAAGGCTCCTCGTCTCTGTCCTCACAGATGTTTCAGTTTATGACATCTGTTGGATATCCTGATGGACGTTTGACCAGACCAACTCTTGTTCTTCAGGCTCCTCTTCCTGTTAGCGTATTCTGTCTTTGGCTAGAACATTTATAAGTGATTTTCTTTTCTTTTTCTGGTGCTGAGGATTGAGCCCAAGAGTGCCCTTCAACTGAGCTACCATATCTAGCCCTTTTTTCTTTCTTTCTTTCTTTTTTTTTTTTTGAGAGGGGGTCTCACTGAGTCACCAGGCTATCCTTGCATTTGGGATTCTCCTACTTTTAACCTCCTAACGTACTGGGATTACAGATATCCACTACTTCACCCAGGTTGCTTTTCTAATCTTGTCTCTCTGTAGTCTGTGACCCAGGTTATCTTATATTGAACCTGAGGTGTTTGCAAAATTTCACAGTCATACATTCATAATGCTATAGTTATTAATTCAGCCTATACCTTTTAAATCTGCAACCTACGTTAAATCTAATGTGAAATAACAGCCAAAAACATGTAGCTCCATATAAGTTGTTTGCATGGTTAAACACAATTTTTTTCCTCTCCTCTCCTTCCTTATTTTCTTCCTTTTTCTTTTTCTGAGTGTGGTGCTGGGGATTAAATCCAGGACCTTGTATATGCCAGGCAAATGCTCTACACTGAGCTACACCCGTAACCCTAAATAGCAGTTTTCAAATGATATCATATGTGGAATTTCACTAGAATTTTTTGCAGTTACTAAGTCTTTTCAGATGCTGAAGTTAAAAAATAACAACAAAAAGCTGTATTTCTTTTTCTAGGTCACAGGTACAAATCTCTCAGCAACTTTATTTTCCCAATATATTATAGCCATGTTTAAGCTTATATAATCACTTCCTAATAATGAAAACCCCAATAACTTCATAACCTCAGTTTGAACCATTATGATAATTCTTTTTTTTTCAATGCCAAGAGTTATGTCCTGTGTAAGATTACTGAGCACACACACAGATTTTATGCAGTACTGCTAGACTGAAAAGAAATCTAATCCATTGACTGTCTTCATATTTAACCTGTTTTAAGAATGTAAAATTAGAGTATAAATTACCCTTGCTTGTATTTTTTGTGTTGTGATATTTAGTATTTCAGTCAGTGTTTCTGGAAATATATTTACTGACTTACCTAATCCACTATTACTTTTTTAAAAAAGTACTTTTTGCAGTGCTAGGGATTGAAGCTAGAGCCTCATGTATACTAGACAAATACTTTACCACTAAGCTGTATCCCCAGCCCTGCTCTGCACTGTTGCTTTTAACTTAAAATTGCCCAGGAGTTTTCTGAGATTTTAAAAAACATATAAAGAAGCCTTTAATTCATGACCATGGACATACTCTGATTGCCACATACAATATAAAATACATCACTAAATAATTACTGCAAATGGCAGCACTTAAACCCTGAGAAGTGAGGGTTCCTTGTTCAGGTAGGGGTGCTCCTGGGTTTGAAATTCCCCAGCACAGATATGCTCTGGCGCTGAGATGGACAAAAGCTCAAGGAACCGCACTTGTATTTCTGGTCCTGCAATAGCCCCAGGTAGGTTGTGGCGCCAGTGGGGAGAGTTGGTGTGGAGGGGGTGGAAGGGCCGTGCCTTCAGCAGCCAAATCCTACAGAGAACAGAGGGGAGTCAGTGGAGCCAGGTTGGGGCAAGAAAAAAGATTACGGATGCAGAAACCCGGAGCCTCCTCCATTTTCCTCTAACTTCTCAGTCCTGGGTAAGAACATCTGGGATATCAATTCAGGTGAGTAGAATTTACAAGGTCTTGGTTTTGACAGTTTTGGGGGTCAGTCCCATCTCCGCAGAAGAGGTTAGCTCCAGGGATCATCTATTTTGGGTGACCCAGTTATTGAGGGTCTCACCCTACCCAGTTCCTAGACATGAATACAGAAGAGCTGGGAATGGATTTCCTTTCCTTCTACTTGTTCAATAAGTTAAATACTAAAAGTCCTATGTCCCCCGGATGGCAACCCAGGGACCAACAGCCATGTCCTAATGAAAGATGGAGTCAGGGGAATCAGCAGAAAGGCAGTGCTGTGGACCATGAGACATTGCCTGGCCCCTTAGGACTTTTCCTGCAAATAGCTCTCATCCTTTCAAATCCCGTGGAGAGCGTCACACCAGAAACTCCTATGCAAGAGCAACACTGGGACAGGGATGCAGGATAAGGAGGGTCTTGGAGGTAGGGGACCCCCAAGACCCTTCTCTGAGTATCTCAAATAGGAGCCAGCTGTTAACCTAGAGCCTCAGTAACCCAGATGCAGAGTCCTGCGTTCCAGTGCGTGGAGCTAATCAAGTGCTCTGCCTCTCTAGCTGTCTGCAGAAGTTCGGACTGAAACCCAGGTAGGAAGCTACCAGCCAGCCAGCCCTAGGGACTTGAGCCTAGAGGGAAGCCCCAGTACCCTCCTCTGTGCGGCTATGCACTATATCGCCACTGGGTGGCAGTAGAGAGCAACACCAGTTTGGCAGCAACATAAACTGCAAAGGAGGCCCTGCAGCCCCGTGTGGCAGCTGGGATTCACGGAGGCAGGGACTCTCTCAGTGTTTGCATCACTCCACACTGGGTATTTGGCCAAGTTTCTCTTGTCGAATACTACCTAGGTAGCACGGTACATGGTCACCAGACCCAAGCCTGTTGCTGACACCCTATAGGCAGTGACGTTGGCTGAGCAGGACAACGGAGGCCATTAACAGTGGTGCGGCTACCTGGAACAGCAGGAAGGCGCTATTTAGGATGGAGAGATGCAGGCAGATGCCCCAGTCTGGGACGACCCTGACCTTGCTTGGCTCGTCCACCACCACTAGCATGGAGATATCACAGGCTGAGGTCCCCCAAAGCATAGGTGGGGCTGGGGACAGGCCACTGCCTCCAGCACCCATATGTCTACTGGGGAGGGAGCTCCAGACTTAGGGCCTGGCAGAAAGTTGGTTGCCAAAAGTAATTTTGGGCAACAGGAGCAAAACAGGAAGCACAGCAATACCTGACTTCCAGCTACAGTAGAAAGCAATAGTGATACAAATGTCATAGTACTGGAAGAAAAACAGACACGTGGTTCAAGGGAAAACGCATGCGCCTGTAAAATGTAATGTCGAGTGAAGTGAAGCAGACACACAAGCTTGAATACCATATGGTATCTCTCATTTGAGTGAGAATAATAAATGATGGCTAGAATAGGGCAAAGGGAAATGCAGTAGGGAAATGGTCCAAGGGAACAGGCTGAGCGGGGAGGAGGAAGAGAAGGTGAGCTCAATAGGATAAAGATATGCCATCTACAGGAACCTAAAAACTCCAATTAATGTAAGCATTGTATGCCAAACATGAACTAAGATTAATAATACCAGTAAGAATGAAAGCTGAGATGGAGGACGAGGGAGGGAGGGTGTGGACATTAAAAAATAGCTGTGGTATGCACATATAACCACTCCCCAAGATGATGGCAAACTGCGTGAACTGGAAACATGTACTAATAAAATAAAAAAAGAAAGAAAGGAAGTAAGGTGGATGCCAGGCTGTGTTTACCTCCAGTGGCCCCTTGGAATTTGGGCAGGAATGCCTGCTTCTCAGGGTGGTAGAGGGAGGCCAGCATGTGGGTGGGATCTGCAGGGCTGAGAAGCTGAATCCAGTTAGGGAGCCTGAGGGGGTCACCATGACCACACGAAAGCCACCACACTGTCCGGTAGACAGCCCTGGTGCCGAACCACTGCACCAGCCGCACCATGACGAGGGGGAAGAGCACACTGTGGGGAAGAGCTGCCATCCACACACCTTTGTCATAGGTTCTGGGTGCCTGGCTCAGCTCTGGGCAACCCTGGTGCAGCCCCTCACCGGTGGAATCCATGCGAAACAACCTGAAGGTCGTGAGTGCCACCAGCGGCACAGCTCAGTCTCAGAGTCAGCGCAGGGTCAGGGGCATGCAGCAGCAGAGCTGGGGCAGCCGAGGAAACTGGGTGTCTAGGTTCTGGAAAACGAGATGGGCACAGCATGGGCAGCTGTGTGTTGACACGGAGGCCTCAGTCAGGGTCAGCACTGCCTCCTCAGCCACCACTGGCATGGCTGCCATTCAGGTCACCTCTTCAAGTTAAAAGTGACTGTCTCCTTTGCAACTAGACAATCCAGTTAGTCTCCTCCTCATTGAACCCTGCACTTTCAACTATGACTCTTCCCTAAGAGGAAGATGATGCCTGCAATAGCTTGGGACAGAAAACTGAAATCCTGAAATTCTGAAAACTCTCCTCCCAGAGGTATGAGCCAAAGACTTGCCTCCAGGCCTGGCCATCAACCATACCACCTCACTGTGACCCCCATTGCTGTCAGACGTTATGGGAAGCACAAACAGGCATCCAGCCACACAGCAGTCTGAGATTCTGATGGACTGTTAATCAGCTTGCACTCTGTGATTCCTGACCCATACACCCTTTTAGGACTGTTACCTCCAGATGCCACCCGATTTACATGTCTAGATTTAAAATATACCTTCCTCTGCTTGTGAGTTGCTCCCATAAGCCCCTTCAACTGGGAAAATCCTGAGACAAGACACAACTCACAAGGAGTTAAGAACTTTGCCACAAAGAGTTAAAAATTCTCCCACTATTTTCGGGGAGGCTCTAACAACAGATTTTGCCAAGCCACCAGCACCTTTTCTCTGTCCCATCCTGCTTGCCATCATGGTCCCCCAAGAAAAAGTAATAGACTGTGAAACTGCTGAAATACACTCTCCTGTCTGTAAAGCCGGCTCAAGATCTCCAAGCTGTCAATACTGCCATGATTGCCCTCCATATACACTGCCTCAGTCTTCTGCCACCTACAACCTGCTGGTACTCCTGCCTGGACCTAAAGAATGCTTACTTCTGCCTTCAGCTGGCTTTATGTCAGCCAGCCCCTCTCTGCAACTAACCTGGACTCAACCTCCCAGAGGCTCAAAAGCTTGTTTCCTCTTTGAAAAAGCACTTCTGAGTAATGACACCCAAGCTGCCTGCTGGAAAGGCACTAAAGCTCTGCTACAATAGCTGACAGAAACTGGTTAGAAGAAAAAATCTCACAAATTTCTTGGAGCTACTGGCTCCTATAGAATCTGGATTCTTGAGTTCAAAAAAACAATGATGCTTACTCAGATTGTCAGCCCCTGGGAGCACCTAGTGACCTACTGTGCAAATACTTGGATCTAGTTGCTAAGGGCCCCCTCCCCCGCTACCCCTTTTGCTTCTGTGCTCTAACAGCCACTGTTCTTCTGATCAAGAAAGCTGACAAGCTCTCCTTAAGCCAAGACCTAACTATCCAGTTGCCACATACTGTACTGGACCTCCTAAATAACGGTAGCCACTAAAAACTAAACCCCCTGAGAGATGCTGAATACACCTTGTTTTCAGATGAAGTAGCTCTGTTAGGAATGGAGCCTAACAGGCTAGATATGCTGGTCATCTTGGACAAGGTTATTTTGGCCAAAGCTCTCCTGCTACTGCTTCCTGCTGCTGTGTGGAGACCTGCCACCCATGCAAAATAATTCAATCCAGAGGCCTAAGCTCCTTCTGGAGGCCCAAGTGACTGAAACATCAACCCCAGCCAGAAAAACTTTACCTAGAATTCCCAGAATATCAGAGCGAGACCCACCCCCACCATTTGTTCTGCAAGCTCAAGCTGCAGCACTGGCTTCAACATCTGTGTTACTGGCAATAACTCTTGCCAGAGTGTTAAATCTTGAGCCACAGGAGAGTGCCCCTCATAGTAATAAACTATACCCCTTACTACACTCAAGTCCACCTCATGCAATACAGTGGACTCTTCCCATTTAAAGATATATATCTATATCTATATCTATATCTATATATATATATATATAGATAGATAGATAGATTGCACAGAAATAACTCTATAGAAACAGCTTGTAACCAGTTAGAAGATCAGCTATACCTGTAGACATTCCTGCACACACGTATAACCCAGATGCATATTAACTATCTCTTGAAGTTTTAGAAATCCAGCCTTAAATCCACTGGAGAATTTACCTGGACAGCTCCTCCAGGGCTCACTCTGAAGAGATGATGCGCTCAGAACCCTGCTCTGGTCTTTCTGGATACTGACTTGACCACACACAGAACAGGCTTGAGAACACTGTTTACAAGATTGCTCCATATCTATTCCCCTTGATTTTTATGCCACTTACCCTAGTCTTTGCTTTCCTACACCCCTGATAACTTTGATTTTTGCCTTAAACTCTGTCTATGGACAGTTGCCCCAAGAGAATAGAATAATCAATCAAACACCTGACCAAGATTTGTTGAGCATCCAAGACACACTGAACACTCTCCTAGGTCAGATGAACTCCCTCATTACCTTGCCAGAGTAATGTTATAGAACAGAAAGGCCTAAATTAGATCTCTTCCTAAAAGCAACTTAGGGAAAAACTCTGTAATAAGATAATCTTGGGGACCTTGGCTAGAGCCCATCCTAGGATCACTGACAACCCTAATGTTACTGCTTCTAGTTGGGCCTTGTCTCAGAAGATCACATGTAATATGCCCAGCAAATATTTGCAGTGGAAACAAAAAGAGGGGGGAAATGTAGTGGAAGATGCCCTCCCCCACCAGTATACTTTGGTTTGTTAGTTGCCCAGATAATAGTTCTGGTTACAGTTCCTGTTACTTTTGTTTTTCAGAAATGGCTGGTCAGTGTGATGCGTATTGTAAGAACCAATCTCCACTTGACACATCATTCTGCCTCTGTACTTCCTGCTTGCTTATCCCATATAAGCCCTAGATCACCAGTGATCAGAGCCTGGTATTTTGGGAAGGATCCCAATCAGTGCCTATCAATGTAAAATAAGTTTGCCTACAAATTCTGGATGTTATTTTGGTGTTTCTACTTGCCATTGCACTCCCAGAATATAAAGTCTGCTGAGAGGTGTTCTAATCTTTTTGCTTGTCTTTTTTGCAGTCCTGGGGATTGAACCCAGTGCACTTACACTGAGCTACATACCCAGCACCTTTCAAATTTTTAAATTTTGAGAGAGGGTCTCACTAAGTTACTCAGTTGCCCCAGCTGGGCTCAAACTTAGGGTCTTCTCACCTCTGAGCCTCCTAAAATATTGGGATTACTAGTGTGCACCACTACACTCAGCCCTCCAATTTTACATAATAAATTAGTTCCACATTCTCATGTCTCTCATCTCTTCTTGAGCTCTCTTCCTAGAGTTTTACACCATTTATTGGAGACCACCATTTATTCTAAACTCCAAGGAAACATTGCAGCAATGCTTGTTGATCTCTTGCCAGAGTGTTAAATTTTGAGTCACAGGAAAGTGCCCCTCATGTAATAAACTATACCCCTTACTACACTCAAGGTCTCTCTCCTTCCTGGACTGGATTGGATCTTCACTCTCCTTTTGTAATTCCGTTCTCAATCACAAGAATAATTGGGACCTAATTTTCAGCACAGTTCTTAGCAGCAAGATACAAAGATCTCTATAAATACTGCCATCTGGATTTCACACCAAACAGAAGAGGTAAATAGTTACCCGAGCTTGCTATTTTCTTCTTTAAGAGTTTGCATGGCTGGTAACCACAGTAGCCATTGCTCCTAAGCCTTCCAAGCACTGGAGTGCTTACTGCACGGGCCGGCATGTCTCCTTTTCATCTACAGCACAGGTGGAATCTTAGACTTGTGCTGCTACAGTAGCATGCTGGGGCTACCACCTGCTCACTCTCCACCAGAAATGGGGTCCTCATTACCATCTGACTGGAGAGTAAGTCAGTATAGAGTCCCATTCCAAAGACTGGTTTCTAAGGGCAACTTCTCATACCAGCTTCCCCAAGAATGCTCCTCAGATTAAGATTTGAGTTCAAGAAGTTTATTTGGGAGGCTATGCCAGGATGTACTAATAGAAGAGTGGCAAATAACATAAAGAAGGAAGGGGACCAAACACAGGGTATATTAGAGAGGAGGTTACTGTTAGGGAAAACTGGAGTGTGAGAGCTCTGGGAGCTTTGCAAGATGGTGTAAAACGCATCTCAGAACTGACACATTGCAGGACAAGAGAGTTGGGGCGTTTATCCACTAAATCCTATTTGTCGTAGGCCAAGGACTGCTATCAGGAAGGTGAACTCCATGGTACCTCTGATTAGCCTGCATGTGCTGCACACTTTCCTGGCCAGACAAAGCAGTTAGGCAGAGAGGCTCAGGTGCTGGCAGTAAGAAGCCACTGGCATGCATAGAAGATAGAATGACATAAGGATATGAGCAAATGCCAATAGCATCTGATACCAGTGCTATGTGATTTGGCCTGGAAGTGGAACAAATTAGGATGCCTATTGCTCAGATTTCTCTCATTGTTCTTACTATGATCATGTGATTAATTTTGAATGGGCAAGAATGTGTAATTGAGCAGGTGTAGTTCTTTTATCTAAATCCTTTCTTCTGAGGAACAGGCAAATAGAATTTTAAGCCTCTTTTGCTCTGTTTTGCTCTATTGGTGGATTTGGCTTCACACCAAGGCTCACACAATAAAAACATCCCCATCATAAGGAAGGAAACTTATTAGCTAGACATCTGGCACAAACAACAAAACATGCTTCACTACTTTCTTGAAAGAAAATTTAATAGAGAATAGCCAACACCAGACATATGCTGCTGAAGTGTTTCCATCATATATATATAAAAAAATTATAAAAACAGTTGTAAGGGAGAATCAGGAAAAATAAAAAGGACTAATTTCAGATATCTCTTAAGCAACACTTGTGTCACAAGTGTGTCCACCTGTGAGGACCACAGGAGTATCACATTTGTGACACATATGTACAAAGTTTGCCTCGTATTGTCCAGCCCCGTAGGTAATGAACCCCCTCTCCACTGTAGTCTGGAACATATAGGGGTTTACAAGTGCTTTGGAGTAGGGGCTGTTGGGAATCATTATGAACAACCAGCATGTGATATCTCTGAGCATCTTACTCATTAATTCATTTATTCATTCAACATTGAGCAGATGTTTGTTGAACATCTCCCAGATGGCAGGCATTCCCAGTAAGTACTGGGAATGCTGTGAACAAAACAGGCAATGATATCTGCCCTTGTGGAACTTATATTCTAGAGAGTGAATATGAACAGTAGACAATAACATCACTTAAATGTAGCCTAGGTCAGATGGTAATAAGCAGATTGGAGAAAAAGAAATCAAGGCAAGGGGAATTGAGAAGATGGGCACTTTTTGAGGTGACAGTTAATGAAAATGTCATGTAAGTAGTTGTCTGAAAAATGAATGTTCCAAGCAGAGAGAACTATGGTGGGTTTGTGCTCAGCACATTCAAAGAACAGCAAGGAAGCCGGAAGAGTCGGAGAAAGGCAAGGGGGTGAGCACTGGAGGTAATGAAGTGGTTGTCAAGATCTTAAAGAACAGCAATGAGATTTTCTCACTCAGTGATGACTGGCTATTACACAGAAAGGGAAGACCAGGTGGTGTATGTATTCATCCCAGAGTACAGAGAATTCAAATTCTGTCTTCTCAAAGACATGCTGAATGTTCATAAAACGCACCTCACATATTGGAGTAGAATTAATGTTTGTTCCCCTGCATTCACTGAATTACTTCCTTCTACGTTCAGATGGGTCTGTCATCAGATCACAGACAAACCTGAGCCACTAAATGCAGATCCACAGGCAACAGCTGGGGTGACTGCGCAGTGTTGGGGGCTGGGGAAGAAGTGAGAAGAGAGTGGGGACACGGTGATGGGAGAGCTTATTAGACAGGAACTGTGAGTTAGTTCAGAGTTATTTGTCATTTGGAAAAGATACCCTGTCATACACAGTGAGGATGGAAATATCAATATTCTAGTTTGGAATCTATTTTAATTTAATTTTATTATTTTTAAAATCTATTTTAGAGTCTGGTCTCAAGGCCACCTCGGAGTCTTTGTTCTAGTCCTTACCTCTGCTTTGAATGTTCATGCCACTGGTGAAAAACATGGAGAGAAATTGGATCTTCAGTAAAACATTTTAAGCCTGTATCAAGCCTCATCTGAAAGCTATCCTACCTTTTGACTCTTGACTCTTTCAAATATGAACCCATGTATGCTTTTTATTTTTAAGCCAGTCTAAGGTCCATGATTTGTAGCTAGAAGTTACCTGGTTGGTACACTCATCTCCCATTCTGGGAGGAATCACACGTCTCTGAGCCAGTAGACCAAAGACTGTCCACATGGATGTCCCCTGTACTCCAGCAAGGTACAGGGAACTTTAGAATCATGGAGAGCCTATTTAGGTGCTCTAGAATCTAAGAAAGGCCCAGTCCAGTTTGAAGGTTAGTCTTCTCAACATATTCCAAAACTAGTTTTCCACAAGGAGCAAATGGAAATGATGGACAACCACAGACAATAAATTTAGGTTTTATATATGCACCCCAAGATAAGTAAGGGAGCTCTTGAAGGATCCAGGGGTTGTGGTACCTTCCTAGAAAGAGGGAAGCAGAAGGAAAATGTAGAGGTAAGCCGAGGCCACTGGAAGCCCTGGCCAGACCCTTAAACCAAAGTTTATCCTCAAGAAGTCACTTTGTGTTGGGGGGTGGCTCAGTGGTAGTGAGCTAGTCTAGCATGAGCCAGGCCCTGGGTTCAATCCCAGGGGGAGTTAAAAGAAAAAAAGGTATGTTAGCCATAGCCTTTTATTGGAAGCTCATTTTAGGCCTCATAATGTTGAGGTACTTTAGCCTTCATGCAAATTCTGTGCAGAATATGTGGGCACTTATTTTCTTAGGGTGATTCTCTTATGTAGCTTGTGTTTGTCCATGTTTATTTATATTACTGCATGTTTACTTCAGAAACATTTTCTTTTTTCAAAAAAAATTAAGTTTATTGGTACATTTTAGGCATATGTAATGATTACATTCATTATAGGGAATTTTCACCTATACATGATATAACTTGATTTTTTTCCCATTTCCCTGCCCTCCCTCAATGCCCGTTCCCCTCCTTATTTACAAAAGCTTTGTTTCAATTTTTTTCCTTTTTTCTCATCATTTCTTCTTTTCCTTTCTTTCCTCCATCCCCCGTTCCCCTTCCCATTTGAACATTTTCTTCCTATTTCACAATATCTATTATCCATTTTGTGAGAAACAGAAACATTTTCTGATTGATCATGGAAAAGATGACCAGTTCCTTTCAGATGGACAGCTACTCCTTGATAACATTATCACTGCCTGTACAGCAAAGAAAGTACCTGTTGCGTTTAGGTTACATGAGGGTTACCGTCATAAATAAATATTATTTCCTTGCCACCTTTATTGTCAGTCAGTCAGACATCAAGCAAAATACCTGAGTGCATGAAAAACCAGATAAAAGACAGTGTGCCCCAGCACCAGGGAAGCTGTGCAGCAGGGTGTGCAGGCCTTTGGGCCAGTCCCTAGCTGCGCAGGTGCCCAGGAGGCGGGCCCCAAGCACCTGGGAAGTCATGCGGCAGCATGCGGCAGCATGCACCGCCCTTAGGCTGGCCGCCGCCGAGCAGTTGAGAACTATCGTGGCACAGAGAAGCAATGACACATTTGGCTTGCCATGTGCCGGCTGCAGAGGCCCGCCCACAGATGAGCATGAATCATCCTGATGTGGAGAAACCCCTGGGAATACATGCCACACAATAGGTCTCTCTTGCCCCTGCCCTTGAGAACCAGAAAGGTCCAGAGTTAGAGGATGAGCAGCTGCTGAACAAAGACTTGGAGAACATGAGAATACAGACTACACCTGAAGACTCAGAGGTCTAGTTGACCTGGGTCACAAGAGCCGTTTGGAAGCTGGAAACCAGGAGGACCTTGCGCAATACCTGGGGAGACCCCCTGGAAGCCATTCTTCCTCTGACAGTACAGGCTGCAGTGGAGAAGCACATGGAGCTCCGGAGAGGTCTGCATTGAGATTCCTGCTGCCTGTGCTGATGGTTGGGGAGAGGACACTAAGTGGTTGTGAGGTCCCAATGCGCTGGGAGGCAGGAGAGAAAAAGCTACAAAAAATGGCTTTCACCCCAGATGGCTCACTTGAGATGTTAGTAAGAATTGCCTCCTCAGTATTCTATAGCTGTGATGAGGATGAGGCCAAGGAGAGAAAACAAAGAGACCGAGAAAAAGCAGCTGCTTTTGCTGCAGCGCTAAGAGAAACAGAGTCTGATTCTCGGGGCCCCAAGAAGAACTCAATGACTATATTCATCTGCTACCATTGTTAAAAGCCAGGCCATCTCAAGAGGAACTGCCCTAAGAAGCCCCCTGGGCCATGCCCTGAATACAAAGGAGACCACTGGAGATCGGTCTACTCTCTGAAGCGGAGGTCCCAGAGCTCAGACCCATCCTACCAGTTAGTCCAACAGGAATGAGGGGGCCTGGGGCATACTCTGCCTTCTCCCTCTGCCCAGACTGTCATCTCCATGGAGGAGCCCCGGGTAATCATGACTATAGAGGAAAAAGAAAACAGCCTGTTGCTAGACACAGGTGCTAGTCTCTTGGTCCTTCTTTTCAATCCTGGCCTTCCTTCCAGCCATCACACCTCAGTGAAAGGAGTAACCAGTGAGGAGGTAATCTGCTATTTTTCACAACCCTTAGGCTGTAACTACTTGTTAGATCTTTCTTGCATATCTCTGTCTTCCTGAGAAACCACGTTGAAGATACCACCATGTGTTACAGCAGCCATTGATATTTTCCTACTAATCTGTCCATAACTCTGTAATGTTTGCATTGTTCCTATGCTGTTTCATAAATGAATGTATTTTTATTATTATATGTTTCCTACAACAACCATTGACAATAGTCAATGATTATTCAATTGGTCACTCATGTATAGCTCTATTTATTTTCTTTAGAAGCCACTTCAAAGATACCAAAGTATAGTATAACAACTATTGATAATCTCCTACGACTTTTGTCTGTAACTCACTATTATTTGTCTGTTTTCCTGATAAACTATCTTGTAGATAACAATATGTAAAACAACAACCATTGATAATTTCCTACCACTTTGTAATTTGGTAAGCCCCCTTATTACTGTTATCCTTCTTTTACTCTTTTAAAAAAAAAAAAGACAGAGTGTCATGTTCATTGTGAGTTCAATTCCTGGTTCAAAAAATAAATAAATAACTGGTAGCTAGCTATAAAACAAGGAAGTAGGATTAGAAAGGTGGAAAGAATGCCCCACCATTATATCTGTGGGACAGCTAAGACTAGAAAACAACTTTCTAAACTCCAGTCCAATGATCTTTTTTTTATTTGTTGAGCTGAATAAGTCTGTGAGCATTGGCTTTTGGGATGTTTTTCATAAATTAAATAATAAGATCAATCTGAAATGACTTAAGGGAATATATACATTATATATGTTACTGTAAATAAGTATTTTCTTTTAATCACATACAGAAATTTAACTTGGTGAGCTTGCCAAAAAAGCAATTTTCTGGGGGTAAATGCTAAACTATATTTCTTTAGAAACTTAAAAGAAAAGCTTTAAAAACAGACTTGAGGATCAGTGGA
>NW_004955467.1:10044089-10058938 GCF_000276665.1 Chinchilla lanigera | reverse complement strand
GATTAATTATTTGATCAATCTTGCATGTCTATATTTATTTTCCTGAGTAACCACTTTGAAGATATCAATACAAAATACAACAACCATTGTTAATTCCCTGTCACCTTGTCTGTAATTCAGTATTGCTTGTACTGTTCCTGTACTGCTTTGTAAATGGTTGTCTGTTTGTTAGCATGTTTTCATTCTTTTACTTTTAAAATAAAAAAATAGAAAAGCTTTTTGAGACATCATGAGATTGTTTTGGTAGCATAGTTTTTTCCAGTAAAGAGCACAAAAGTTACTCATTTTAAACATCCAATAAGAATGCATATTAGGGCTGGGGATACAGCTTTACAGCACAGTGCCTGCCTGGCCGGCGTGAGGTCCTACGTTCAATTCCCAGGACCAAAAAAAAAAAGAATGCATGTTAAATGGTAATCAAAGAAGACAACATAGGTTCCTAAAGTTACAAAATTAGTACTATTTTAATATAAATATAGATGGTAAAAATATTAGTACAATTTAAATATCAATAATCAAGCTTGAGTCCTAAAATGAGCCATACACAAAATAGCTCCAGTCTTGGGCCCTCTAATAAGGAAGATCAGAATTCATGATTTTTTTTACCCTTTTGTGAATAAAATATCTTTTTAAAGAAGCAAAGAATATTTTCAATATTTTTCTTATATATGAACAAATGGCACATGACTTTCTTTGAACCAAACACAGACGGAGTCTTCTCATGTGACGTTCACCTCATCTCCCCACGGCTTCGCCCTGCAGATGCTCTGGAGCTCAAAGGATGTGTACATCCGAGGGAGAGGGCAGTGCGAAGTGCCTTAAAGAACAACTGAAGAAAGGTCCCAGACTCCAGTCCTGGCTCTTTGGCCCAGGTGACCAGCTGGGGCAAAGGCATGGGAGAATGGCCTTCCCAGGGGCCTTGTTACAGGGATCCAGATCATTCTTCAGAGCTCTGGGCATGGGCAGAGGTTGGCCAAATCTGGCAGTGAGCAAGGAGATGCCAAGGCCAGCTGCTGCCAATGTTTGTTAGAATCAGCGGAATCTCTAGGAATTGCCCGAGCAATTGCCTCAGTGCGCCTATAGATAATGCACACCAGCGTGCACGCAAAAGGCACCCCCCGCCAACTCTGACCCGATACCTGCAGCTGGAAACCCCAGGAGGCTTCTCCAAGGAAGCTGAGGCCTTTAACACTGCAAATGTCACACACTGTCACAAAGTCAGAGCTCATTTAATAAAATAAACGTACATTTTACCTTTTTATTTATTTCAAAGTACACTTCTGATACCTAAAATACTTCCTTTGCTGTTATCCTCTGTCACTGGACGGGGGGGAAGGAGGTGGAAGGCGACCAGGACTGATAAGAGTGTGGGACATTTGCCAAATGAGTAACAGAGCTGCTTCTGCCTTCCCGAGGAGGGGCAGCGGCTGTGGGTAGATGTGGTCAGGAACAGGATCTGCCTCTGGCCTGGAAAAGGAACCTGCCTCGGTCTCGGGTGGGCGAGTGGCAAAGCCCTTCACACTGTAGATAGTGGGCCGGAGAAAGAGTGAGGGGCTGTGGGCTGATGGGAAAGGTCAGGGGCTGCTGGGGTAGGAAGGGAGGAGAGATTGACATCCTCATCCTCCCTGGGGCCTGGTGGGCACAGTGGAGACAGCTGCCTGGTGGTCTGGTGGTCTGAGAGGGAAGCGGCCTCCAGCCAGCCAGCCTAAGACACCTGGGCTCTGTGAGACGCAGGCCTTAAGGACAGTGCAGTCCACAGCAACAGGAGCAGGGCCCGAGTGGGGAGGCCAATGTGAGCAGAGCCCTTCTGAAGACCGCCAGCCACCCCATCTGCCTCCCCAGCCACAGAGAAGGGGCTTCCCAGCCCCTCAGACACCCTCATTCTCCACTCCCAGAGCCCAGCCCCTGCCCCAGGACGGAGGGAAGGGTCAAGGGTAAGCGGTGAGACAGCTGAACCCTGAGCTTCCCTGGCGCCCCACCCCCTGCAGAACTGGGTTGCTCACCCCTTTGCTGGCTGCAGGGCCAGCTCAGGTGGTCCAGCGGGGAGAGGGCTGCCACCGAGGTGACTCAAAGCACAGGGAAGGCAGGTCTGTTCAAAGGCCGTAAACAGACTGCGATTGGGACATTGATGCTGACACTGAACTGTCACTACTATGGAGGCTGCGACAAAAGACCATGTCTTGCTGTCCTCACCCTCTGGGGAGTGGCACCTGTCACAGACAACGTCTTCATCATACTCAGTACTGCACCCCGCCTGCATCTCGATGGCCTGTGGCATCTTCCTGTGGGACGAGTTCCCAGCTCCTCCAGCGCCTGCTCTAACATCAGCTCAGAGCATCTCCATAGCCTCGAGCCGAGCTGAGGAGCTCCAGCCAGCAGGCATCAATCAATCCAGGTCAGAGCTCTCGAAGAGTACAGCGCTGCTGGGGACACTTGTGGGGGCCTCCACAGCTCTGGACCAGCCTCGGCCCTGGCAGGCACCTGCACACCTTTCTCCCATTCTTGTCGCCAAGGGTCCGCCAGGATGTAGTAGTTATTTGGGCTGAGCTGAAACCTTCCTGGCTGGGATCAAGTCTGTCTGGAAAACCTCTGAGGGCTTCTTTTTGTTCTGCCCAGGCCAGCCCGACTTGGTGCCGCTGAGCAGTTTGGAGTATCTTGATGATGATGGAGACATAGCCTGACCATCCTTGGTGGCGGAGTTGCTGCTGCTGGAATATTTTCACCTCTTTCATCTTGTTACCAGCTGATGGGGTGGGAAGCTTCCATCTTCCCACGCCAGCTGCAGGGGCTGGTGTGGGAAGAAAGCGCAAATAACCTGGAGCTCCTGGGGCAGAGCGGGAGGCCAGGGTGGGGCATCCACCCGGGAGGCAGTGGTGCAGGAGGTGGCAGGGTACCTGCCCCGCGCCCCCTTTGGGGAGGATTGGCCTGCCAGAGGTGAGCCGGTGGGTACTGCAAAGAGGGGCACAAAGTAGCTCCGTGGACACTACTCACCCCCCATAGCCTCCAGCTGCGATGTCTGCATTGGCTCCATTTCCCAACCCTCTCTGTGATTGATTTGTTTCTTTTCTTTTTCTGTTTTGCTCTTTATTCCCTCTTTTCTCTATTTAATAACCTTGCATAGGATTTGGCTTAACTACTATCCTACTTTTAATGGAATTAAGTTTTCCTGTGCTATTGGGAGGAGTCTCTGTTGGGATAATTGTAGCTTCTTAAATTCCCCTCCATTTCTTGTTCTTGTAATATTTCAAAACGAGGTGGCTCATGTTTGGAGATACCCTGTCTGTGTTCCACGTCCTTGCTTTTTTCTGGTACCTTTCTTCTCCTCGTCTCCATTGAATGTGTCCCCCAAGTTTCTCCTCGGTGGAGCTCCGACTGGAAGAGTCCTGACTGGTCTGCTTCAAGAGTGCTAGTGCTTTTGGTCCACACTGGTTTACTGTAAAGGATAACACACCAGGACCCAGACACAGAGGTGCACAGGGTGAGGCCCGGGGGAAGAGCTGTGCAGCTCCCTTGCCCTGTCTGGATCCCCACCCTCCGGGAGCCTCCATGTGCTCAGTTCCAGAAACTCATTGAAACCCAAAACCTTCTGTGCCTTTTAGAGACATTGCTGTGTGGTCCTGGTTGCTAATAGACCAGGTGGGGAAATGCCGCGAAGCTTGCCGTTCATTCTGGGTCTGGCTGTCTGTGTAGTGCTCCTCGCCCTCGGTGATGAGGCCAGACCGTCATCTGGATGGGGAAGGATCTTATGACCTACAGTTGGTCACAGTAAATCAGAAAGGCAGGGACACATTCGAGTTTCTGTGACTGTCTTGGGGAAGAGAAATTCCAGTTTTCATATCCCACGCTTGGGAGGGTGTTATGAGACAGGATCTGTGAACAGAACCTGAAAGTATATATCATAGTATTGCACAACTGACTACCAGGAACCACCAACTATCCCAGAAAAATATCTATAGCAGTAAGAATACGTTATGTTGCAAGTACTAAAAACATCATCAACACAAAGCAAAGCTCATCGTAAACTGGTTTCAACAATGAGAGATTTATTAGTTCGTATAATAAATCTCAACTGCATGGCAGCCTTTAGCATTAGTTTGATTTAATATTTCCGAAGTTACAGTCTCTTCTTTGCTTTGCTCACAGTGTTCAGCTTCCCCCTCATGCTGGCATTGGTGGCGACCGTGGAGGGGCTGCACATGACCCAAGACTCATCCCTGAACCTCATGCCATCTGGAAAGGGAGTTCCCAGAGTTCCAGGCGGGGCTCCTGATATTGCCCAGGTTAGACTACCTATATCCCACCTCTCTTAAATCAGTGGCTGTTGTCTGATATACCAATGTGAAATTTCAAAACATTAGAGATTAAGCAAATGTATAAAAAGGCTTCATTGACAGAATACAGGTTACAACAAAATAAATTGGGTTAAGAAAGACGGTTGAATAGCACTATTAGAAGTCGGGGACAACAAAGCAATACCCATACCTCTACCAAGTTGTCAAATGTGAGGACGGGCTAATAACAGCATTCACAATGTCTTATAACCAGCACTTCCATATTGTTCTAAAATATTTTTATCATTCCAAAGGAAAACTCCATACTCATTAAGCAATCACTCCCTCTTCTCTCTCCCCAAGCCTCTGATATCACTGGTTTCTTTCTGTCTCTGTAGGTTCACTTAGTCTGGATATGTATATAATTAGAGTCACATAATACGATCGGTGCTTGGCCTCTTTCATAATGTTTTTGAGGTTTGTCTAGGTTATAGCAGATATCCGCACTTCATTTGCTTTTGTGGCCAAATGATGTTGTATTGTATAACTGTTCCACATCTTGTCTACGCATTTATCAGTTGATGGGCATTTGGATTGTTTCCACTTTTTGACAGTTCTGAGTGGTGCTACCATGACATTCATGTATGAGAACTTGCTTGATCAGTTTTTAGTTTGTTTGCACTTATACTAAGGAGTAGAACTGCTGGATATAGCAATTCTATTTTAACTTTTGAAGGACCACCAAACTGCTTTCCACAATGCCTACACCAGTTTATATTTCTACCAGAAATATATGACAATTCCAATTTCTCTACAACCTTGTGAGCACTTATTTTTCTTTAAAAATTTTAGTCATCCTAGTGGGTATGAAGTGCCTGGTTGTGGTTTTGATTTCCCTAATGACTAATGATGTTAAGAAATTTTTCAAATGCTTGTTGACCGTTTGTGTGTGTTCTTTGTAGATATATCTGTTTAATTTCTTTGTGCATTAAAAAATTGCGTTGTTTGTCTTTTTGTTGTTGAGTACTTTAATATTTTATGAGTTCTATAATATTTTAGATAGTAGACTCTATCAGCTACATGATTTGCAAATATTTTTTCCTGTTCTATAGTTTGTTCTTTTACTTTCTTCAAAATGCTCTCCAATGCACAAAAATTTTTATTTTTCATTTTTTGTTCTGATTTTTGAGACAGGGTCTTTCCTGAGCTGGTTTTGAGCTCACTGTGTAGCCCAGGTTCACCTTGAACTCATGGCAATTCTCCTGCCTCACCCTCCTGAGTGCTAGGATTACAAGCATGCATCATCACACTCAGTTAAATTTTATTCTTGTTTGTTTTTAAGCAAGGTCTCACTATGTAGTGATAGCACCTAGTTCCAGGCTGGCCTCGAATTCATGGTGATCTTCCTGCCTCAGCCTCCTGAGTGTTGGGATTATAGGATTGCACCACCATGGCCAACTAAAAGTTTGTAATTTTGGTGAAGTCAAATTTACGTTTTCCTTTTTTTGCTCGTACCATTAGTGTTATGACTAAGAATCCATGCCAAGCCCAAGGTCATTATCATTTACTCAGCTAATCATTATGATGATTATATGTGATTATTATGTTTTCTTCTGAGAGGTTTTCTTTGTTTTTGTCTTTGTCTTTTTGAGACAGGGTCTCGCTATGCAGTTCAGGCTGGCCCTGAGCTCACTTTGTAGCCCAGGCTGGCCTCAAACTTGCAATGATCCTCCTACCTCAGCCTCCCTAGTGCTGGGATTACAGGCATGTGCCACCATGCCTGGTTTCTCAGAGTTTTTATACTGTTAACTGTTATATATAGGTCATTGATTCACTTTGAGTAAATTTTTGTTTATGGTGTGAGTTGAGAATCCAACATCTTTGCATATAGATTTCTCATAGTCACAGCACTATTTATTAAAGACTATTCCTTCTCCACTGAATGGTCTGATCAAAAACCAATTGGTCAGAGCTGCATGGACTCTTATTTCGCATCTGTTCCATTGGTCTTATCTTTACCCATATTCCAGTGTCATACTGTTTTGATTCCCATGGTTTTGTGAAATAAGGAACTGTGTGCTCCAAATTTGTTTTTCTTTTTCAGTTCTCTTTTTGCTATCCAAAGTCCTTGCAAGTCCATATAAATTTGAAGATTGGCCTTTCTATTCCTGCAATTTGATAGGATTACATTTGAACCTGGAGATTTCTCTGGGTAGTATTATTTATTTAGGTCTTTAATTCCTTTCAGTGATATTTTTAGTTTTCAGGAACTAAATCTTCTATATTCTTGGTTAAATTTATTTTAGGGCATTTTATTCTTTTGGATGGATTATAAGTGGGAGTATTTTCTTTCTATATCTCTCTTAGTATATGTTTTCCATGTACAATATTTCACTTATCTTGGAGAACTGGTACATATACATATGGCCTCTTAATCATTTTTACTCCTTTCTCTCCCTTCTTCCCCTCTCACTCCTCCCCCAGATCCTTTTCCCATCTCCACAGAGTCCACCTCCTTGTTTCCTAGCATCTCTGTTCTACTTTGCTTTTTAAATTATTTATAATACTTTGGGTCTCATGTCAGAAAACCACATGATATTTACCTTCTGTGTCTGATGTGTTTCACTTACTATTATTGCCTCAATATCTGCCCATTTGCCTATAAATGACTGAAATTCTTCCTTCTTTCTTTATTCATTCATTTGTTGGTGGGCATAGAGAATACATCCATAATTTAGCTGTCATGTGCTGCTATCACATGGGTGTGTCTGCATCACTGTGGAATTGCTTTCTGAATTTGTTTTTTCTTTTGAGATGAATTTTTTCATTTTATGAGAAAAAGGTAAAACAAAATTTCATAACAAGATGATAGGAGAATAACAATAGTTAACACATTGCATATTGTTATCTTTAAAGTAGTTACTCAGAGTACAGGATTTGGGCATAAAAAATTCTCCAATCAATATAAGAGCAAGCCTTCCTTTTCTATCAACTAAGAGACACTAATAGTATAACTAACTCACATTTTTTCTCTCTTGTCCCTTCCTTCCTTTCCCCTTTCATCCATCCCAGTTCTTTTTTTCTTTTTTAAGAATTTCTACCCATTTCACAATATCTATTATATGTTTTAGACTTTACTTACTCTTTCATTTTCTCACATCAGGGAGATAATATGGTGTTTACATATGTGAGTCTGATTTATTTCACTAATGGATATGGTCTCAAGTTGCATCCATTTACCTATAAAAGCCCCAAGTTTATCTTTCTTTATGGCTGAGTAGTACTCCACTGTATAAAAATACCACATCTTTTTTATCCATTCCTCGGCTGATGGGCATTTGGATTGTTTCCAGGATTTAGCTATTAGAAATTGTGCTGCTATAAACACGGGTGCACATATATTGCTGTGTTATGATGTTTTTATTCTTTTGGGAAGATACTCAGGAAGTGAATAGCTGGCTTGAATGGGACCTCTAATCCTAGCTTTTTGAGGATTCTCCATGCTGATTTCCACAGTGGTTGCACCAGTCTTCACTCTCACCAACAGTGGAAAAGTGTTCCTTTTCTCCCACTGCTCGGCCAACATTTGTTATTCATTGATTTCTTTTTTTTTTGTTGTTTTTCTCCGGTACCGGGAACCGAACTCACGACCTTGAGCTTGCCAGGCAGGCGCTTTGCCGCTGAGTTAAATCCCCAGCCCCTCATTGATTTCTTGATGACAGCCATTCTTTCTGTAGTGAAATGGGATCTCAGTGTTAGACTGGCCTTAAACTCCTGGGTTCAAGGACTCCATCTCGCTCAAACTCCAAGTAGCTGTGACTACAGGCCTACACCACTACCCCCAGGTTTAACATGACTGATTTTTGTAGATCTTGTATTCTGCAAGTTTGATGAATTAATTAACTTTAGTTGTTCTCTTTTTGTACATGTACGGATTTTTGGGAATTTCTATGCATGGGCTCACTTCATCTGTGGAAAAAGGTAGTTTTACTTCTTCCTTTTGATTTTGGATGTCTTTTATTTCTTTTTCTTGACAATTTCTCTGGCTTCCACTTCTAGTATATGTTGAAGAGCAGTAGTAAAAAGTGGGCATCCTTGTTTATTTTTAAACTTTTGAGGTACTAGGTATTGAACCTCAGATCTCATGTGTACTAGATAAGTGCTACCAGTAAGCTCACTTAAAACAGATGTCTACCACCCTGCCTGGCTGGTGTATTTTTTTTTTTTTTTTTGATTACTCTACATTTCTGGGGTAAATATCAGTCAGTCATGGTGTGTGATTCATTTAATATGCTGTTGGATTTGTATTGCTAGCATTTTGTTGAGAATTTTTGCATTATGTTCATAAAGGATATTGATCTGTAGTTTTCTTGTAGTGCCTTTGTGTTTGGTATAAGGGTGATAATGATATCACAAAAAGACTTGGAAAATGTTTTTTCCACCTATATTTTTGAAGTGTTTGAGGAATATCCATGTTTATTTGTTTTTAAGCATTTGATAGTGAAATGATTTGATATTAAATTTTTCTT
Organism: Chinchilla lanigera; assembly: GCF_000276665.1. Lineage (NCBI taxonomy): Eukaryota > Metazoa > Chordata > Mammalia > Rodentia > Chinchillidae > Chinchilla > Chinchilla lanigera. The sequence continues at coordinate 10,050,138 of NW_004955467.1, read as the reverse complement.
TGTTGGGAGATTTTTGATCATTGATTCAATTTCTTGATATAATTCTGCTTAGATTTTCTATTTACTCTTGAGTCAGCATTGATAATTTGTGTGTTTCTAGTTATTAGTTCATTTCTCTCTAGGTTATCTAATATTTGGACATATAATTGCTTATAGTATTCTCATTATTTATTTATTTATTTATTTTGGTCTTTTTGAGGCAGGGTCTCGCTATGCAGTTCAGGCTGGCCTTGAGCTCACTTTGTAGCCCAGGCTGGTCTTGAACTTGCAAGGATCCTCCTGCCTCAGTCTCCTGAGTCTGGAATTACAGGCATGCGCCACCACGCCCGGTTGATGTAGTATTCTCTTATAATCATTTTCTCCCCTGTAATGGGAAGTGGTAATATCTCCAGTTTCATTTCTCGTTTTAGTGTTTTGTCCTTTTTTTTTGCATATTTTCTTAGTAAATCTAGTTAAATGTTTGTCAATCATGTGGATTTATTTTAAAAAACCCACTTTTAATTCACTGTTTAAAAAATTTTTTTCCATTTCATTTGTTTTCCATTTAATTTTTATTATTTCTTTTCCCTGATAAGTTTGGGTTTAGTTTGCCGTTCTTTCCCTTGTAAAATTGGACAAGATCTCTGCATGCTATAGAGCAGGTAGAGTCTCTGGCCTATGAATAGGGGATGGATAGGAGCTGATGCCCCTGCCTATCAGCTGCCCTCGTCAGGAACTCAGCATCAGGGAATGGGAAGCAGGATGAAAATGCTAACGTGTACTTGCAAAAGTGCATAAAAGAGTGCTTAGCTGATGGGGAGCAGATGGACAGTGCTGTGTTCTTAACTAACAGTCTGGAGTGGAGTTCCCATCTATCAACCTGGGATGGGAAAGAGATGGAGCAGATGTTGGCTTAAATTCCACAAACACTCACTTGTTTTGGTTACTAAGGTTTAGATTTTCTTCAATAAATGTTTCTTCATTTACTGTATACCTTTGGGACCCCTTTCAGAGACTTTATATAGTCCTCTAAAAAAATAGTTCTCACCATTTTCACTGGAAGCAAGTCTATAGATCTTCTTTTCCTGTCTTGGCAAAAGAGGACATTTTTCATTTCTCCCTACATTTTTCATTTCCTCCTACCTGTTTCAGTTCCTTGCACACAAAAGCACTCATTCCACGTCTTTCCATGTATAATAGAGCTCATGGGCTACTGGAAGGTGGTTGATCTCTATTAGTAAGGGTCAAACTTTAACAAACTGTGTATTCAACCAAAAGGAAAACTTCTGATGCAATGAGGAATTGAGTGCTCGCTCTTCTTTTCTTCCCATGATTCTGTAAAAGTTATAGCAAAGGCATAAGAAGGATCACTCCCCCAGTGTAAAGAACTGGGGGAAGATCTACAGAGGATGGAATAAACTTTATAAGACAGAAAACAGATGGAGGGATGTGACTGACAACAAGGGATCAAGGAAGTAGTATCCTGGGAAAAAAAGAAAAGAACAGTTTGCTTTTGGGGAGGAGTGGATCTTTCCTTCAAATTTCTAGATATTGTCAGGAATTCTAGATATGAAGGAATTCTAGGTATGAAGTAAGATGATAAAGAATGGAGAATTGAGAAGTGGAGCTAAAAGTGGTTCAAAACTTTCGAATCTTTGCCTGCTGTCCCCCCATTCACAAAGGACTCAGCAGCTGTATGTGCAGTTCACAGGGCAAATCCCCAGAGGGCTTTTCTCTACCGGAAATAACACATTTCGGAAAGCACCTGAGAAGGTGTAGGTGTTGGTGCCCCAGAATGGTCTCTCAGTATTAGGGGTTTCTGTTTCATGCAGAGAATGCTAATAATTTTCTGTCTTCATTACTTCTCTCTCGTTGCTGAGACAAAATACCTGATGCCCAGAATTAAGGAAGGAAAGGTTTATTTAGTTTATGGTTTGTGGATGTTTCAGTCAATAATCAGCTGGCTCCAAGGCAGAGTGGCACACAGCAGAGGGCAACAGCTCATGGCAGCAGGAGACAGCAAAGCAGCCTCTTTCCCTCCCTTACACTGTCTGCAAGCTACCCACCCCAGGGCAGCTGTAGCACTCATACCATCATAAACTCTAGAAGCCCGCCCCATGACTGCATGAAGCTTTGGGGGCAATATCCAGATACAAACCATAACACTTTCCAACATCCATTGACCTTTTTATGTGGGGACACTGGAAAATACCATGTGCTATGGAATGATCAGGATGATGTGAAGCAACAGACTCTACAGGCCCTGCTGGTGGGAGTAGACATTGGCAGCCACTTTGAAAAACTAGAAGGCAATATTTCCTAGGCATGACTACATGCATAACCCATAACTCAACAGTTTCACTCCTGATTATATGCAATAATATATATGAACATATATAAAATATCAAATCTGCATATATTTGCTAAGTGTAATTTGCAAATATATTTGTCTGTACATAGTTATGCCATTAATTATTTGATTGGACTAGTGTAGCCTGCAGGGGAAGACTGGAAAGCGATTAGGGCCAGAGCAAGATGCTGGGCGCCGGGGAGACTGAGTTCTGTTTGAGGGTTTTTTTTTAAATTCTAGTTTTGTTTCTTTGCTTGTTTAATCATTTTAGATGACCAAGGATGATGAAGACAATGTGTTTTTAGGGACAGAGGAAGAATTCATGGAATTTTTAGATGACTTTACTGTGGAAATGATTTCTCCAGTCACTTGAAAAGGCAAGGTAATTCCCAAAGGAAAGTCCCAAGGTGGGGAAAGTTGTCCTAACAAAAGTTTAGCAACAATACAAGTGGTGGCTCTCTTACATGAGAAAGCTTTTAATCAGTGCAAGAATATGCAAATGATGGGAGAGGCATGTACATAGCTATGAGATTTAGGAAGCTGAATATGCAGTGAGAATTGTCTTCCAAACCCTAGCTGAAGTGGCTCCATGTTGTAGTGGGCCACTGTTTAGCTGCTCAGTGGGTCCCGCTGGGAGCTGAGGCTGTGTGTCAGACTATAGCACAAAGGATCATCCACCTCTGTGGCCAACAGTACTTGTGGAGACAGTACTTGTGGAGACAGTACTTGTGGAGACAGTACTTGTGGAGTACTTGAGGCAGAAGTCTGATAAGAATGGTACAGGTGTGAGGTACGCACTACCTTTCCTTGTATTTGATCCTGCTTTCACTGTTAGTGTTCTGTAAAACCAGTAGCTTATCAAAGGAGGGTTGGTAACTTTGGTCATCCACAAATCATGCACTGCTCTCATCAATCCCTAAAAAAGTCATTTACTCACCAAGGTGGACTTGTCTGAATCATTCTTTGGACAGTCAATGCCCTCTTAATTTGGAGTCAGACTTCCTTTTACATTTCTCTGGGAAATTATGCAATAAAATGAAATCTAGTTGCCCCTGGAGGAAGCACTCTCCTGGAGGTGGTTTTTATCCTTGTTCCACCTCCACAGCTTTGCCAGGATTCTGTTTTTGGTAGGTAGAGAACAAGCAAACCACTCGTTCCATGTAAGGAGTTGAAGTTTCTCCACCAGTGATGGCCAAAGAGTTGGTTTGGTTTGTCCCATGATGTGTGACTTTGAGAAGACTGAATTTCAGGTGAGACATGGAGAGGAGACCAGTTATCCTTTGGAGTGTTTCCAAAGTCCAAGTGTGGATAAAACATTCATCTTATTTCCAACTGGTCTTTTCATCCCCAAGGAATTTTAGCTGAGATATTTTAATTTGCTCAGAGGATCAGGGGATAATCTGAGTAGAATTAATATCTGGTGTGATTGCAGTGGGATTAGAACTGATTCAGAAACTGCTGACTGAGCATATTTATCTGCTAATGAATTTCTTTTCGCTTCAGCAGCCTTATTACCTACATAAGCTTCTATTTTGAGTATGGCCAGGTCTAAAGAGTAAGAATCCTAGAATATGGTAAGAATCAGGCCTCGAGACAGTCAGCTACCTTTTCCCCATTTTAACTTGTGTCCCAGCTGTTAGTTACAAATCCCTGGGCTTTCTATAACACATCAAAGTCATATAATGCTCAGAAAGTATACCTACTATCTGTGTGGATGTTAACTCCCTTATCCTAGACAGAGAGTAGGTTCTCACAAGAGCCAGAAATGTATTTGCCTGAGGTAGAGGCTCCTATCATATGGAGTTGTGGGGATCTGTAATGGCAACCTGGAAACCTCCCTGTGAGGTACAAGAGAGTGTAAGATCTTGATCTACAAAACGAAATGCAGCTGGATTAGGACAGGCAGGAGTTAAAGCTTGTGTATTTGGAGCATCACTGTGTGCTTTTACTTTGGGTGGGACAGAAATGGCAAGATGAAGATTTTGTTAATGATGCATAGGGATTTGAGAAGGAGAAGACAAAAGGATCTCACGAAAGGTAAAGCTAGAAGATGAAAAATGGTGGGTGTTTTAAGTCAGGAGAAGACTATAAAGTGCCACCCAGCCAGGATAGAAGGTGCAACCCATCCCAAAGGAATATAAATTGTGACCCAGTCCCAAATCATCTGTGGTTGGACCAGTTTTGCCTTCGCCGTGACTGCTGAGGAGCAAGGAGGAAAAGCTTGAGCACTAGGGTGTAGCGTGAGGGTAACATACCCGGAGGCCGCAGCTTTCCTTTGTTTCTAAGGCAGGACACCTCAAAGATGTCATTATCACTCATAAATGAAAAGGGAGAAAGGCAAAATGTAGTTTGGGAGTTTGCACACAGAAGCAGAGGAAAGGGGGGCTTTTGAAGGACCCAATATTGTCACGGAGGCGAAGTCCCACTGTCAGAGCCCAGGCACTCTCTATCTTTAGTCATATTCCATAAAGAGAAATAGTACAGATGAAAATAGAGATCCAAATCCCACAAAGCCAACCAGCCTCAAAAAGTTCAAGAATTTTGCGATGTTTTAGATAAAGCGTCATGAAGACTGTCTTGATATATGTGGGGACAAAGATTGCCTTTCAGGGATCATTTCCTGTCTTAGATAAAGAAACTGAAGGTAGCAAAATTATATTTCGTCTTTTGAAACTTGGGTGCTGTTTGAGTCAGGTCTTCTAATAACTATTGGTATGTGTCCACAAATGATCAAATGCTCATCCTCCCACTAATACCATATGAAATGGAGAAAAGCTAAAACCTTTCTCTCTACAAGCAGGAACAGGACCAGGATATCCATTACCATCACACTTTTACTGTGACTCTGACTTTACAGTGGAAATGATTTCTCCAGTCACTGGACAAGGCAAGTGTAATTCCCAAGGTAAGATTGATGCTTACTGATCAATTGGAACAAAATACTTTTTTTTTTTTTGGTACCAGGAATCAAACTTAGGACCTTGCACTTGCCAGGCAGGCACTGTGCTGCTGAGCTATATCCCCAGCACAAAATACTTGCTTTTATTAAGTATTATTTTAATGTGGTACAGTGTTGTAATTCAGTATGTACATGCAATGTATACAGTCAAGCCTAGTTAAGGTTTCTATTTCCTTATCATTACTTTGTGTTTGGAGACCTCAGGCTCTTCTGTTATAGTTATTTATAAAATACATAATGCATAGAGCCTCAGAAAAAGATTATAGGGACGGTAGAGGGTGAGGTTGTGTTTATTCCCTGGCCTTCCTTCCTAGAAGTTCAATTTAGATGAAATTACTTGACAAAAGGACACTCCTCTTTTAGGGTAGGCTTTTCTAGGTAAACTTCTCTAAGTTTTAGTCAGATTTCTTTTCCTTTTTACCTTTGAGCTTAAGCGTGGTGACAGCTATACTCTGTTGTCTCAGATTCTAACACTATCTTTTGTAGTTCTCTCATACTTTACCCATCCTTTTTATAGTTAGTCCCTTTGTGAGTGAACTTTCCTTTAATTATCTTAATTTAAATGTGCCACCTCTTTTCTATCAGAAAAGTGGCAGAATATAAATTCTTAGTCTTGAGTGTAGACTGGTGCAAAGTTTTTATAGAACAATTCTGAGACCTTATGAATATTGAGCATTGCCTTTCTGTCCTCTTTGTCCATTATAAAGAAAAAGAAGAGGAAGAAGAAGAAGAAGAAGAAGAAGAAGAAGAAGAAGAAGAAG
>NW_004955467.1:10020944-10043884 GCF_000276665.1 Chinchilla lanigera | reverse complement strand
AGGAGAAGGAGGGGGAGGAGAAGGAGGAGGAAGAAGAGGAGGACGAGGAGGAGCAGGAGGAGCAGGAGCAGGAGAAAGAGAAAAAGGAGGAGGAGGTATTTGACATGTCTTCTGAATTTGAGGGCATATGGCAATTTGTGTTTGCTATTGTTCTGGAGATTTTTGAATGAAGGAATCTCATTGGAGTTTTTGAATGAGACACTTTCTCGGTAAAGAGTGAAAAGAAAGGCTGGAGAAACTGTAATGCATAGCGTCTTGAAAGAAGATGGAGCTATTTCCCACTTATCTTACTTCTCTGCAGCCTTTAAGGGATGTAGAAGAGAGTATCAGTGGTTCCTATGGCTGCACATGGAGAAGCATGGAGGTTAGCAAAGGGGCAGAAGCTACAGGACTGCAGGTTTTCAAGGCTAAACAGTGGAATAGATAATCTATTCCATTGACATTACACTGGGATATCACACGGATGGAATATGGCTCCTTCTCTAGGAGCTTTTTTTTTTTTTTCCTAGCAAGCATGAGCATGCAGCTGAATACTGATTGCTCTGAGAAAACCAAACATTGCCTGTAGTAGAAGGTAGCAGAAAAACCTTTGACCAGACACTTAAATTGAAATCCTTCATATTATGGTGGCTTCCTTCATCAAGTACATATCAGAGGATGAAATTCAAAGAGAGAAAGAAAATTTATATTGAACTGGAAAAAATGAGTGATTAAAATGTTGGAGAAAAAAACAGCACCAATATACAGCCTGTCTGGTTGTGTGTGGTTTTGGAGGAGGCTGGGTCTGAAAGTCCATGAAGCCCAGCAGACTGCTTGCAACGCCCCCACTGCCTACATCCAGTGCAGTACTCAGTGGTCTGCTTGCTTCCACCATCTGCCAGCATAATCAAGGACACACCTCACCTCAGCATGGACAGCTGCCGCAGCCTGGGGTGTACTGACAGAGGCTCTTCTGGAGCTGGTATAGGGGGCATCTCACAAACCTGTAGTCTGTGAAGCTAGGCAGAGAGCAGTGACTTGGGGTGCACAGGGGGCCATGGAAGCCGGGAGTGGCTGGAGTGAATATAGCTCTGGGTGGACGTGATTGACTAACCACATCCAGCAGGGAAGATGAGGCAGGACTCAGCATTCACGAACAAAAACAGGAGTGTGGAAACGAAATAGGACTTAGCAGTGACCCACTATCCTTCCCCCATATCTTGTGGGTTCTAGCACTGCAAACCCTGAAAAGAAACTACTGATACGGGAAAGAAAACTAAACCAACGCCATTTTGTGTTCTAGTGCCATTTTAAAGCTTAAGTTTCTATTTCCTTGTTTGTTTTTTGTAAAGGTTGTCATAGTTACCTAACTGGATACTACCCCATGCTCTGTCATAAGACTGCTTATCCCCTATGTAAAATGTCAAACACCTTTGTTCCTTTGTCACAAGCTAAGCCCATGCTTTGTAGTCTTTCTATAGCTGCACTAAATCATATAGACCCGGAACTAGAACTGTATAACTATTCACCCCTCCTGCCCTTCAGGTTTTTGTCTGTGAATGCTGTGTCCTGCCTCATCTTTCCTGCTGGATGTGGTTAGTCATCTCTAGGGCCATATTTGCTCTAGCCACTCCCAGTTTCCATGTCCCCCTGTTCATCCCAAGTCACCGCTCTCTTTGCCTAGCTTCACAGACTACAGGTTTGTGAGATGCCCCCTATACCAGTTCCAGAAGAGCCCCTGTCAGTACACTCCAGCCTGGGTTCAGCTGAAGCACCAGCCTGCCTTGCCCAGAGAAGCACATTTTGTGAGAACCAATGGGAAGGAGCCTGCATTGCTGGAAGCTATTTCCTATGAATTCATGGCATAAGCTGGGGATTGGGAGCTGGGGCTATAGCTCAGTGGTGCAGCGCCTGTCTGGCAAATGTGAGGTCCTGAGTTCAATTCCCAGTACCCACAAAAAAACTAAAAAGCATAAGCTGGGGATGCAGTTCTGCCATTCAGCACCTAATTAGTGGCTAGGTTTTCTAGGTCTTACTTAAGAATAAAGGATCGTCCTGTGTTGTAAGGATGGTTTTCTTCATTGAACAGGTGTGTGGTGCCTTTATCTCAGAAACAAATATTTAAAGCAGATTTTTATTGTACCTAGTTAATTGTGTCAGGTCTTTACTCTTCAATGTTTTTCTGGCTGAAAAAGATATTGCCTAGATATTGTGTAGGTGTATACCCAGATGGTCAAATATTTATGAAATATTTATACTGGCTTGAAGATCCTGTAAATCTCCATGGGGAAAAAATGTATCAAAATAAGTGGAAGTCACTCTATGGCATTTCAGTTAAATAAATTGTTTAAAGTACACGTGCACACACAAAGGGCAACTGAAACGAATGGACATTTCTCAGAAGTACAAATACATGAAACATACATGGAAAAAATGTTCAACGTTTCTGGCCATTAGAAAATGCAAGTGAAAACAACACTGAGAGTCCATTTTTATAAAGAATGGCTGCCACCAACAACCAACCACCCAACCCACAGAATAACACATGCTGGCAAGGCAGCTGGAGAAAGGAACCCTTCTACCTGCCCGGCAGGAATATAAACTAGTACAACCACGATGGAAATCAGTATGGAGAGTCCTCAAAAACCTACAACTAGAAATTGCATTCAACCCAGATATTCCCCTTCTAGATATCTACCCAAGAGAGTTAAAGACGCCATATTACAGTGATACACACTCACACATGTTTTTTTTTTTTTTTTTGGTTTTTCTCCGGTACCGGGAACCGAACTCACGACCTTGCACTTGACTCACACATGTTTATAGCAGCACCGCTCATGATAACCAAGTCTTAGAAGGGCCTTGTATGTCTATCAGCTTATGAACGGATAACAAAAATGTGGTATTTATACACAGTGGAGTACTATTGTGCCATAAAGAAGTATATATTTGAGTCATCTGTAGGAAAATGGATGTATCTTCTTTTTTTGTGTGGTACCAGGAATTGAACTCAGGACCTTGCACTTACCAAGCAGGCACTTATAACACTGAGCTATATCTCCAGCCCAAAAATGGATGTATCTTGAGATGATGTTACAGGGAATAAATCAGACCCACAAGGTTAAATATCACATAGTTTCTCTTATATGAGAAACTCAAAGGATAAATTATTTAAAGGACAAAATAAAAGATGGATAATAGGAAACAGGGCAATAGGTCTTTGGTGAAGGGGACTAAGAGATGGCTGAAGCAGGGCTTAAAGGAGGGAAAGAGGAAGTAAAAAACAAAAAACGAAGACAGGCTATACACATATATGAAATCCCCAAAATGAGTGTAATCATTGTGAACTACAAACATGTACTAAGGAAATTTTAAACACATGAAATATTCTCTCTAAGATCTGGCTATCCACAGAGAGCTAATCAAGACACCTACTCTTATTCAACATACTGATGGAAATCCTAGAAGAGCAATTGAGCAAGACAAAGAAATAAAGAGCAGCCACACTGGAAAGAAGTCAAATTGCCACTGTAAATGCCATGATCTTATATGTAGAAAATCCCTAGAACTCCAAAAATACTAGAATAAACAAATTCAGAAAAATTTCAGGATACATGTAGATTAAAATACTATTCAAATAGCCAAGCTATGGAAACAATCTGTCCATTAACTGATGAATGGATAAAGAAAATGCAATACATGCTCACAGTGGGATACTATGCAGTCATAAAAAATGAAATCCTGGCATTTGTGACAACATGGATATATTTGGAAGACATTATGTTAAGTAAAATAAGCCAGGTATAGAAAGACAAATATTGCATGATCTCATATATATGTGGAATCTAAAAAAGGTGTTCTCATAAAAGCTGAGAGAACAATGGTGATTACCAGAGTGCAGGGAGGCTACAGTTGGAGAAGGTATGAGGAACGGCTGATCGATGGAAAGAAGGCCGCTACTAAACAAAAATGATTGAAAAATTGTGGACTCGACCCAAGAGGGTTTCTAGAGCAATCAACTCTGCCACATAGAACCCCCGCCCCCATCCTATCAGGAGTGAGTCCAAGGGATTGATGCACAGAAGGAAATGAAAGAACCAAGCAGTGACACGTCTCAAGAGCTGAAGTATAAATATAAACTTGGGCTCCTTTTCTAATAGTGGGATGTATTGAAAGGGAACCTGGGTACCTCACAGAACCGAAGGAAAAAGAACTGAGCCGGGTTTCACCTGGCCTCGAGAATCCTTGGGGGCTTCGTTTCTTTTCCTTCTCTCTCCGGTCGCAGTGCTGGGAAAGGGAGAGCGGCCCACAGGCTGAGCAGATAGAGCAGTTCATCTGTTGCCGTCTCATTCATTTTTTTCACCAAAATCGGCAGGGGATGCTGGCGCTTATCTTCCATCATCGGCGGGCGGTGTGTTCAGCTCCTGGCTGGGTGACAGCGGCCTGGGGAGCGCTTGCCAAGCTGGCGAGGGTGGGCCGCGCCTTCGCGGACTGCTGGGAAGACCTCCTGGGGCCAGAGAGGGTGCTGGCTAGCGTCTGAGCGGAGGGGGAGGGCAGGGGCGGATCCCGGAACCCCCGCGCCGGGTCTCTGGTCCGGGGGCGGCGTCCTGGGGGCTGGGTCTCAGATCCTTTTAACTGCCGACCTCCCAGGTCCCGGCCAGGTCCAGGCGAAATGGGCAAGTACACCATCCGCGTCGCCACCGGGAGCTCGCTCTGGGCGGGCTCCGCCAACTGGGTGCAGCTGTGGCTGGTGGGCGAGCACGGGGAGGCGGACCTCGGGAAGCTGCCGCCGCCGCTGCCCGGCAGGGTCGGTGCGGGTCGGGCAGGGACAGGGGGCGCGGGACGCGGGGCGCGGTGGACGAGGGCCGGAGAGGCCCCGATAGGAAAGCGGAAAGCAGCGGAGCACGCTGCTGGGGGGTCCTCGGTGGGGGTGGACCTGACACCAGCTGGGGGGCGACTGGGGCGCCAAGGAGGCCGGGGCCGGGCAGCGCGGCTCTTCCCCTCTCCAGTCCCGTCTCTCCCGGGTGTGCTCCGAGGGGGCGAGCGGGCCAAGCTGCTCTGGAGGCTCCTCGGAACCGCGCTCTGTCCCGCAGAACACCAAGTGGGAAATCGACGTCCCTCTGCACCTGGGGCGCCTCCTGCTGGTGAAGCTACGCAAACGCAAACTCCTGCTGGATTCTGACTGGTTCTGCAAGTGGATCACGGTTCAGGGCCCCGGGACGCAGGACGAGGCCCTCTTTCCTTGCTACCGCTGGGTGCAGGACGACGGGATTATCTGCCTGCCGGAGGGCACAGGTGGGGCCCTGGGGAAGGGGGTGCGGCTGGAGACCGCAGCGGTCGGGGAGATGCACAGTAACGGGAGATGAGGGAGAGGGAAGTTAAAGCGTGGGACTGGGGAGGGGGCCGACGGAGAGGTCCGGGAGCGGGTGTGGAAGGAAGGCGAGAGCCCCTGTGCGCCCTGCAGCCCGGACTGTGAGTGACGACCCCCAGAACCTGTTTAAGAGACAGCGGGAGCAGGAGGTGGAGGACAGAAAGAAAGTGTACCGGTGAGTGGGAGAAAGTCTCGGCTCCCCTACCAGATCCCAAGCCCGGCGCCCCACTCACCCCGCAATCCGTGTTCTTCCTCCAGCTGGGGCTCCTGGAAGGCTGGGCTGATCCTGCCGATAGCAGGGAGTACGCGGGAGGACCTTCCGAGGGACGAGCGGTTCCTGGAGAATAAGAATTTAGACTTCACCTTCTCTCTGGCAAAAGAGTGAGTGCCACGTTGAGGTCGGACCCTTTGTTCTTAGGCTGCAAGGCAGGATCTTTCTTGATCTTTGTGCACACTTTTTTTTTTTTTTTTTTTTATGTAGGTTGAAGGATTTGGCTATTAAAGGAACACTGGATTTTGCAACTTGTGTAAAAAGCCTGGAAGATTTCAAAAAAGTATTCCCGAGTGGAAAGACTCCCCTGGCTGGTCAGTTACCACACCCTCCCTAAACTTGTGTACAGAATTCCGAGCAAGGGATCTGAAAGAAGAGGGAAGGGAGAGTAGGAGACGTTCGTCAATGGGACGGAGAGCTCAGGGCTCACACTGCCCTCAACTCATGTCCTCAGTGCGGGTCTCTGATTGCTGGAAGGATGACGCCCTCTTCGGCTACCAGTTCCTCAACGGTGCAAACCCCGTGCTTTTGAGGCGCTCTAAGAGCCTCCCAGCCCGGCTGCTGCTGCCTCCAGGGATGGAAGACTTGCACACCCAGCTGGAGAAAGAGCTTCAGGTGCTGTGCTCCCTCTGTGCTCCAGCACCTTTCCTCCTACCCCTCCTATCTCCTTTGTGCTCCGTGTACGCCAGCTCAACTATATTCTCTACCTGCACTGAAGGCCTCTCGGCTCTGGCGCCAGATAATCGTTACAAGGCACTGCCTTGAGTGTTACAGAGTTTTACTACCGGTCCCTGGGTTTTCCTTTCCAGATATCAATATATCCCCCCAATTGTGACCCCAAATTGTCTCTAGACACTGCCAGATGTGGGAGGGGCACAGAGTGCCTCTAGTTGAGAACGGTGATCTAAACAATCTTTCCTCCATTTTCTTTTCATTTCCCTCTTTCTCATCTACATTCATTTCTTCCTTCCTAGTGAAATGTATCTCAGTCTCAGCTCTAAAAGCTCAAGCTTCTGGAAAGGAACCGCAAGAAAGACTGGGAGAAGCCTTGGAGAGCTAGACTTATTTGTGTGTGTTGCGGGGGGCGGGGGATAAAGGAAACATTTTGTGCTACCTTTGGCCAAAGCTACGGAGGAGGGAGAAGAGAAGACGTTGGTTGGGAGTGGTGGTGTATGGTGGAAAGCCAGAAATTTCAACTCATAGAGCTTAAAATCTGGTGGAAAATATTGAACATTAAATCTTGCATTCAGAGCTTTGGTTCTGGGGCACACAGTTGGTGTTTAAAATAAGACTTGGAGGGGTTGAGGAAGGATCCACCTTGGCAAATGAGAGAAGGTCCAGAAGTGATTCCAACATCTTTGTCCTCGCTCTTGCCCCTACAGGCTGGATCTCTGTTTGAAGCTGATTTCTCACTGCTGGATGGGGTTAAGCCAAATGTCATCATTTTTAAGCAGCAATATGTGACAGCCCCTTTAGTTATGCTGAAGCTACAGCCGGATGGAAGACTTTTACCCATGGTCATTCAGGTAAAAGGACCCAGGTATCTTTTTTCCTGTGTATTGATCTCCTTTGGGGACTTAGATACACAGGTCTTCAGCTCCCATCCTCTCTCCTGCTTAGCTCCAGCCGCCTCAACAGGGACACCCTCCACCTCTGCTCTTCCTGCCTTCAGATCCCCCCATGGCCTGGCTCCTGGCCAAGATATGGGTCCGGAGCTCTGATTTCCAGCTGCACCAGTTACAGTCACATCTGCTTAGGGGACATCTGGTGGCTGAGGTTATTTCTGTGGCCACAATGAGGAGCTTGCCCAGCCTGCACCCTATCTACAAGGTACTCCTGCACCTCTGTCGTTTTGTATCCAACTACCCTTTCTGCTTCACACTCCTAGCCTCAGTAGGGATCTATCCAGGGTCTAACATTGTAGCATATTAGGTTAGCTTGGCTGCAATCTTAGTGGATGTGTACACACACACATACCAGTGTGCTATGGAAACACCCAGGCACACATTTGCTATGAGTTGGGGAAAGAGAACAGGTTTTACAAAGGAACTGAAATTTTGACTGAGGAGGTTGTCAGGTGGATAGCGAGGGATGGCGACGTTCCAGAGAAAGGGCTATGTAGGGGCGAGAAATGAAAGGAGCGTGGATAATGATGGATGTGAGGTGTGGCTGAAGTGTAGGACGATGGTTATTGGAGTGCTAGGTGGGGGCAAAGGGAAGTGGGAGAAGAGGAGAGAAAAAGTCGTATTGCTTGGTGGGGAGAAGAAGCAAGCGCTTGGCTTTGGCCGTGTGGAATTTGCAGTGCTACAGAAATCCATTTGGAAATGTCTGGAGAACAACTGGATAGAGGGGCCTGGAATTGCTGGAAGAGATCAGGGTGGATTTTATCCGGAAATAGAAGTGTCTAAAACCATTGTACCAAAAAAAGCCTTGTAGGGTTTGTAGACATAGCAGGACACTTGGCCCTGGATGTAATTTTAGAGTGTCACAGCCTTTAAAAATTGAGCAGGGAAGGTGGAGTGAGAGAAAGCACCAGAGGCGGGATACCCATTGAGGTTAGGGGAAAAAACTAGTGTGATTCATGGCATCAGGAGAAGAAAATGTTTCAAGAACGGATATAGTTATCTGCCTCAAAGGCTGAGGACAGGTGCTGTAGAGTTACAGAGAAAGGCTACCTGGATTCATCAGTGTGGACGGCACTGCGGAGTACACTGACCGGTGCTGTCTCCAACAAGGGAGGCACTGGAAGCCTGCTCGGTGTGGGCTGAACGGAGTCTGCAGTGAGGAAGTAAAGGTAATGTGGCTGCGAAGACTTCCTGAAAAGGGGAATTGAGACAAAGAGCCTGCTGGAGAGGGATGCGTCAAGGAAAGTTTCCTTCTATGGGGTGTCCAGTGCCAAGCACGTTTGTATGGTGTGTGTAGGGGGCATGAGGTGCTAGGGAGGACAAAAGCGGAAGGGCTCCTGTGGTGAGAACCCGCTAGATTTTGTGATGTGAGACCAGGAATTCCCGTGATTCTGAGAAAGAGTATGAGACTGTGCAAATAAGTGAACTCCTAAAACTTTGATTTTGGAAGATCTGAAGAAATATTTTTCCAGCTCTCTCTTCCAAGTCTTTCCTCTCATCAAGACCCAGCCTCTCCGTTTTTCTTCTTAAAATGGCCAGTCCTTTCACTTACCCTCCCACTGGGATTCTAGGAACTCTTATTTGTGCTGCATTTCTCTTCCTCACAATCAGCTCCTGATCCCCCACTTTCACTACACCATGGAGATCAACACCTTGGCCCGGAGCAACCTTGTCTCTGAATTTGGAATTTTTGATCTGGTATGGAAAGGGATGGGTGAACAGGGAGGAGGGTTCCATGTTAGAATTCCAGTGGTGGTCCTCTGCCCCATCCTCTCCCAAGTTCTGCTTCCTCTACCAAAGGCCTCGCCATGATCTACTGTATAACTGAATAACCTCCCGGTTCTACACTCTCTCTCACCTGGCTTGGCTAACCCTACTTGGTTCTCAGGTGGTGAGTACAGGAAGGGGTGGCCATGTGGAGATTCTCCAGAGAGCCACAGCTTGTTTGACTTATCGTTCCTTCTGTCCTCCTGATGACCTGGCTGACCGTGGGCTCTTGGATGTGAAATCTTCTCTCTATGGCCAAGATGCCCTCAGGCTGTGGGGAATCATCAGTCGGTAAGGGTGACACAGGGAGGGACAGACTGAGGGGCACTGTAGGTCCTACCCTGGCTGCCTGAGACTGAGCTCCTTCTTCCCTTGGGAACAGGTATGTGAATGGGATGGTTGGGCTTTTCTACAAGAGCGATGAAGCTGTGAAGCATGATCCAGAGCTGCAGGCATGGTGTAGAGAAGTCACTGAGGTTGGACTGCAGGGGGCCCAGGACCGAGGGTAAAGCATGGATCCCCCCGCCCCCCGCACCATTAGCTTGTCTCAGCACCCAGTCAGCAGTCTACCTTTCCTACAGCATAAGACATTTTTGAAAGGTAGAGTATTCTTTGATCTCCAGAGCTTTCAGAAATCCTAACAGTCATTCCTGATCTTTCTGGCTGTTCTCCTTTCTCATCTTTCCGTACAGTGTTCTGCCTCCTCATGAGCTTTCTCTGGAATCAGATGCATGATTTCTCGCAGTTATTTTCCCTTCCTTATTCCCATCCTTTTCCTAGAGCTCCCAGGTTCATTCCAAGAGCATTAACATTTGAGTGCACACTATATGTGAATGACAGAATCTAGAGCCCAGGACCACATCAAGTTCTCTTACGTACCCCCAGATAACTTTCCCTGCTGCTCTACAACTTTCTCTGGTCCTGGTCTCAGGTTTTCTCACTCTCTCCATTTCACACAGGTTCCCCCTCTGCTTAGAGTCCCAGGCTCAGCTCTGTCATTTTGTTACCATGTGCATCTTCGCGTGCACCGGTCAGCATGCTTCTACCCACCTCGGCCAGGTAACCTGTGTTCCCTGGCTACGGGGATGAAGAAGATGGGGGGCAGTGTCTAAATGTCTGAGCTATAACTTGGGCTTTGGTGTGGCTGTCCTACCTGCAGCTGGACTGGTACTCCTGGGTCCCTAATGGCCCCTGCACCATGCGGAAACCCCCACCCACCTGCAAGGATGTGACAGAGCAGGACATAGTGGATTCCCTGCCTAGTCTCCAGCAAGCCCGTATGCAGAAGACTTTCATCAACTTCCTTGGCAGACAACAACCCGCCATGGTTAGAAGCAGATGTCTAGATCATGGCGGGTGGCGGCGTAGTGGGGGGGCTGGTGGTGCTGCTTGAGTGTTCTTGGCTGAGAAGCCCAAAGTGCTGAGCTATCTTGCCCCACACCAGGTATCCCTGGGGCAGCATACGGAGGAATATTTCTCAGGTCTTGGGCCCCAGGCTGTGCTGAAGCAATTCCGGGAGGAGCTGACTGCCATGGACAAAGACATTGAGGTCCGGAATGCACACCTGGACCTGCCCTATGAGTACCTTCAACCCAGCAAGGTGGAAAACAGTGTGACCATCTGACAAGCTTGCACCCTCATCCCCAAAGCTCACTGTCTCTAAGTTGATTCATTTTTCAAATTTTGCTTTTTAAAATTTGTCTCTGCTTTGCTAGTTGTACTACCTTTAGTAGTATGCCTAAACTAGTAGTACCACTTTTCGTATAACTACCCAGCCCTATGAATCTCTAAATAGTTTACTTTATTGCTGTTGAATATTTTTCTATTGTGAGCAAAGATAAAGTTTTTCTATATGGTAGGTATTTGGTTTGTCTTAGTGGTCATGCTATAATTACAGATCTCTTTTCTGTGGTTAAGGGTGATACTTTATTTGTCCTTAGGGTTTGTCAATATTTAGTTTGTACTAGATATTATTACTATAGCCACAGTGACATAGTTGTTGGCAGACTTTCTAGCTTCTACCACTGACTTTTGGGCCTTCCCAGTGCAGATCCTTGATACAAACTTGCATGAGACATTGTCATGGGCTCTAGGCCTCCAGTTGGACGTGTGGAGGACATTGCTATGGGCTCTAGATCTTCAGCTGGACTTGTGCAGGACATTGCCATAGGACCCAGGCCCTCAGCTGGATTCTTGGGGTCTCTGGTGTATGGACAGATCTCTTGCACTCTTTTGCATTTGACTCTTTGGGTGAATATTATAAAATAATCCTATAAATTATGTGTCCTCTATTAAAATGTTTCTTTTGCAAACCCTGACTACAACAACTGGTCATGCATGTTTTGCATTGTTTTGTTCAGCTCTTCTAGCTTTTTGTTAGTGTCTTCTGTAGCCTCTGAGGTCATTTGCTTATTTGGCCAAATATCTTATTAATTATATCTTCTGTGAGTTTTCCAAATGCCTATTGATCTGTTTTGTTATGTTCCCTGATATCTTTTCAAATAATTTGGGTGTGTGGCTTTAGGTTTCTTTCTTTTTAATGCTGCACGGATCAGCTTTTGGGGGACTTAGGAGTTTTTGGAGATAAGATAAGAGGACTTATCTTTTCATATTTATAGAGTATGTATGTGTGTGTGTGTATGTGTGTGTGTTGAGGCTTACAGGTTGATTGTAGCTAAATGCTTTGTTTCTAGTATGGAGACTTCTTTAATGTCTATTTTCAGTTATTTCTTCTGGGTGTGGCTAACTATTGGTCTTTGGCTCTTTCTTAAGATA
The DNA here is from genome assembly GCF_000276665.1 of Chinchilla lanigera. NCBI lineage: Eukaryota > Metazoa > Chordata > Mammalia > Rodentia > Chinchillidae > Chinchilla > Chinchilla lanigera. The sequence goes on along the minus strand of NW_004955467.1, from coordinate 10,032,096 downwards.
AAACTACCTCCGTTTACTTGAGAAGGGAGGTTGCAGTGTTCCAGGAACAGCCCACAGTATTTATAATGCCCCAAGGTAATCCAGATATTGGTATCCCCCCCAAAATCAATCAGTACCAACAACTGCAAGGCAGGGTGATGTGGTGAGGGACAATAGTTCAATGTGGCAGAAGACAGCAAAAGCAGCAAGAGCAGAAGGGAGAGAATAAGCCTGTTTTCCTCTCTTATACTGTGTGCAGGACACCTGCCCTCGGGTGGGTGTAGCACTTACATCATCTCTGTACCCTCCTTTTGCACAGGCTTAGGATGTTTACAAAGTGAGGACCCTGACCCTTGCTAAGCCACTTAATTAAACTTTTCAAGTTGACACAGTGAACAACATCCTAGAGTGGTAAGGGCTTAATTCACCATCATACAGTCTAGATTCAGCCACCTCTGAAAAATCCCCGTGACCACATGAAACTTGGGGGGGGGGCATCTAGACACAAGCCAAAAGGTGGTAAGGCATGTCCTCACACACTAGGATGTAGAACTGCTGAGTTACTTAGCTAAGCTTGTAAACTTCTCAAATTGACACAACATATCAACTATTAAGGACCAGAGCTTCCCCAAAGAGAACTGCAGCCACCCTCAGTGATGGCAAGGACCTGAGCTCCTGGTTCATATCAGGAAAGCCAGTGTGACAAGCTTCTCCAGGAGAATCAATAGCACACCATTTCCCCCTCCAGTTTTCTTTTTATGCTGATGTCAGCAATCCTCAGGTGGACCATCCACGCCCAGCACCAAGCTGATTCAGTTCATCTGGGTGTTACAAATTTACCATTAGTTGATCCAACACATCAGTGCTATGGCTTGTGTCTAGATGTCCCCCAAAGTCTCATGTGGTCATAGGGATTTTTCAGAAGTGGCTGAATCTAGAGTGTGTGATGGCGGATTAAGGGAGTAAATGCTACACTTGCCCTAGGGTGGGTAGCCTGCATACAATATAAGGGACAGAAAGAATCTTGTCTTCCCCTCTTGTCACTTTTGCTGTCTTCCATCGCTATGAATGGTTGCCCCTCTGCCATGTGCTACCCTGCCTTGGAGCCAGCTGATTATGGACTGAAACCTCTACAAACTGTGACTAAATAAACCTTTTCTCCTTTAACTTTGAGTCTCAGGTATTTTGTCTCAGCAATCAGAGAAAAGTAACTAACTCAACCATCACAGAAAACAGACTACATAAGTAGGCTCCAAATAGAAATTTGGGAAATTAAAAATTCTATCAGAAGTATGGGCAGCAGAAGTGATCATTGTGAGTTCAAAGTATCTGACCTTGAAGACATGGCTGTTGTTGCTGATGGATTAATGACAGATACTTTAAAAACAACCAGAAAACATTAAAAAATGGACCAAGCAGCTGCCAGATGATGCAAAGAAGACTAATCTAAAAATTAGAATTAGTGAAAAATCAGAAGATAGCACAAATAGCATAAAATATCTGTTTACTGAAATAATAGCAGAACATTTTCTAAATGTGGGAAAAGAATTTAATGTACACATAAGTAAAGCATATAGAACTCCAAATACCTATGATCAGAAAAAAACCTCTCCACAACACATCATAGTCAAAATTCTAGAGGTCCAATATAAGAATTAAAGAGTTTTGTGATCACCCACACCTGAAGTAATTGTAGCAAATTTAAGATTCCTAAATGCAAAAGAACATTCTAAAAGCTTCCAAAGAGAAAGAGTGGGGGTGAAAACCTACTTTCTTGAGGGCAAAATAGACACATGAATTATCTGAAATTTTTCTGTGTAGTGACTCATCTACTCTTGCCGTTTATACAATTATTTATTTCAGTCAGTTTGGGTTTTGAAATATTTTTTATTGTTTAAATTGAAATACAAGAGGGCTTTATACATATTTTTATTGCTCAAATGTAAGGGGAAAGATTTAGATTTTCTATTTCATAGTAGCTATATTGTACAAAATATGTAGTACAGTAAAATTTTAAAATAAACTTATTTTAAAGTTGTTTGATTTATAGAACAATTACAAAGAAATTAGAGAAAGCTCTCAAACCCACCACATAACCCACACCCTCTTTCTTCTAGTATTAACATTTTATATTAAAATGGTACACTTGCTGAAATTATTCAACACATGCTAGTACGTTATCATTAACTAGAGTCTATTCTTTATTCAGAATGTACTTAGTTGCTATCTAATTTGCTTTTATCTCTCAGGATCTCATCCAGCACACCATGTGACATTTATTCCTCACTATTTTTAGGCTATTTTCTGTGTCAGTTTCTCAGATTTTCTAGTTTTTAATGACAGTTTTGAGGAATGCTTGTTAAATATTTTGTAGAATGTCCAATGGTGGGAATTTGTTAAATATTTTTATCAATGATTAGTTGGAGATCATGGATCTTGGAGAGAACACAGCTGTAAAAAGAGTCACTCTCAATACATCATATTAAGTCCTCTACTAAATCAAATAACAAAGCTGGTGAGGTTGCTGGGAAAAATGAACCCTCCTACACTGTTGATGGGAATGTGAACTGGTACAACCATAATGGAAATCAGTATGAAGATTCTTCAAAAAAGTGGAAACTAAATATTCCATTTGGCCCAGCTCTTCCTCTCCTAGGTATCTTCCCAAAAGAGTTAAAGACATCCTATCACAGTGATAACATCCCTACCCATGATTATAGTAGCACAATTCATAATAGCTAAATCTTGGAAATATCCCATATGTCCAACAGATGATAACAAATGTATTCACACATGTATAGCTACATGTATGTACAGTATAAATAAATCGAATGTGCAAGATTCTTTTTTTTGGTTTTTAAAAACTTTATATAAAACCCATATTATAAATACAAAGCTAAACTATTTCAATACTAACAACACTGTTCACACAGAGACATTTAACAATCACAAATACAAACATGGGAGATGTTTAGTTTTGGTCCTTCCGGAAAAAAAGAACTAAGCTAGCTTTTCTTTAAAACATGGCTCCAGGCACAAAAATAGAATTTAAGATGGTAACTGCAATATTCTTAGTGTTTACCCTTGGAATTCTTTAAATGTCACTAGTCCTAGCAGCAGTGAACTCCTTTTGATTTATTTCTCCATCACCCGTCTTTATCAAACGCTTCTATCATAGCTCAAAGTTCATCATCACTCATATTTTCTCCCAGTTCTCTGGCAATATGTCCCAAATCCCTCAAACTTATTTTACCTGAATCATCATCCTCAGAGAGCTTAAATGCCTTTAGTATTTCTTCGTGTGGATCTCTTGCCGATATCCAGTCTGTCACAACTTCATTAAAGTCTTCAAAGGTGATTTTCCCTGTGGCTTCTCTTCAAGAATCGTCAGTACATCTGTTTTTTTTTTTTTTTTTTTACAAAAACCCCAAGGCTCTCATCACCACCTTCAATTCCTGGTAATCTATTGCTTCATCTTTGTCTGTATCAAATACTTCAAAAGCATCTTTAATTTCTTGTTTCTGTTCTCAGTGAGTTCTTTCTCTCCTTTTTGTTTTGTCTAGTACAAGATCACTTAACAGAGCTAAACTCATTTTCTCTCTGGGCAGAGATATTCTGCTCGAGAATGACGTTCTACCCCTCACCCAGCACAGCATGACTCCTACCAGCTGTTCCACACAAGATTCTGTTAAAAAGAGACAAAGTTGTTTTTTAATCTGTCCCTTCTTTTTTATTCCATCCTAGACCTTCGTTGGCCTCACTATTTTTGCTGTGACCACAGTACTGGGCTTTCCTTCCTTCTACCAACTGAAACTTGACCTTATCATATATTGGTTAAAATTAACTTCTGTTTTAATTGCTCCAGTCCTTATTTCCTCAATTATGAGATGGAGATAGTGACACCAACCACATGGGGATGTTGTAGTGGTAAATGAAGACCATGTATTTAAAGCACATACAACAGTGCCTGGCCTACTCGTTGTGCAGTGTCTAGGACTGTGGACTAGGGTATATGTTTTAAGGTAGGAAAAGAAGGCAGAAATGAAAGGGGAAGTTTATCAAGAGTCCTGCGAGTGGGCTGAGAGGAAGGGTAAAATGCCACTTGAGAAGGGATGTGGCAGACGGATGACAAGGCTGGGAAGTCACCCAAGAGAGGTTATTGCAGGTGACCCAAAGGACATATTGGTTGAGGACTCATAGAAGCATCAAGCCAAAAACCATGGTTACGAGCCAGATCCCTCTGCCCCACTGGGCTCAGTCCACCAGAACTGTCATTTGGCTTCACGAGGCTTAAGGAAAACCTTGAAGGAAATGTTGGCTGATAGAAGAAACTTTTAATCCAGGAAAACATTTTTCTTTTATTTCTTGGAATCTTAATAAGAAGGCAAGAAACAAAGTAAAGTCTTTTCCTCTCATTTTTCCTCACCACATATAATCAACTTTATTACTTAATCAGCTCTTCTTTATGTTTATGTAAACCAGATCCTTTGGGAAACAGAAGCGGGTAAAAGAGACCAAAGGCTAAGGAAGACCGCCCTGGATGGACACTAAGACAGGATAACTGTGAAAGTCTCCCGGCCCCACCATGCCGTAGGAACAATCATGCATAGTCCCCGGAGTTGTGTGAGGGGTGGCTCCGGCCACCCAGCTGCACAGCTTTGTGTGCAGCCTGCTCGTCAGAGGTGGGCGAGGAGGACAAGGGCACTCGAGAGTATGGGATGTGAGAAGGGTGCAAGAGAAGCACGATAGGGCCTCTTTTTTTGGTAACCGGAATCAAACTCAGGACTTTGTGCTTCCCAGGAAAGTGCTTGTGCCGCTGAGCTATCTCCGTGGCCTGAGATAGGGCCTCTTATTGAGGAGTAGAAGGCAATTAATAGTGATAGAGAGCACTCACAGGAAAGAATGCACACACACACACACACACACACGAAAACCACCAGTGGTGGTGGCGCACACCTGTAATCCCAGCATTTGGGAGGCTGAGGCATGAGGATTGCAGTGAGTTCGAGGCCAGCTTGTGCTACAAAGTGAATTCAAGGCCAGTCTGAACTGCAGAGTGAGACCCTGTCTCCAAAAAAGAAAAAGAAAAAGAATGAAAAATAATAGCAAAAACAGGAAATAAAGGCAAGATAAGAAGGAAGAGAAAAAAGTTGAAAGAAAAAAGATAAAAGGAGATAAAAGGAGCTAAGAGAGGGAAAATGAGAAAAAGCACAAACTTCCAAAAACCTCATAAAAGAAAGATTAAAAAAAAAAAAATCCCAAGTAGAAAAATTTTACAAAGCATTCAGTCAAAGACAAAATTCCTGTTATTGAATGAATGGTTTCCTTCCAAGATCTGCAGTCTTGGGATCCAACCTGCCATGATTTTCTATGCCTAGCTTTAGGGCTGATGGATTTTTGAGGTGTCTTTCCCCTCCAGATTGTGGTTACCATCCAAGCCGATGTGTGTCCTTTGTGGATGGGGAACACAATTAGCCCTGTGATCTCTGCAGTATGTAGACTGCTGTTTGGGAGTTAGAGTGACTGGTGGACTTAAAGTCCACAGTCAGGGGGTCTGGCTGCTCTTTCTCTCCTCTGGCATTTTTCTCATCCGGGGTCAGGCCTCTTGGTTAGTCCTGTCCTGCGCTGCCCGACGATGTGCGGAAGCAAAATGTAGAGCTAGTTTGGAGTTGGGGGTTGGTTGTGCCCTTGTGTCAGGGAGCTGGCTGGCACCTACTTGTTTGTGTGTGGGAGGGGCACTGCTCATCCCGCAGGGCGGGCATTGCTCCTGTGTGTATGTGTGTGTGTGTGTGTGTGTCCCACTCAATTGGTGTGGTTTTGGTTGGTCTGGTGGGGAAGGGGCACCCCATCTCTCCGGTCACTTGCTCCTGTGGGGCAACCATTGCAATTAACAATATGTAACAAGAATTAACTACATGCTGAAAATATGCAGATCAATAGGCAGAAATCTAAATAATCTTTTCATTGTCATTTATTTATTTATTTATTTATTTATTTTGTCTTTTTGAGACAGGGTCTCACTATGCAGTTCAGGCTGGCCTTGAGCTCACTTTGTAGCCCAGGCTGGTCTCCAACTCCCAATGATCTGCCTGTCTCAGCCTCCCAAGTGCTGGGATTATAAGCGTGTACCACCACACCCAGGTCTTCATTGCCTTTTAGAATTCTCCAAAAATTGAATGCTGTTACTAGTAATTGCAGCTCTGGGGAGTACTGTTATGTCTATCTTCATATATATATGTGAATCTTTTATATAGAGCTTTTATGCTTATAGTGTAGATTCCCAGAAATGGGATTTCTGTATAAAATGATGTGAATATATTTTCTATTAATAGACAGTATAAAATTGTTTTCCCAAAAAGCAATATCATGGCATCAGAATGGTCTTTCCCCACATCTTTACCAACATGAGGAGCTACCAACTTTTACTTCTTGTGAATATGATAGGTAAAAAATAAAAAATTGGGTGGCTGGAAGCTGATGAGTTATCGTGCTACAATTTGGTGGAGGCTAAGGAAGACACAAGACTCTTCATTCAGAGAAAAAGTACTTTACTATTCACAGAAATGGCAGTGCCTAGAACATCACATCAGTTCCTCATATTCTCCAAGTCCTGTGGGTGCCACAGACGGGCATAAATGAGTTGCATTATACAGAAGGCCATTGAGTTTAGGTATAAGTACTGATGTCCTTATTTCAGGAGTGAAATTATTACAGGAGGGGTGGGTTTTCTCTCTCTCTCCCTCCCCCTCATTTCCCTCTTCCCTACTTTCCCCTCTCCCTCTTTTCCCCTTTTGCTATGTGATGACTTCTGCTAAAAACACAGAAAGAAGGTCCTTTGTGATGCTGGCGTCTTGATATTGAACTTCCTAGAGCTTCCAGAACTCCATTTCTGCTAAAGAAAGAAGGTCCTTTGTGATGCTGGCGTCTTGATATTGAACTTCCTAGAGCTTCCAGAACTCCATTTCAGTGTGAGCCAACAAATTTCTGTTCGTTATAAATTACACAGTCTGTGGTATTCTATTATGGCAGCCCCAAATGAACCAAGATAAGTGTTACACAGCAATTTATAAAAAGACCGTAGAACACAGCCGTAGAACTAGGCTGTAGGAAACCATCTGGAGTTTATACTAATTTAACTACTACGTCACATTGCATTTAACCTTTGCTTCTCAGACCTACACAAACAGAACATTGCTGCCTCTGTCTCACTGCAACTGCTATGTTCACCTGGACTTAAAATTTAAGTTACTGCCAGATTAAGGACAGGAGCTGCTCACCCCATGGCCATGCAAAGGAGAAGCAGGAGCAGAACTTCACCAGTCCCCCTCTAATTTATCTGCCACAGCCAAGTAAAATTTCCTGTTCCTTTCAGTGAAAATCACCAACCTACACACCCTTGTTTAAAAAGTACCTTTCATATATGAAGCCTGTCAGAGCTTTGGGGGTGGTTTTCTTTCTTATAGCTTCTAAGGGAAAGAGCCAGTAGTAATGTAATTATGTTTTCTAGCTAGGCTTCAAACTTATGTGGAACACTTTTTAGTTTAATAAAGGTAAAAATGACAGCCACTTTTTTTGTTTGTTTGTTTTTTTTTTTTTTTTTTCCCGGTACCAGGAATCGAACTCACAACGTTGTGCTTGTCAGGCAGACGCTGTGCTGCTGAGCTAAATCCCCAGCCCCGAGAGCCACTTTTATCACTGTTAGTCATTCTTCTGCTAGTACTAGAACAATGCTATCACTTCAGAATGACTACGTTTTGAGTGGAGGAGTAGGGAGGGCAAGGTTTAAACAAAGTTATTTCTTTTCTCTTTTTTTGGAGACAGGGTCTTGCTATGCAGTTCAGACTGGCCTTGAGCTCACTTTATAGCCCAGGCTGGTCTCGAACTTGCAAAAATCCTCCTGCCTTAACCTCCCAAGTCCTGGAATTACAGGTGTGCGCCACCACACCCAGCAACACAGTTATTTCTTATCAAAGGTAAGGCAAGCACCAGTCACCATTTGAGGATAGATAGAGAGACAGTTATAGAAATAGATAAGATGGAGATATAAATACACATATAGATAAAGTTATAGATTATTTATAAAAATTTTTTCAATTCCAGTGTTCTAGTTTTAAAACATAATAATGTACACATTTAGGTAATAGCTTTCTTAATACATATATTGGAACCCACGAATTTACATGAAAGGCAAAGAGAAAAAAAAGATGCAAATGCTTTTTTTTTTTTTTTGGTATAGGAATTGAACTCAGGACCTTGCACTTGCCAGGCAGGCACTGTGCTGCTGAGGTATATCCTCGGTCTGCAAATGCTTTTCTTATGAGGTTCAAAATTTTTGAGGATTTTGAGAGGTTGGAATGGCTCTGGGGTCAGTAGATAGGGAAAAATAACAAGGCAGCTCAGAGCTGGTATAAAGGAACAAACACCCAGGTTATCATAAGAACTAGTTTGGCAATTTTGTGTACTTATATTTGGTAATCAGAACAACTAATTTGAAGACAACAACATACAATATAACAACCATTGTTGAATTCCTACCCTCTTGTTTAATGAAGCTCTGTATCATTTCTAATGTTTTTTTATTATGTGTTATTACCTCTAATTGTTTGATCAATCTTGCATTCTTACATCTGGTAATCTGAGCAACCTCCTGTTGAAGATAACAATATGTAATATAACAGTCATTGTTAATTCCTATCATCTTGTTTTGAAATCCTGTATTGTTTATTTATTGTTTCTGTCTTCATTGTTGTTATTTTGTTATTGTTTTTTTCTCTTTTAAAAAAAATCAAGAACTAGTTTGGGTCATCATAGTACCTGTGGTTTGGGTTATAAAGGAGATATGATCTCATTAATTTGAAGCACAAGTGAGGCTCCTACTAAATGTAGTTTTATATTTGTGCTCACATAGGCCTAACAGCACCGTGATAAAATTGGCACTATTTTTGTCATTTTGTGAATCGAGAAACTTGACATTTTAAACTCATGAATCAGTTTCCATGACCTGATTAAGGTTTTTAAATTCCAAGGCTAAATCTGAGAGCCCAGTGGCTAACGATAAAGTAAGCAATTCCACAACTGCCAATTGCCCTGAGATTACACTACTCCCTCTTTCAAATCTTCCCATGGTGACTGAGCAAGACAATTTGCAAAGATCCAACTTCATCTCCTCTTTCATTCAACCTGCAATGCAAATAACCCAAGGCAAACCTTACTTTCTATGCACTAGGTAGTGGAATGCCGCTGCTTTCCCTCTTTCTGAGTCCAGTGCAGTTCTCGAAATTCTTGGGGTGAGGGGCTGTGGAGGATGAAGAAATGAAGACAAGAGTCAGAGAACAGAAAGCTGTGGTCAGGTGGAGCCCTCTCTCCTGATAGGAGAAAAAAGAACTGCTCAAAGACTGCAGCACATTTGTTTATTCACTCAGAGGGTTGATGTTACATGACACCCCTCTGCCTAGGAACCTGTTTGCTTGGATTTCTTAGGGCTCTTGGGTTCTCCAGGCTGGAATAGCTTGTTCACGTGGCTCACCTTGGGTGCTCCATGTTCTCAGGACTGGCCTTGCTTTAACCCTACATGTGCTCCCCATGCCCTCTCTCTTTTTTGTCTGAGTCATGAGGTAAATAATTTCATCACATACTTGCTGTGTTAGTTGCTTTTCTGTCACTGGGATGAAATACCCAACAACCAAAATTTAAAGTCAGAGAAGTTTATTCTGGCTTAAACTTTCAGTGGATCCACTTCATGGTCAATTTGAAGGCAAAAATTGCAGAGCAGAATAACATGGCAGAGAAAAGCTATTCACTATATGGCAGCTAGAAAGCAGAGAGGAGAGGTATGGGGCCTGTGGCTATTTTTAAGTGGGAGGGTGTCTTGACTACTTTTCTCTCATTGCTGAGACAAAATACCTGATGCCCAAATTTAAGGAAGAAAAGGTTTATATAGCTTAAAGTTTGTGGAGATTTCAGTCCTTATTTGGTTGGCTCCAAGGCAGAGTGGTACATGGCAGAGGGCAACAGTTCATGGTGGCAGAAAACAGCAAAGCAAAAAGAGCAAAAGGAATGGTGGCAAGCAGCCTCTTTCTCTCCCTTACATATGCAAATGATTTACCCCAGGGTGGGTGTAGCATTCACACTCATAATCCTAGCACTGGATCATGGATCAATCATAAACTCTAAAAGCCTGCCCCATGACTGCATGAGGCTTTGGGGGGACATCCAGACACAAACCATAACAGAGGAGGAAATGTGTGGGTGATATAGCTGGTAATAGGAAAATAGTCTGAAGTCTCAATGACAGAAGTTGGATGAAAGACTTAAAATCTGATCTTTTCTCTCTGGTGTATTGCAAGGTGAGTGTCAATTTCCCCTTTACCTCAGAAATCAGAAGCAAATATGAAGATCCCTGTTGATGTGTTTGGAAGGAAACAGCAATTCTACATAAAAGCCTTTTGTGGTAGATGAAGTAATGGAGATAGGTGCAGACCAGCTTTCTGAGCACACTAATTCATTTTTTCCATATCCTTAAAACACAATGATTGTTAAAGAAAAATCCAGGAAAGCTGTGACCTTTCTGCTTCTTTCTGTTTAATAGTGGTAGCTTGATGGATTCCACATGATGTTGTTTGCTTACCGCGGTATCTGAGACATGCTTCCTTGGCAGTTATCTCTTCTCCATTCCTTACACTATGGGCATTAGAACAGATTCATCTCTGCCTGCAGCCCTGGTTATGGTTTATGTCTAAAATGTCCCCAAAGCCTCATGCACTCCTAGGTGGGGCTTTTGGAAGTGGCTGAATCATGAGTATGTGATACTGGATTAAGGGGTGATAGTCCCTTGGTTGGTTTAACACAGTTTGGTTGTGAATAATGGGAAGGCCCACCCCTTGGTGTGGGTGGCACCACCCAAAGGCTTCTAGCCTGGATGGGATAAAAGGGAAAGGAAGGCTCACTGCTTCCTGCCTGCCCTAACATAGACTGTCTCACCTCTGCCATTTCCCTCTGCCTTGCCACCCTGCCTTACAGCCAGCCAACTATGGACTGAAACTTCTACAAACTGTGAGCTAAAATAAACTTGCCTCTTTTTGTCCGGCGCTGTTTTAGTAAGAACTTAGTCGCAAATGAGTCAGCTCTCAATGTTTATTATGTACAGCGCTGTTGGATCTGACAAGATCCTCCA
>NW_004955467.1:10018655-10020053 GCF_000276665.1 Chinchilla lanigera | reverse complement strand
ACCTAGCCTTGGAGCAGGCCAACTGAACTGAAACCTCTACAAACTGTGAGCCAAATAAACCTTTCCTCCATTAACTTTGGATGTTGGGTATTTTGTCTCAGCAATGAGAAAAAGAACTAAGACAGGGAATGTTTTTGCTTCCCTCAATTTTCAGATCAGGCAATAAAATACATCTTAGTCTCTGCAAAAAGTGTGTTAGCAAAGTGGCAGTGTATAAAATCAACACACAAAAACCAGTTGTATTTATATATATTAATGATATAAAAGGAAATTGCGAAAACAGTTCCATTTAGAGTAGAATTAAAAAACCCAGCAAAATATTTAGAGCAAATTTATCCAAAAACATGAAAGACTTTACACAAAAAATTACAAAGCATTACTGAAAGAAATAAAAGGAGACCTGAATAAATGGAAAGACATCCTGTGCTCATCAATGGCAAGGCTTGCTATTTTTAAAATGGTGTTATGTTTTGGGGGCAAAACTCATGTGCTGAAATTTAATAGCCAATGATAATATTCAGAGATGGTGTCTTTAAGAGATGATTAAGTCATAAAGGGGAGCCCTCATGAATGGAATTAGATTCCTGATAATAGGTCTTGAGAGAATGCATTGAGAACAATGTGTGGCCACTTCATTCATATTCTCTAGGGGACTCATACACAGGGTACCTTCTTAGAAACAAAAGCACCTCTTGGACTTTCCAGCTGTCAAAACTGAGACAATAAATTTCTCTTCTTTATAAATTACCCGGTCGCAGATATTTTGTTATAGCAGTACAAACAGACTAACAGGTGGCACTATATCCAAAGAAATTACAGATTCAATGTAATTCCTTATCAAAACCCTAATGGTGTTTTGTTTGTTTTTGTTTTTTAAAGAAACAGGGGAACCTACAGTGCTCCTGTGCATGGATATTTCCATCTCCTATGAGGAATCCTGGTAACACAAGGCATCATGGGTAAGCCAATTCAATTACTTCATTCTCTTCTGGAAAATCCTCCTTTAGATCTATAGTGGTAGTTGGAGTTGAGGGGACCCCTAGTCAAAGACTCTTTTCCAGCTCAGATGTGTCACTCTGAAGGTCAAATGTTTAACCATGAGTTTCCAATTGTCTCACAGTGTCCTTTCTTGCTAGAAGGAGATTTACTGGCAAAATTTGGGGGCAATTCTCAAATTCTGGAAAAAACCAAAATGGATTTTACCTGTTGGACTGCACCAAGTCTCATTGTCCTAATTAGCCAACAGGTGGATCCTGCTGCATGGTAAAATAAAATACCTGATTTAAGAAAACCCTTCTTGCCCTACGTATCATAAAAGAGAGGAACTGCCAGGCATAGTGGCACACGCTTGTAATCCCAGCACTTGGGAGGCTGAGTCAGGAGGATTGTTGTGATTTT
>NW_004955467.1:10008753-10018505 GCF_000276665.1 Chinchilla lanigera | reverse complement strand
AAAAAAGAAAGAAAAGAGAGGAACTGGTTTGGGTGTCTTGATCCAAAGACTAGGCCAAGAACTCTGCCCAGTGGCACACTTTTCAAAGTGTTACATGGAGTTGCTGCTGGATGTCCACACTGAGAGCAGTAGCAGCTACAGCTATGCTAATGGGGGAAGCTGCAAAACTAACTCAAGGACAGAAACCAGAAGTCCTGACTCCCCATCCCAGTCACAGTGATTTGTGAGCCCAACAGTTACTTGTAGTTTACAGGGAAATGGCTTGCCAAGTATCAGGCCATGCTCTTAGGCACCTCTGAGGTTATTATAAAAACTTGTACTACTCCTAATTTTGCCTTTTGATGCTTACTCTTGTGAACAAATGAGCTCTCAGACCTGTGCAAACAGGCAGAACATCATGACCTGCCCCTACAAGACCCTGAAGTGTGGTTCACTGATGGAAATAGCTTTGTCCAAGAAGGATATCAATTCAGTTGTCATTATGCAACAGGTCATGGAGGCCAACTTCTCCTGGGACCTCTGCTCAAACAGCAGAGCTCATAGCTCTTACTTGGGCATTGAGATTAGGAACAGATGAAAATATAAGAATCTATAGGGACTCCAAATATGTCTTTCTGGTGCTACATACTCATGCAGGAATCTGGAAAGAAAGGGGCTTGCTAACTAATAAGCAATCATTTATAAAACACAAGCAGGAAATTCTACAACTCCTAGAGCAGTGGTGATGAGTATTTTAGAGCTTTCAATGCTAACAAACAGCGCACTGCATCATGCATGCCATAGGTTCACCACCACTGTCCTAGAGATAACCCATCTTTCCAAGCAGGTTGCTGTCCATCATTGCAAGGGATCTCAAAGTGATATTGTAGCGAATCTCATTGGTCTCTCATTGTACACAGGAGAGAAATGGCAGTAGGTATGAGAAAAATAAAGACAAGAGACAAGAGCTGGGGTGAAAGTTCTCTCTCCTGAGCAGAGAAGGGGAACTGCCCCCAAACAGTAGAATGTTTATTTATACCCTGGAGAGGTTAGTTAATTTCTGCCTAGCTGTGCAGAAATCAGTTAACAAGTTACAATGGCTTGTTTACTCTGAGGAGTTCCCGTGTTCTTGGGCTGGTTTCACCCTGCACCTGTAATTATTTTCCAGCTTCAGCAGCTCCCAACAGATATGTCTAACATCTCTTTAAGAAATTAAAAGGCTGATAGGGAAGCAAGAATGGCAGACCTATATCCCTTCAAGACCCTAGCCTTATTCCTAGTTCCTTAGAAACTAATTCTGATCCTTCAAGGGATACATCCATCAAGGGATGCAGTGACAAGCTACAATAATCTTCCATGGGAAATGGTCCCTAGAATTTTCACAGGATGAAGAAGAAAGCTATTTCTCAGAACCTCTGGAAGACCTGATGTTCCTCTTCAGCAAGTAAGACTCCAGTACTGCTCTGGGTGCAGATAAGTAGAGTCGCTAATGACCCTAATTCACCACAGCTTAAATGGGCACTTGTGTTGAGGCTCCTGTTTTTAATTAGATCCATTCTGTGGGTAATCTTGCTAAGTGTGTGACTCTCAGGCTTTTGATAATTTACCTAACCTCCCTTTTTGTCAGGCTTTGTCCTCCACAAGAAGCCTGGAAATCTGACCCGCTCCTCATATTTTGCTTCTATATGTGTAACATAATAGTGAAGTTACTTTCTCCCATCGAACAGATAGCACAGTAGTCACTAACTCTTTTCTCATTGTCTTCTGTTAGGTTTTTTCTTCAACCCCGTCAATGAGCCACAATGTCCCAAGGTAGTTTGAGAACATATACTCCCCGGTGGGTAGGTTCTGTAGCTCCTTTCAGCTGCAAGTAGCTATAGAGCACAGAGACCTCCACTCCCTCAGTAACTCACAAGGAATTATGGTGATATGTGTGTCTCTCAGGGAGAAATGAGACAGGAGATTGGGCACTGAAAAGCTGACTGGGGAATTAGGTGTGACCTGTTAATTACAAAATCCCAGGAGACATGTGCAGAACCATTCCCAAAGCCATGCAGGTGGACTCCTCGAAAGAACTTTTGCAGGGTTTAGATAAGATGGCCTAGACCTGACATCAGCCTGAGGAGTAGCTGATGTAAAACAACAGTCCACATTGAGTTTTGGCCACTGTGTTCTTTCTCTGTTGCATAACAGCCCATCTTCTTGCTGTAGGGTGTACTTCTTTTCCTATTTTTACTTGGGGAAAACTTGCTCTGCAGAGTCTATTTTTATTCTCTACCTTTAATAAAACTCCGCTACTGTTAAAAAATATTTTAATGATTTCAATAAGACTGAAACAATAGAGTGAAGAAGGTAGAAACAGATTCATCAAATAATCTGTTGATACTACCCACCCCTTGATTCCCCAGTCTCCATCTTACCGAGCACAAGGGGTGCTTTAGTTCAGAACTTGCCTTATCAGATGCATAATAGACTCAGAGATCACAAACACCTTGTGTGCTTGCATGGGTCACATAGAAGCTTTCCTGGCGAGGCTTTGTAAAACGAAAATTAAAAGGACTTGAAGAGTATCAGAAGGAGAAGAAAGGGATTATGAAAATTGAAAGGTAAGTCTAAGTGTGACAGTCAGGGCATGACTGGGCTAGGAAGATCTGGGGAGAAAATTATTTACGTTTCAGTAACTGCGGGATATAGGAAGTGTGATCAAAATTTACAATGAATGTTTAAATTTTTAAAAAATTATTACAGTAAAAGACACATTTCTATTATCCCCACCCCCAAATACTTCCCCTCACTTCAAACATATTTGCCCTATCATTCTTGTCACTTTCTGAAGCAGTTCTGGAAATATTCTTTTGTGTCTTTAGTTGAACTGTCACGGCAGCCTCCATTTCTTGAATTGATTCAAAATGTTTGCCTTTCATAGTCATTTTGACTTTGGGGAAGAACAAGAAGTTGCATGGTATCAGATCTGGTGAATGAGGTGAATGAGGACACACTGTAATATTTGTACAAGCCTGCCTTTCCATTGGATGGCATGGGGCACCAGCATTCACTGTATTTTTGGTCATATCTGATGAACATATGAAAGAGGACTTCCAGAACTGCTTCAGAAAGTTCAAGCATGATGGGTTAAATATGTTTGAATCAAAGAGTAGTATTTTGAAGTAGACTAATAGCAATGTGTCCTTTACTGTGATACATTTTTTTGTTGTTGTTGTTTTTTTTTTGTTTTTCTCCGGTACCGGGAACCGAACTCACGACCTTGTGCTTGCCAGGCAGGCGATTTGCCGCTGAGCTAAATCCCCAGCCCAACTGTGATACATTTTTAACTTAAGCATTCATAATATAGTTCAATCACAATTCATGTTATGGCTTGTATCTATATGTCTCCCAAAGCCTCACACAGTCATAGATGGGGCTTTTCAGAGGTGGCTGGATCTACAGTGTGTGATGGTGGGATTAAGGATGTGATGCTAGGATTGATCCATGGTGTGATGGTAGAATTTTGGGTGCCCCACCCTGGGTGTGTGTGCTACCTGGCAGGTAGCCTAGATAGAATATAAGAGGCAGAAAGAGAGCTGCTGTTGCTGCTCCTCACTTGCTGCCTTCCTACTTCATAGCTTTCTGCCTTCTGCTTTGCTGACTTCTGCCTGCGATGAACTGTTTCTCTTCTGCCATGCCCATCTGCCATGCTGCTATAGGCAGCTGAGTTAGATAGAAATATTATAGGCAGTCAGACAGGGCCAGGCCCCTGAAGAAGCCAGTATGGAAGACAAGATACCTTGCAAATAGAGAGATAGGCTCTTCCACTTTGGGCCAGACCTCAATACAAAAGATGAAACAGATGCACCCACAGACCTCCCTAGGGATGGACATCAGGGATTGATATTCTAAACAGGTAGCAGGCACCTTGAAGAGTCCCTGACCCAGCCCCTTACAGGAAAAGCCCCTGTTCTGTGTTCATGCCCACTTGCTACATGACTCACTTCCCCATTTAATCCCAATTTTACCTGAACAATTCTAAATGGCTGAGCATAGTTTTGTCCCACCTTATGCCCACCTTGTGATTTCCCATTTTCCCCCACCTTGGACCTGCCTCACCTCATAGTTTTGCTCTATAAAAATCCTTGGAAAAGACAGGTACCCTGGGCAACCCACTTGGGTCCGCTTCTGTCCCTCTCTTGGACAGAAGCTTTCTTTCCCTCAATAAATATATTCTGCTCTTAAGCTCTGTTGCTCCTAAAATTCATTGATTTTAGAGACCACGAACTCCTCTCAGATATTGTTCAGGTTGGAAGTTTCTTTCCCCTATATCAATACCACCCTGCCTTGGAGCCAGCCAATTATGGACAGAAACCTCTACAAACTGTGAGCTAAATAAACATTTCCTCTTTAAACTTTGGGTGTCAGATGTTTTGTCACAGCAATGAGAAAGTAACTAAGAGCTCCTATGGAAAGAAATTAAGCAGACAATTGGTATTTCAGGCCCAATTGGACTATCATAACTGACTGGGGGCACTTCAGGGTACTTTTACAATGGGGGATTTGAGATAGATGAATGAGGCTTGGGAAAGAGAGATTAAGAGATAAAGGGGATTATCAGGTTAAGAACCCTTAGTTATTGCTGGCTGATCAGGCCCACAACCTCCCAAAGGAGTGGACAGAGAAGGCTTAAATAAATGAGACAATTGAAATGATTATAGGGGGCCAGGAGGGTCTAACTCTCTTACAATATTTAAGATTCTCTGGGTTAAGACTCAGGCTTCCCTGAGCTGCCCATATTTGTTAGGTTTTCAAACAAAGGAGGGGCATACTGAAGAAAATGCGGGATTCTAGGCAGGACTTGGGAAACCCTTTATGGAATTCTCCAAGTAATACTTATGTTAATTGAGGAGAACTAAGTTAACTCCAGGAAGGCCTTCACTGCAGGACTGAGATGCCTGCAGCTACAGCCTCCTTTTAGTTACTTGGGATTGGAGCCAAGTCCTCAGCTGTGGCCTTGTCTTGTCCTTTGAGGCCTCATGGCTTCACCCACAATTACAGGCCCCAGTAGGGACCAGTGACTCACAAGTAAACATGGAAAGCCATTTGGTTAATATAAGTCCTGCTCAGAGCTGCTTCATAGTGGTCTCCATCAGGAGATGGTAATCTCCTGGGAGTCTCACCTCTTCAGTCTTTTCTCTCTTTCTCTCCCTGGTTGCTCTTTCCCCCGACCCCCACTGAGATTTCTCAGCAACCATCCTAATCTCCTTCCACAACACATTTAAACTTCCTCATCCCAGCCTTCAAAATATTCCAGCCTAATGTTCTAGGAGGATCTGTGCAACAACTTCTTTTACAAAGGTAATCTTCCCAGGTACCTGTGCACCCCCAGGGGCTTACTGCTGTCTCCAAATTTCTATCTGTGGTGACGGCACATGGTCTGCCTAGCTCTTCTACATCAAATTGTCTCACTACCCTCCTTTTGTAGCAGATTCAAAGCCCTTTCAGGCATTCTGGTTAGGTTTCCTTGAGTTGACTTGGGTCAGTTCTATCTTAGTGCACTTGTGTCCCCCATAGGGCTGCACTGTTGCTTACATCTCCAGGGTGGGCACCCACATTGTGTTCTCTGTACTGCATGTTGTACTACATGGTGGGCATCTGTAAATAGTAAGCAAAATAACCAAGAGTTCTGATGCCAAGACTTCTCTTTTGGGTGAAAGCCTTAATTTAGATCACCTCATCCAAGTCAGCATTTCATCTGGCCTCTCTCAACAGCAGCCAGACAGCAGATCCTGTTATTCTGTTGCTGGCCCATAGAGGGCTCTCTACTTAAACCGTGGACTCTACACTGAGGAACCAAATTCTTGTCCCAGAATGTTTCACCACTACAAACGTGGGTTACATTATCTCTTTGTAGACTGGCTGAAAACAAAGTAACAATCCAAATTGCTACAGAGAGGAAAGTTAATATTCTCAATTATTGGGGTTTCTCAGATCACTCCCTATTTTCTATCCCTATTGCACAGTTCTGATTTTTTTCTTATCTACTACAGAAGTAGTTTTGTTTCTTTTATTCCTTCCTAACCTGGCCTACTCTATCATTTTTTAGAACATTTCCTTGATATTTATTTTGTTGGCTTTGTAAAAATTTTTGGTTTTTCTTCATTTCCTACTTTACTAATTTCTCTTACTTGCTTCTTGCTATTCTGTTAATGTTTAAATTGCATGTTTTTTGTAGTTTTGAAACATTGTACAAGCTGGGCAAGGTGGCGTGCACCTGTAGTCCCAGCACTCAGGAGGCTGAGGCAGGAGGATTGCTGCAAGTTCGAAGCCAGTCTGGGCTACAAAGTGAGCTCAAGCCAGTTTGAACTGCATAGTGAGACCATGTCTCAAAAAGACCAAATAAATAAATAAACAAATATTAAAAATCATACATTAAACCATCAATTAAGGTAGCATTCAGCTTCAAGCCAAGAGTGGTTCCAAACTGCAAATGTTATTTTCTTTTTAGGAAATGTGTCTGGAACTGGGCAATCTAAAGCTGGTGGCTTGGCTTCTTCCATTCTCCAGATCCATCATCCCTTGTAGAGCTCATCCTCATGATTACAGAAAGGCTTTTAAGCCTCCAGGTGTGATGTCATGCTCCAGGCACCTACAAAGAGTAAGGCGAAATGAGTTTATGCTTATCTCTTTTTTGGCATTGGCTTTTCCAAGCAGCTGTTTTCTGATGACCTTTCCTGATAAAATTTTATTGCTGTATAATATACAGAAAATTACAGAAATCATAAGTGTGCAAGTCAATGGACTATCACAGAGTAAACACACCTATGTACCCAAATGTGTTTAAGAAATATCCTGGGACATCAGCAAGGTGGTGGACTAGGACTTCCAGCGCTCATTCCCCTGCAGAAA
This sequence comes from Chinchilla lanigera, assembly GCF_000276665.1. Lineage (NCBI taxonomy): Eukaryota > Metazoa > Chordata > Mammalia > Rodentia > Chinchillidae > Chinchilla > Chinchilla lanigera. The sequence goes on along the minus strand of NW_004955467.1, from coordinate 10,011,629 downwards.
CATCAGTTTGAACAACTGTACAGGCATGAAAAGATCTTCACAAGGATTAAGGAAATCAGATGAGGTATTTTACCACCCGGGGGAAGGATAAGAAAAGATGCACTGAGGAAGGTAGGAAATACAGTTCTGCATTATCCATGCTACCCTTCTCCCCACCCCAGCAAGCACAGTGTGGAAAGAGATCCTGTCTCCTTAAGGAAACAGAGGGAGTAAGCACCGAATTGTAACACTAAGCCACCCCAGCTATAACCCAGCACCGTTCAGGCTTCTGTCACCTCAGGCCCCGGGATGGTTACAACAGCCTGAGACGCCAGGTTCCCCTGGCACCAGGCAGATCGCACAGGGGCTGTGTTAGTAGGTTAGCCAGTAGTCTCCAGCCTACCAGCCCCAGGAGCCCCAGGCTCTAGCTTGTCCCAGCACCAAGTTAACCCACCTGATCTCAAGCTCCAGGCCCACCCCAGGTTTCAGACCAGCCAGGCTTTATGTGACCTGAGTACAAAGGTATCACCCCTAGCATCAGGTACCAGGTCAACTTGGCTGCAGGCTGACCCCTGAGCCCTATGTTCCAATAGACCCAGGCTCAGGGCCCATCCCAGTGCCTCTCTGCTATACCACCCTGCCTCGAAGCCAGTGGACTATGGACCGAACCTTCTACCAACTATGAGCTCGAAATAAACCTTTCCTCCTTTAAGTTGCTGGTGTCAGGTATTGTGTCTCAGCAATGAGAAACTAAGACATTTATTATGTAGTAAATGGCCTGTTGTGGTAAAGGTTACTAATTATTTTCCAATTTGCCGTGTGTCTTTTTTCTTCATTTCTAAGATTTTGCCAGGCAAAAGATGTGTTTGTTTTGTATCGATACAATCAAGTTTATCTTTGTTTTCTTTTGGCTGCTAGATTTTGAGTCATAGAAAAGTCTTCCCACTGCCAGGTTCTAAGAGAATTCATTCACTTTTTGCTTTATCACTCATATAAGGATTTGAGGAGTTGTTGTTCTTACATTTGGGTATTTGACCAATGGAGTTTTTCCTACTTTATAGATTGAAGAATCGTTGCAATATACCCTTTACCATACACCTGTCCCTTCATCTGAACATCATTTATTTAAAAGTTCTTTTCTACAATGAATGTAAACACTATCATCTATACATATGAACGGCCATATGCATTTATACCTATTTCTAGATTTCTATAATGTTTCATTGATCAGTTTACTCATGCACCTACACTGCGGTCCTCCTGATGGAACCTCCAAATTTGTACTTAATACCTGGGTGGGCTGGTCTTTCTTGCTCAGAGATTTCCTGAATGTTCTTGTTTTTGTAATCTATCTTTTCAGCCTAGAAAAAATTAACCATACATTTACTGGGATGACATTATATTTTAAAATTGACTTAGGGTAAGTCAACATGGTGCCTAATCTTTCTATTTATTCATAAATGTGACATGTCTTTCCATTTGGTCAAGATTGACTTTTGTCATTGGAAGAAGTTTTAGACTTTTCTCATGTTACTTTTGTAATTTATTGTCTGTACTTAGAAACTGGTCTTTAGTTTTTGCAATTGTAAAAGTTACTAGGAATATTTCTTTCTACTAGTTATTGTTTTATATAAGGCCACTGATTTCTGTGTTTAATTTTATATTGATTACTTTTCAAAATTTTTGTTTTTAATAGCTTTTCTATTTACTCTTAGATTTTCCAAGGGTATAACTGCACAATCTGCAAATGAAGAAGCGTTTACTTCTTCCTTTTTGTCTTTTTATTCTTCTTTTACTCTTTTTTCCCCACGCTAGTTAACACCTCCACTGTGAGGTCAAAGACAGAGAAGGTAAACAACCTTTCCTGTTATCTGACTACTGGAATGCCTCCATTTTTCACTCTAGCAAGTAAAATGTTGACCTTATATTTCTTTTTCATGTTCAAGAGAAATTAATTCCTATGTTATTATGTCACTAATTTTTAAATCTGCCTAATGCATTAGATTTTCAAAAAATGATGCCTAAATTCTCCTATGGAAATTGAACATTTGTCTACTAGTCCTTCTAATTTTGCCTTATATCTTTCAAGTACTGAGTACATAGAAATTTATAATTATTATTTGATCTTCATGATTTTTCTTTTTGCCCTTAATGTCTATCTTTATTAGTGTTTTTTTGCTTTCAACTTTGCTTGGTATTAAAATAGACTTCAGTAGATGTTTTGATTAGTGTTTGCATAGTGTATTGTAATTTTTTGCCATTTATTCTAATTTTCAACTATTCAGTGTGGTTTATTCCAGATATCTCTTCTAACTACCATATAGATGTTATTTTATAATCCAATCTGGTAATTTCTAACTTTTTCCAAGTAACTATGTATATATGAAATATTGATATATATATGGGCTTATTTCTACCATTTTCTTATGAGTATAATGTCTTACCATGTTTTTCTTTTTATTTCTTTCTATGTTCTGTTTAATGTTCAATGTTTTCATATAACTGTTTTTCCTCTTCTGAATTAGAAGTTATTGACTATCTCTTTTGTGTTTATGTACGTGATTACTTTCACACTTTAATTCACAGATTTTACTATGCAGTAAATTTTTTGGTTAAATCTAAAAACATTCTAACTTATATATTATCCGTCTAGTGATAACTATATATATACATGCTCTTATTGAACAAAAATATTACCTTTACTGTCTAGAATTTTAAGTCACATTTTTATTTTGAATATGTAAAAATAATTGTGATTGTTTATAATGAGACCTTCCCAGTCCTTATTGCAGCCCAGGAAATTTGTACTTGTAATCCCATGAAAAGTTATTGGAATTGTAGTGAGTTAATTCCAATCTACCACATCCAGTGCAACCCATGGTGAGAATAAAGACACT
>NW_004955467.1:10007382-10008473 GCF_000276665.1 Chinchilla lanigera | reverse complement strand
CTGAGATAGTATCTAATGTTTTGGGGTCAGTGCTTCAGCTCTGATGTGTAATCTTTGAAGCCCCAGGAAGTCATAGCCTCTATTCCCAAGGCCCAGTCCCAGCCAACAGCATGGAGCATTAGCTCACACATTCTGCCTCATCCCGGCTCACTCGAGGGAGCAACAGAGGTCATGGGAAACAGGCCTGCCACCTCCAAAGATTACCATCAACACCTTGGTTAGATCAATATGCATTGCTTAAAGCCAATCGAAGGGATAAGGAAATGTCCCAGCCAGCTCTGTACGCATCAATACATGGAAACAGGGCCAGTTTCAGCCAAAATGGAGACAATTGCTCCTCTTTCAAGGACAGTCGCCTCGGTGGTCCTCCACAGCTCCCCCTTCTTTGCTTTGAAGAGGCTGGAGCAGAGTCAATTGTGGCTGTGTGGCCTCTAGTTGGCACTGGGTTGAGAATCCTTCACGACAGACTTTAATGTGAAGAATTATAAACAAGAGAATGAATACACCAATTCCAGCATAAAACCAAAAGTGAGCCTTGAGATATGCAAATGGATTCAGTTGTTCTATAGCATCAGCAAACTTATCCCAGTCTCTAATTTGGGTACCAAATGTGGCTGTCTGTTCTGACACTGACAGCACTTTTCTCTGAAGAGCATCTACATAGTAATATTTTGACAGATTGCTCCTTGTATGATTTTTGATCATTCCCCAAGGATGCAGACTTTTGCTATATGGTAATGGGGTGATACAAAAGCCAGCCATACTAGAGTGACACTTAAAACCTTGTTGTAATTGCAAACTTTCAACTTGATCTCTTATACAAAGGATGGAGGTTTCTAAAATGCTCGTTTGGGTTTGCAACTTTATTATAATTTCTCGCTGAATTTTCCAGTTGTCATCACCAGTTTTTGTCCCATTGTCCACAATGGGACAGTTAGTACTGGTGAGCAGTTAGTACTGAATATTCCACAGAGCCGATAGCTGCGCTATAAAAAACACGAGGGAGGCTACCCCAGCGATAATTACTCCAAGCATCCTCTTGGTCTGATTGATAAATATTTTATTTTTTATTTTTTATTTTTTATTTTTTT
>NW_004955467.1:9999316-10005772 GCF_000276665.1 Chinchilla lanigera | reverse complement strand
ATTCCACCTGACTTGTCCTTGTTGCCCAGGATTGCTTTTGTGATAAATATTTTAATTAAGGTCTCTGCCAAGAAAGAATGAAGTGAATGATACCATGGCTCCATTAGATTGACTAGAGGCCAAGCTCCAGGCATCCTGCCCATGATCACTACTGTGGAGTCATTAGGAGGATGTTCAGGCCTTATACAGTGGGTTAAATAATATACAATGGGTTAAACAGTCTACTAGTACAAGACAACATATTTTGTTGCCCTCTGTCTTCCCTATTAACAATACCTGAGGATCATAAACACCTATGTTTACTTTTCTATATCTATGACCTTGTAATACTTCCTTGACTTTTCCTCCATCTCTCAGCTGCAGATGCCCAGTCTGCAGCCATCCAACATGAAAAGTTAGGGCTAGTTTCCATAAAGTATGTTGTATAGGCCCAGTTTTGTCAGTGATAATGAGTCTGAGGGTTGGGGGCCTGAGGCCTCTACCTGACCATGGCACATTGGACAAGGCCTCTGAGGATATAATATAGTCAGGAGAGCCTGAAAAGGAAATCTCATGCCAGTCTCGATCCTTTCCCAGAAGGAATCCTCTGGGGAACCAATCTACAAAGGAATGATTAAATCTATGTGTAGCCTGTCCATGGTATGGATCCCTGCAAGTCCGCCAAGGGCCCAAATCACCTTCCTGAAAATGAGAAGCATGAGCTTCTGGAATACACATAGAAATGTTATGTTAAAATCTCTTACAAGGTTACCATCTGAGGGAATAAAATTTAAGGTTAATAAGATAAATTGTCCTTTAGACAGTTGTACTTTCCAAGTTTGATCCACAGTCGACTTGCAATGGCTAGACTCTTGCTGTAGGTGGGCTACACACAAAGGTGGCAATACAAACTGAGATGTACCATTAAGCTTAGTCTGTTCTTGAAATGCATTAAAATTTGTGGGCCAGGCAGGATAATATATACAGGGTTAATGCTCTCTATAGAATGGTAAATCTCTAGGGGCCTGCCCATCCACATAAGCGGTCTAAGCAAGGGTAGATTAAGTATGTAAGCCCAATGCTCTTTTCCCTGAACCACAGGAATGCATACTGTAGCTGCTCGGAGAGCAAGCATCGTAAAGAAAAGATTTTCAGGTGAAAAAACAAAACCCTGGCTGTTAACTAGGTGGCAAGCCTCATGAACAGTCTACTGCAGGCCTTCCCAGGACAGTGGACGATGTGCTGTCAGGTTATTGCTTGAAGTCTCAGCAGAGGGCTTGATGTGTCGTTCAGGTGGCTTGCATTCTAGCCGGGGAGCGGCTCTGATGGTCATAATGTCTCTCAATTTTCTGTGGAAATACAATCATATCCTTGGCCCCAATTTAAAAATGATGCTGGACCATTCCAAACACCTGTTTGGAGGTCACACCAAGTGGGATTCAGAAAAGTTAAAACATATGTAGCAAAGTTTTGATCCTGTGTTTCCCCTTTCTTTTGCTTAGCTAGTTGATTTTTTAGTTTAAGATAAATGTGTTTGATTAGTGTTTGACCTTGAGGATTATAGGGGATCCCTGTAACATGCTTTATAGTCCAGTTATCAAGAAAACTCTGAAAATGTTTACTAATATAGGCAGGACCAATATCAGGTTTTATTGTTTGTGACACTCTTAAGTTAGCAAAGGTTGATACACAGTGTTGAATGACATGTCAACTTTGTTTACCTGAATGACAGTACAGATCATATGTGAGCAGGTATCTACAGAAGCATGAATATATTTAAGTTTGTTAAAAGAGGATATATGAGTAATATTCATTTGCCATAACCAGTTAGTTCTAAGACCTCTGGGATTGTAACTCTGTTGAGGAATATGCCTAGGAATGAGCTGACAGGTAGGACATTAAATCATGAATTGTCTAGTTTGTGCTCTGGTGATTTTAAGTTCCTTTTGCAGAGATTTAGAACTTTGAGGAACAAATTCATGGGATTGTCTTGCTTATCAAAAATGGAAACCAGATTTACAAGAGCACCCATATTATAATTACCTGATGACAACAGACCTGGGAGATTAGAATGGGATCTAATATGATCAATAAAGAATGGAACAGTTTTAGTTAATACAGCTCCTAGCAATGTTAAAAATAGTTACAATAAAGTAGGCTTGAGATGACTCAGTTGCAGTTGTTCTCCCAAAGTTGATAAAATCCTTAATGTTTCCTGCGCAGTACTAATGACCTTCATTGTAAATCCTACATTAGATCTATTTTGTTTAATTAAACGCACAATTGTAAAAGTACAGCCCTGCAAGTTTTTACCCAAGCCTTTGCTTTCTTGATATTCCATCTTAGCCAGTATCCTGCTAAATGGTGACACACAACTCTGAGGGTCAGAAGTAACTAAGAGAGTATCCCATTCTTTCATGCAGTCTATGCACCGTAGATTGACAGGAGGGGTACTATAAATGGTTACAGTGCCTACCTCATTAATTTTACTTCTTCATTTAGGAGAGAGAGACCAGCGGCATTGTCTCTTAAGGCCCACTGAGTATAGTTAGTTAAGGCCTTGATATGTTGCATGACATCTTCTAACCCTAGGGAAGGGATAAAGATAGAGACCAAGTGATCATACTAGTGAAACACACTTCTAGACCATAGATGTTATAGGTGGGGTAAATTAGCAGGTTTGTCAATAGTTTTGACACTCTTGCCTTGTAACCATGCAAATCCTAACGTATATCTTCCTATCCATCCAGGGGGTAGCCAGGGCCACAAATTGGTCCCACAAGACCAATGAGTGCCATTGGGGGCTTCCTATCTAATTCCAGGGTGAGTAAACTAATCTTTTACAAACCAGTGTTTAACCTGTAAAGTAACTGTATGCATACACTGTTCAGGGGGTGTCCATCCCAAGTATTCAGTGGAGTTAGGCCAATGAGAATAGGAGTGATTTTTTTGTTCCCAACATAAAGGGGCCTTGCTACTGAGATGGTCTATAGTGGAGGGCAACCATATATAATCATCCCATATTTGAAAATAGCCATCCTGATATCTGCGGTTATTGGTCCTCAGGATAGGACCTTTACTTCCATTTAATAAGGGCCTTACTAGTGCCCATAGAGAGGCTTCAGTGATGTTGTGGGAAAAGATTTGATTATGTCCAGGATCATTGAGTATAATTTATAGGCCACTCAGTTACTTTGTAATGGTGGGCTGGGCTCTGAACTATTGAACTCTTTCATACCTCATTAATATAGTCCTGTAACTTATTCCAATTATCTCTGTGAATTGAGGATACCCACCAAGGAAGTCCTGATGTACTTGACAAGGGGAGTAGACCACATATCAGCAAGAGGTTTGTTGTAATGATTCTGCATATTCCTGTGCCCATCTTAGAAAGGAACTGCATCCTCTTCTAAGGGGTGAAATGATTAGTAAAAGGGCCAATAGTAATATCACTTATTTGAAGACTTTGTTTTTTTCTTGAACAGGAATCTTAAGTCTTCTATGGGTTCGCAGGAGTATTGAGGTGGTTGTTCACCCTCAGCAATAGTCTCTGGATCCCAGAGCTTGAGTCTGGTGTGATGTATCCAAGAATCCAGGCCTGTTGTCTTGACCGCTGAAGCAGTTGACAGGATCACGGTGTATGGTCCTTCCCAAGTTGGTCCTAGGGAAGGAGAAGATGAGGGAGAGGACTTTACCAGTACTAAATCTCCATGATGGAATATGGGATTTCCCTTTTCTCTGGACTGAGCCTCCATAAGCTGTTGAAGAGTTTGTTGGAATTTAGCCAATGAGGTGACATCTTTTAGTAAGGCATCTGTTTCTCTGTCAAAGAGAAAATCATTAGTGAGAACAGGGTGTCCATAAAGCATTTCAAATGGACTGAGGCCTAGGATTTGAGGTGTATTTATTATTTTGATAAGAGCTATGGGCAGTAAGTAAGGCCACTAGAGGTGAGTTTCTTGAGCCATTTTATGAAGATGTCTTTTCAGGATTTCATTTACTTTTTCTACCTTTCCTGAGGATTGTGGCCTCCATGCACAATGGAAGTGGTATTGAATACCCAGTGCCTGAGAGACATTTTGTGTGACTATTGCTTTAAAAGAAGGCCCATTATCACTCTGTAAGCTCTTAGGAAGTCCAAATCTGGGGATGATTTCTGAGACTAAAATTCTTACCACCTCTTGTGCCTTTTCTGTTCTACAAGGGAAGACCTCAACCCAGCTTGTGAAGGTACCTACCCAGACCAATAGGTATTGAAGTCCCTTATTTTTTTGTATATGAGTAAAATCAAGCTGCCAGTCTTCTCCAGGGTATTTACCATGTCTCTATATACCTGGAGGAACTATGGTTTGGCTAAGAGGATTTTTTTTTTGGCAGAGCTCACATGTTTTATTTATCTGATGTATTGCCTTTTCCTGTGAATAACTTTGAGGCCATCTGTTGGGTCTTGTCTCTCCCCAAATGGAAGGTTTGGTGCAAAGACTTAATAATTTTCCATTGACTAGCACCAGGAAGGAACAATTTATCATCATTTGATTGTAACCTGATAGAAGTAATTCCTGATAGAAGGAACTGACACCCATGGGACACACCATGAGAGAGAGGCCATTCGATTTCTGACCGGGAATATTTGGGTTGAGTATGATCAAGGGGCCCTTCCCAGATGAGGGAAGCCTGAAGGGGGCGCCCTTGAGCAGCCTTTTCAGCTACTGCATCAGCTGGTTGATTACCTTTTCTTTATGAAACTTTATGGGAGATCCACTGGCTGTTAGATAATTTCTCTCCTTCCATATGGCAGCATGGGCATGTAATACTAGGAAAGCATATCTCTAATCAGTATAAATATTGACTTTTTGTCCTTTGCTGAGTTGTAGGGCCCTGGTCAGAGCTATGAGCTCTGTTAGCAAAACACTAGTCCCAGGTATAAGAGGAAATTTCAAGAGTCTGATGTAAAGTTACCACTGCATATTTTGCCTTCCTTGTCACATTTTCCATGAAGGAGCTGCCATCACAGAAAAGGGTCAAGTCAGGGTTAGTGAGGGGTGTGTCTAATAAGTCTTCTCTAGCTGCATACATATGGAGAATTACCTATTCACAATCATGTCTGTCAGCTTCAGTTTCCTCCTTTTCTGGCAAAAATGTAGCAGGGTTTAAGGAGGAGCATGTCTTTATTTGAATGACTGGTCCTTCTAGAAGTACAGCCCGGTATTTAAGAAGCTGGCTGTCTGATAGCTAGAGGCTCCCTTTGGATGAAAGAAGTCCTGCCACACTGTGAGGCATATATACAGTGAGGTCTTTATCTAAGGTTAGCTTGGATGCCTCTAATACTAAGAGAGCTACAGCTGCCATAGCTCTATGGCAAGAAGGCCATCCCTTTGCTACAATGCCTAATTCATGACTCAGATACCCTATAGGCTGTTGAGTGGGTCTCTGATCCTGTGTAAGTATTCCCAAAGCCATACCTCGCTTCTCATCAACATATAAATTGAAATGGTGTCCAGTGGGGAGGCTTATGGCTGGGGCATTTAGGAGAGCTTGTTTCAGCTTCTGGAATGCAGTTTGGAAATCAGGTTCCTAGGTTAAAATGGGTATTTCTCTTTTGGGTGTCTTTTATAAGTTGATAGAGGGGTCTTGCAATCTCCCCATATCCTGGTATCCAAAGGTGACAAGAGCCTGTAACTCCTAGGAATCCCCTTAGCTGTTTTAGGGTCTTGGGCTGTGGGAAGGAAAGATTGGTTTAATTTTGTCTTTTCCTAGCTTTCAGGTTCCCTTGGATATGATGAGTCCTAAATATTTTACCTCAAGACTGCAAAGTTGTGCTTTAGACTTAGAGAACTTATAACCTCTTTCTGTTAGAAAATTTAACAAAGTGAAGGTGCCTTGGCTACAGAGCTCTTCTGAGGGGCCACATAAAAGAATGTCATCTACATACTGTAAGACTGTGACCTGTGAAAACTCAAAGCATGTCAAGTCATGGGAAAGCACTTGCCCAAAAAGATGTGGACTATCCCTGAACACTTGGAGAAGCACTATCCATGTCAATTGAGAGGCCTGGTCATGAGGATTTTCAAAAGCAAAGAGAAACTGGGAATCTGTATATAAAGGAATACAAAAGAATGCATCTTTTAAATCTAACTCTGAAAACCAACTGGTATCTTCTGGAATTTGAGAAAGGAGTGTATATGGGTTAGGTACCACTTGGTGAATTGGTACTACTGCCTCATTTATCAATCTGAGACCCTGTACTAATCTCCATTCCCCATTGGGTTTCTGAATTCCCAAAATTGGGGTATTGCATGGGCTGTTACAGGGCTCAAGTAAGCCTTGTGCCCTTAGGTTATCAATTATAGGTAATAATCCTTTCTTAACTTCAGGTTTTAAAAGATATTGTCTCTGGTTTGGAAAAATAGAATCCCTGAGATGTATCTGTACTGGAGCAACTCTTAATGCCCTACCTATTTTGCCTTTAGTTGCCCA
>NW_004955467.1:9970583-9997496 GCF_000276665.1 Chinchilla lanigera | reverse complement strand
GCTAAGAATGGGTATAGCCCTGTAGAGGTCTGGATTACAGCTGGTCTAGAAGCCCCATTCTCTAGCCTAGAAAGGCAAGTAGGGGAAACATTAGATTTAGTAATCATGGGTGAGGCTTTGATTAAGGTTGTCTTGTCCTCAGGCTCCAAAGATTGGGGAGGCTCTAGGATAGTGGATGCCTTAAGAGTGTGAGGTGTCTGGTTTTCCTGTGGCTCACATCTACATTTTGAAACTAAATAAGGACTATTTCTTAATGCAAAGAAAATTTGAATATAAGGCACTTCTGACCATTTTCCTTCCTTTTTAAAGTATCTTTCTAGTTGTAAAATAGCATCATAATTAATACTTCCCTCTGCATTCCATTTTGGCTCTAGAGGGTAGGTAGGCCATGCACATGAGCAGAAACAGTTCTTTTTCAATGTGTAAGAATAAAACATCTTTCAATGCTTAATGATGCACTTTAGAGGAGTAAGAGACTTCGACTGTGAATTTCTCCTGTCTGTAATACAAAAAGAAACAGTTTGGGAATCCCCTCCCTATTTCTAATTGTTCTTTGTACCCTCTGCTTTAAAGAGTAGCAGCTGCTCTAAGAGCATTTAACTAGTTGGCAGAGTAACCATTGTTTGTCAGAGTTCTACAAGGGTTAGTTAAAAGCTTGAACAAGATTACCTAGCACTAGACCTAGGAGAAGAGGAAATGTTGGAGATTCTTCCTCAGATTAAATGTGTTTTGGTCCCAGAAGTGTGCTGCTTTTGGAGATAGCTCCTTCTGGTGTTGTTACCCAGAAGTCAGTTCTCTCTACTGTGTCTCAGGTTCAGCCTCCTGAGGGAGACCTGCCCAGAACACTAAGCTGGGACATGGCTTTTATGTGTGTTTTCCTGGACAGGAAAAATTCTGATGTCTCATCTGACCCAGAGATGGGGTATGTGTTCTTTCTCTAAGGTGACTTCCCTGTTTTTGGCATTAACAAACACTGATCTTCTATGGGCGTAACTTAGTTGTAACAGTCTAGAGTTCTTTTTCTAGTTTCACATGCTTCTGAAAAGGGAAGTACAAAGTGACTTATTATACGGGCATGTATATTTTCTAAGTCTGAGCTAGATTTAAAAAGACCTATTTTACAGAAGTTTATATTAAAGTTCACTAGGAGCATTCTAACATTACTCTCCCTAGCTAGATAAAGTCAAGCAGGAAAACCAATACATGTAGCAACTAGTTTAAATGCAACATATACCAGAACAAAACAGTACTAAAATGTCCCATTAAAGAAATAACTATAACCCTCCATGTTTTAACTTAGATTTATCAACATTTTAACAAAACTATATAGGAGACAAAGCATAAGCAATTATAAGCATAACAAAATGTGAAACATAAAAATTTGTTACCTAAATGAGTCCCAATTAAGAGTCTATGAAACAAAAGCAAACACTTACTTCCATCCAACGATCTAGGTGGGACCTCCAAAATGATATAGGGGAAAAAACTCCCAACCTGAACAATATCTGGGACAAGTTTGAGTGCTCTAAAATTGAAGAATGAATTTTAGGAACAATGGAAGTTCAGAGCAGAATTTTTGAGGGAGAGAAAGCTTCTGTCCAAGACAGGGACAGAAGGGGGCCCAAGTGTGTTGCCGAGGACCCTATCTTCCCTAGAGATTTTATAGAGCAAAACCACAAGGTGAGATGGGGCCAAAGTCGGGGGTGTGGAGTGGGATATCGCAAGGTGGGCATGAGGTGGAACAAAAGTATGGTCAGCGTATAAGAATTGTTCAGGTAAAATTGATTAAATCGGGATCAAATGGGGAAGTAAGTCACATAGCAAGCAGGCATGAATACAGAACAGGGGCTTTTCCTGTAAGGGATTGGGTCAGTGACTCTTCAATGTGATTGCTACCTATTTAGAATATCAATCCCTGATGTCCATCCCTAGGGAGGTCTGTGGGTTCATTTGTTTAGTCTTTTGTCTTGAGATCTGGCTTGCTGCAAATACATCTCCATTTGCAAGGTATCTTGTCTTCCATATTGGCTCCTTTGAGGGTCTGGCCCTATCTGACTGCCTATAATATTTCTATCTAACTCAGCTGCTTATAACATTGGGATATAGTCTGTGCCATGAGTGCAGAAGCCTGGGCAGTAGATCCAATATTTTGGCATGCATGAATGTAAGCACATAATTTTTTTCTATGAAGTACTGGGGCTAAGGCTTTTTTACATTCTTCATTGGCATGCTCATATGCTAATTGATGAATGAGCATTTTAGCCACAATATTGTGAGAAATCTGCTTATTTATAGTGTGCTTCAGCTCTGATGAGTAATCTTTGAAGCCCCAGGAAGTCGGGGGTGTGGAGTGGGATATCGCAAGGTGGGCATGAGGTGGCAAATAGCCTCTATTCCCAAGGCTCAATCCCAGCCAACAGCATGGAGCATAGGCTCACACATGCCGCTTCATCCCGCCTCACTCAAGGGAGCCACGGCAGGGGTGGTCCAGGGGAAACAGTCCTGCTGTCTCCAAGGATTACCATCAGCACCCTGCTAGACCAATATGCATTGCTTAAAGCCAATTGAAGGGATAAGGAAAAGTCCCAGCCAGCTCTGTACATATCAATACATGGAAATAGGGCCAGGTTCAGCCAAAATGGAGACAATTGCTCCTCCTTCAAGGAGAGTTGCCCAGATGGTCCTCTACAGTTGTTTCCTTACAGTCAGTAGTTATCTAAATCCCTTAAGTGGGTTTAAATTACTTATTGAGAAATATATTTTATATATTTTTGTGCTTCTGGAATCCCCACTCCATGCCTCTGCAATCATTTTCTTTCTCAATGAGGTACATCTTTCAGTAGGTCTTCCTTTTACTGAGAATTGCAAGTAGTTAAATTATATAAATATGTATCATGTTCTATGTTTTGCATAAATCAAATTATAATATTTATATAACTTCATTTAATATAATATATAGCTATATAAATTAATTTTATACATATATTTTCATTTCTTTTCTTGAAAACTATAAAAAATGAAGAGAATTTAAGACCTGTTTTTCAAAAGTCTAGGAGAAATCCTGCAAGTTCAAAATTATATGTAAATATGCCTCAAAGCAACTGATACCAGAAGAGCTGCACAGAAGTTCTGAAAGGTATAGTGTGTATAGGACCCTAAGATTGGTAGAACTCAGAAGTCACTAATTCAAAAGAAGCAAATGGCACCCAAATACATAGGCTTGGTCCTTTGGTGGCCGTAGTCAGCAAAGGAAATCAAGCTCCTTCGAACTTGCTAAGGTTTGGAGAAAATGAAGAGGCATAGATACATAAAAACACATTTGAAGAAAACAACTCATCTTTCCTTGAGCTGCACACCACGGGGAAAGCTATTCTTATCCCATCATAACCCAGGACCCACAGGAAATTTCTGCAAATAGCTGATAGAAAAGAATCTAACTCATTCAAATATGAGTTTTAAATAGGAACTAACACAGCATTTACACAAGATAGTATATACCTTTAAATGAGAACTGGCTCAAAGCATTTTCACAGAAAGCATTCAGCAGGAATATGTTCTCATTAGCTAGATAAAAATGCATATCAGTATATATTGAAATATATGTTGTGAGTACATATATTGAATGAAAAGTCTTTTAAAACAATTGCCACTGTGAAGCAGCATTACAAAACAAAACAATGTGGAAATGAGATGACTGAACTCCATGGAAATTGAAATGAGAACTAATGGAAATCAGAAAAGAAATGGGATCAAATTTCAGACTGAATTAGTGACTCAAGCAAAGACTCAGGAATCAATAAGAACAAAATATTTTAAGAGAACAGTGATTAAATTGTTGGGATGGAGTAGGAGAAGATATAGGAAGGTCAGTTTGGAGCTAGGCTGTGAGAGATGCGATTGCCACGTTGAGAATTTGGGACAGGGGCAAGTAAGCAAGGTTAGGAAATCTGTGTTAAGGAGAAAGAGAGGGTGAAGACGTAAACAGTGTTTTATAAAAGCTGCGGCGGCCACTATAAGGAGGCAGATAGGAGCAGGGCAGATTCACAGGAGGATGTTTATCATGAGGTAAGTGACCCAAAGAGAGAGGGAAAAGATGAGATGGAGGAGAAAGATGAGAGGTACAGTCAGACCTGGATGTTAGTGGAAAGTCCAGGAGAAAGCCAATGTTTTGAGCACATGACTTTGGAGGATGTAAATGACATCAATAAAATGGGAAAACTTGAAGAAGGGACACTTTAAGACAAATAATTAAGCTTAGTCGCAGCCAAGCCCATATGAGTAGTGGTGGTGGGTGAGATATAAAGGAAGAGATTCCCAACAGGTCATAGGAAATACAGACTTGGAACTTTTGAGAGTAGACAGATATTGAAGAGGAGACTGAGGAGTTATATGCATGGGAGAAGAGATTTAAAAGAGCAAAGAAGTAGAGGGTAGAGCAAGAATCCAAGGACTGAGCCTTGAGATTTACCTCTAAGGGTGAGGAAGAGGAAGAAAAGAGCCAGTCCAAGGATCAGGACGAGACTAGCACAGGGATTAGGAACCAATGGTGACAGAGGTTTGAGGCTTAGGCAGTAAGTAAAATGTAAATTTGTGGTATATGTGTTTTGAATGCATAGCTGTATAAGGACACACACCAAATTTTTAGGGGTGGTGAAAAAAGAGCAGAGGCCATTCTCTTCAATTGTGTATGGAATTTTTCAATTAGTAGATGTTATTTTTATAGTTACCACTCTCCACCATTGCAGCCAAAGAAGAGTGGTAATGAACCACGTTGTTCTCCCACATCCTTCCATCTCTCCTTCCAGTCACCATCCTTTGCTTCTTCTCAGCCCATGTCCTTACTTCTTCTGCAGTGCACTCCTAATCTCCCTACTGCAGCCTGCTTCAGTTTCCCCAAAGTGCAGTCAGCCACACTTTGTTGGGGGGAGGGTGAATTGTCCCAGGGGCCAACATAAAAAGAGAGCTCGCTTTTGCCTCTAAGGTTTCACTGACAGTGGTTCTCACACCTGTTTCCTCCTATCTAGTCATTTCCATCTTTAATGACATATGTTTCAGGAAGACCTTCAAGATTACAATTACATGTCTATGTTCTGTGAGCTTTACCCTGACCCTCTGCATCTTGATATTTACTAGGTCAAATAATAACAAGAATACAGTAATACCCTACTTCTGTGTAGTGCAAGGTGGCTTAGAAGCATTCTGGCAGGTATACAAGGCAGATATTCTCTCCATAAAACAAAAGATCTAAAGCTCAGGTGGCCTTCAGGCTGCAAAGACCTAGAACAGTAATTAGAAATTATGATTTCCAGTTCAATGCTTTTTATATAATGTCTCAGGTTTTATATACCGTGCCTTCTTTGCTATTTAATAGTAAATGATATATTTCATTAAATATAATTTATTATTTAAATATTGTCATGTCTTTGGCTATGTCCCTTTACCTTCTTACTCATGAACAAAATTTAAATGACATTACCATTACATTACCAAGACATCTCAATTGGCTGAAAGCCTTACTTTTATTATAATTTTAATTCATCTTTAACTGTTCATGTCACACACACACACACCACACACACACACACACACACACACACACACACCACATAAGATGCCCAGATCCTACTAATTGTTCCTGTGGAAGTTATTTCTTAAATTCACTTCTTCTCTGCTCTCACTCCCAAATTCTCCTCTCCAATCTTTCTTTTTTTTTAAAGACACATTTTTTCAGTATCATGATCAGACTATCAGAAATCAACAGCATGGATGCAAAAACAGAGAGTCTACATTAAAACTCTTTGTTGAAATGGTTTATACTTTCCACAGAACAGAAACTAAAATAACCTGTTATACAAGTACAGTAACCACAAGTATAGTTGTTTTATTTTTTTTTGCTTATACCCATGAGTATTATCTAAAACATGTCTTCCTTATAGCAGTGAGGCCCTGCCGTTATTGTGCTTGGCTGTTGTAACAAATCTTTTGCAACATGTAGCTTCCATGCCACTTTTCTGGGTCTCCTCTCCTGCTAAGCTTTGTTTCCTGATAGTAATCAAAACCTTCTACCACTATCATAGCTATTGCTCCTGGAATCACCATCACTACCTTGATTTCATAGCTTGGTAAAGTATTGGCCTCTACCACCATAGGAGCCTGAGCTTCTGCCTCCCTTCATGGGTCCAAAACCTGAAGACTGATTGTTGTAATTGGCAAAATCATTATAGCTTCTAGCACCTCCACAGTTTCCTCCATCATTACCAAATTGCCTATAGCCATGCCCACTTCCACCATATCCACCACCACCACGGCTGCCACCAAAGCCACCTCAACCACTGGTTTCCTCTGCAACCAAAATTGTCATTGCTGCCAAAAGCACCTCGATGACCACCACCAAAATTTCCGGAAGCACTTCAACCTTTTTGGCTAGGTGAAGCACTAGCCACCCCCTGCTTTGACAGGGCTTTCCCACGTCACAGTTGTGGCTGTTCATAGTATGGGATTTCTGAATAACAGTCTGAGCCACAGAATTATGGTCATCAAAGGTTACAAAAGAAGAGTCCCTCTTCTTCCCACTGTCTTGGTCAGTCATAGTTTGCATCACTTCAATTTTTCTATGCTGTTCAAAATAACTGAGGTGATGTTCTTCAGCACTATCTTGGTTACTTTTCTCTCATTGCTGAGACAAAATACCTGACACCCAGAATGAAGGAAGGAAAGATTTCTTTAGCTCACAGTTTGTGGAGGTTTCAGTCTATACTTGGCTGGCTCCAAGGCAGAATGACACATGGTAGAGGGCAACAGTTCATGGCAGTGGATGATAGCAAAAGCAACAAGAGCAAAAGGGAGGAGTGGTGGCAAGCAGCCTCTTTCTCTCCCTTACTTATGCAAACTATCCACCCCAGGGCATGGTAGCACTCACAACCATGAGTCAATCATAAACTCTAAAAGCCCGCCCCATGACCGCATGTGTCTTTGGGGGGACACCCAGACACAAACCATAACAAGCATCTTCTTTAAAACCACTAACAAAGATCTTCACAGTTAAATGGGCACCCGGCCTTTGAGAAGCTTCTCCTGAGATTGAGCTCTTGGTTTCCACAACTCTTCCATCCACTCCACGTGGCCTTGCATTCATGGCTGCAACCACTTCCTGCACAGTGGTGCGAGTGACAAACCCACAGCCCCTGCAGTGCTTGGCGTTTGGATCTCTCATTACCACACAGTCCGTGAGTGATCCCCACTACTCAGAGTGGCTTCGCAGACTCTCGTCAGTTGTTTCAAAGCCCAGTGCTCTGATCAAGGGCTTCTGCAGCTGTTTGGGTTCCTTAGGAGACCCTGACTTAGACATGATGGTAGTCAGAAGGGAGACTAACATTGCTTCCTCAGTGGTGTCCATAAGCAGAAACGCCTCCTTCTCCTTTCTTTAAAGAGCTTATTGTATTTCTGAGGGCAAGAGAACAATTTCCTCATACTTGTGTAATAGAAAAGAATCCCAAAGAAAATAACATAAAAAGTTGAAGAAGCTGGGTGTGGTGGCACATGCCTGTAATCCCAGCACTCGGGAGGCTGAGGCAGAAGGATCGTTGTGAGTTTGAGACCAGCCTTGGCTACAAAGTGAACTAACTCAAGGACAGCCTGAACTGCATAGTGAGACTCTGTCTCAAAAAGACAAAAAAAAAAAAAGCTGAAGAGGGCCAGGAATATAACTCAGTGGCACAAGTGAACTTGCTTGGCAAGTGCAAGGTTCTGAGTTTGATTCCCTGTACAAAATAAAAAAGAAGCTAAAGATTTGGTAACTGCTATGGGACTTGAATCCAGTCATTAAAAGTAAAAATAAAACAGAAAGTTTTACTTTCTGGAAAACATGTGAAACAACCAGTTTTCAAACACTGGCAAAGAGGTAGTACAGATTAGTAAAGTGAAATAAGCATGAGGAATCCTGAAACTGCCTGGGATTTCTGTTTTGAGGAAACTTCTGGCCTGCAATTCAAGGAGGGGCTCCCAGACAGAGTTGCACTGAAGTGTAGAAGCAGAGATCAGAGGTGGGGAGACTGAGGCCACAGTTAGTGGGCAGAATGACAGAAACAAAGGAACTACACAGAGAAAGCTCCAGAAATTTGCACAGAGTTCTCCTTGAATGTTTGGCTGAATGCCAGTCTGGCAAAGGGTGAAATTCAATGAGGCTAGGCAAACAATTGCCAGAAAGAGAACAATTATTTGCAGATCTGTAAGTCACAATATTCTCTGGGCTCACAGAAGGCTGGAAGTTTTCCAAGCACCCACCAGAGTGGAGAGACCTCAGTAAACACATGGGGCGGGCATTCAGTCAAGTCCCAAGAGCATCATCCTTAGCTCTAGGGATAAACAAGCCCTGGGTACAAGCTACTCTACATCTACCCTAAACTGGTGCCTAAAAATAAGACTCAAAAAGATCAAGGGGATCTGCAAAGCCCAAAATCAAGCACTCAACAATGTAAGATTACTCAGTAGGCTGAGGCAGGAGATTAACTGCAAGTTTGAGGCCAGCCTGGGCTACATAGTAAGTTCAAGTTCAGCCTTGACGACAGAGTACGATCCTATCTCAAAAACTAAACAAAACAGTGTAAGATTTACAATAGCTGGCACTCAATCAAAAATTACCAGCTAGCGAGTCATGATGACACACACTTGTAATCTCAGCACTAGTGAGGATCGTCGTGAGTTTGAGGCCAACCTAAACAACATAGAAAGACCCTGTCTCAAAAAAAAAAAAAAATTACCAGGTATACCAAGAAGCAGGAAAGTGTGACTCTTTCCAAAAGAAAATGTGGTGAATAAAAACACACCAGACATGACAGAGATGATGAAATTGTCAGAAAAGGCCTTTAAAATAGCTACTATAAATCTAAGTCTGCTCAAAGATTTAAAGAAAAACATGCAGGGGCTGGGCATTTTGCTCAGCGGCACAGCACCTGCCGGGCAAGTGCAAGGTCATGAGTCTGATTTCCGGTACTGGAAAAAAAAAAAAAAAGAAAGAAGAACATGCAGATAACAAAGAGAAATGAAAAAAAAATTAAAAATAACTAAATGGAACCTCCAGAGATGATAAATACTACATGTGAAACATTTTACTGATGCACTTCACTGCTGGTAGTCCTGGTCAAACTGTGGTCTGAGTGTTACCTTAGGGCTGGGTCTCTAGCGTTGCTTTGGAGAAGTCGTTTGGCTTGAGGAGGGACTTTGTTTCCTCCAAAATGACTGCTGTTCTTAGTCAGATATGGCAGTGCACACCTGTGATCCCAGCACTCTGAGCTCTGAGCTGGGGGGCAGGCAGATCTCAAACACAAACCCAACCTGTGCAAGTTAGCACCATATCAAGATCCTTATTCAAAGTAAAATTTTAAAAAAAGAGCTGGGGATCTAGCTCAATATGAAGGCCCTGGGTTTAATCTCTATTAGGTGCCACTCCTGTAGGTCTGGAATAGGATATTTATTTAAGTATTTATTCATTTATTTTTGATAGGGTCTTTTTTTTGGATAGGGTCTTGCTATACAGTTCAGGCTGGCCTTAACCTCACTATGCAACCCAGGCTCACCTTGGACTCATGGCAATCCCCTGCCTCAACCTCCCGAGTGTTGGGATTACAGGAGTGCCCCACCACACCAGGCTGGAACAGGATGTTTAAAGCTGGCAGTTAAATATCTCTGCAAGTCCTAAAAATACCTTAGTCTTAGTTACTCTTATCTTGGTGGTCTCAGTCTGGAAGGGAAATGAGATAGGATAGGTAAATGGAGGGACAATGAGCCTTATATTTCCAGTTTTTAGATTGACACTCTTTAGGTGATTAACATGCCTATATACAGAGCTGAGCAGGGTTCTAATTTAAAGTTTTAAAATAATAAAAGTAGATATAAAATGAAGACTGAGATGCTAAGCTGTGTTCTGCTTTTAGTTACACCTTGGGCATCTGCAGGTCCACTCTGTAAGTTCCTGTGATAACATGAAAAATGATTCAATTTCACTCATAATAAGACAAAAGCAGATGAAAAGACACTGAGGTACCATTTTTCATTGATCAGATTGGCAAAAATCTAACACTAATACTAATAAAATTAACCCTCTCTTGCTCCATGCCACTTACTGTTTTACATGCCTTAACATACAAATTTAACATACCTGTGGGCATAGTAGGATGATAGAGAAATCACACCCATGTGCCACAGTGGGTACATTTGTTGGACATAGCCCCTATGTGGAATTTGGTGATATCTAACAGGATTATGAATGCACATATTCTGTGATCCAGCAGTAATGTTTGTGAGACCTGATTCATATATTTGTACACAGGCAAAATGTTTAAAAGGTTAATCATTGCTTTACTATTTGCTTTGGAAAAGAACTGAAAGAAGTCTAAATGTACACAAATGACTTGCTACATACATTACAGTATATTCATACAAATGGAATATTTTGTAGCTATAAAAGAAAGAGGAAGTTCTCTGTGCTAATGTAGAAAGGTTTCCAGGTACAAATGAAAACAGCAAGATTGAGAACAGTACGTTCAGTATGCTTTCTTTTGTATGTGTTCATTTTTCTGATTTGTTCATAGGAAAACTCTAGAAGAATTTACAAGAAACCAGTTCTGGAGAGAGATGTGTGACTTGGAAAAACAGAGACAGGAGAAGAAAAACATTTGATTTTATCCCTTTATTATTTATCAAATTGAAACTAGCACATTTGTAAGTTCTTGGAGACAGTATATATTAGGACAAACTTTGGGAGAAAATTGCCACTAAATACCTAGAAATATAAAAATATCCAATTACCTTTTCCCCACTGGTTTCTCTCCTGGAAATTGATACTCCAGAAATAATTTGATCAATGAAGAAATGTACAAAATTGTTTTTAACACTGTATTACTACTAAATGCAAATTTTAGGGGTGGGATGAATCCTTGCAATCTACTAAATGGAGCAATTTTAGGAGACTGAAATCAGGCAAGCCTCGTTATAACTACTATGAAAAATCAAACCAGACACCAATGGCAATAACCTGTTTAAAAGGATGGATAGCATGGTGTCAGGTCAGGGAATGACTCGCAGAGCAATTAGAATAGGACAGAGAGCTCAAAAGCAAATGCAGGTATATCTGGACACTTCATTTTTGACAGAGGTGGTGAGTCACTTGATGGTTGGTCAGATGGGAAGGGAGGGGCTATTTAATAAATGGTGCTAGGATAGGTTTAAGTATACACATTTTTAAAATGGACCTTTATTTGTATCACATAGTCTTAAGTAGATTAAAAATTTTAGGGCTGGGGATCTAGCTCAGTGGCACAAATGCCTGCCAGGCAAGTGCAAGGTCCTGAGTTTGATTCCCAGCACCAAAAACAAAACAAAACAAAACAAAACAAAAAAGCCAACTTTAAGTGTTAGTTTCAAGTAGGTTAAAGGTCCAAACATAAAACAAAATTATAAAGGTTTCAAAAGAAAATATAAGAGAATACCTGCAAGATATCAGGGAAGGATTTAAAGATACAAATAGTACTAATCCTAAAAAAGAGAAAGATGATAAATCGAACTACACTAGAATTAAGAATTTTTGCCAGGTGTGGTGGTGTACACCTGTAATCACAGCAGTTGGGAGGCTGAGGCAGGAGGATTGTTATTAGTTTGAGGCCAGCCTGGGCTACCAGGTGAGTTCAAGACCAGCCTGAACTGCGTAGTGAGACCCTGTCTCAAAAAGACAAAAAAATTTAAGAATTCTAGTCTTTGAAAAACTATATAGTTGTTGAAGATTGGTGATTGGAGTGGTGGAGTTGTTAATTATATTTTCTATTTTGAGTTTCCATTTTGTTTCAACCACTAAAAAGATTTTTATAAAAGGCTTATAAAGAAAATTATGAAAGAACTAATAATATGGGACAGAATATTTGTAGCACCTATATTAAAAAGGCAATAATAACTAGAATATAAAAACACCTTCAGTAAATCAATATGTAGGAGACAACCTAATAGTACTAGGCAAAATTCTAAGAAAGGCACTTTACAAAAAAAGGGGTCCAAAGGCCAATAAAAACATTCTTAATCTCATTAGTAATGAGAAAAATACTAATGAAAACATCCATGATACACAATTGTATACTTCCAGAATAGTTACAATACCAAGGATGTAGCCGGGTGTGGTGGCTCACACCTGTAATCCCAGCACTCAGGAGGCTGAGGCAGGAGGATCGCTGTGAGTTCAAGACCAGCCTGGGCTACAAAGTGAGCTCAAGGCCAGCCTGAACTGCACAGTGAGACCCTGTCTCAAACAGATCAAAACAAAACAAAACAAATATCAAGGATGTAGAACACTGAGAATTCGTACTCATTGCTGGTGAGACGGGGGCACCTGAAAGCAACAAACTGAAAGTTCCTCACAAACTATTTTAGGGAAGCTTACTAGTAAAAGAAATTCAGCTGGTGAGTTTGAAAAGGTTAAAATCCTTTGGTCAGGCCCTGGGGATGGTGGTCAAGCTATTATATAGCTCATAGTGGAATCAGTCTGGTGATTTGGAATAGCACCAGTTGTGTGAGTCTGATTTATACAACCACTGTACCTGAACAGATGAAATGATGAGCTTGGTATCCGGCAGTTCCAAGACTGAGGTTTCAAAATGTCTAAAGTTGTTGAGCATAGTGGCACATGACTGTAATCCTATCATTCTGGAGTTTGAAGCAGGAGAATCCTAAATTCAAGCCCAATCTGGGTAATTTAACAATTTAGTGAGACTCGTCTCAAAATGAAAAAATAAAAAGGATTAGGGTTGTAATTGAATCCCCAGTACTGCAAAAATAAAAATAAATAAAATAAAATGCCCGAAGAATATTTGGGGGAATACTTGAGAATAACTATAATATAGAAATGGTAGAGCTGAATATATAGGCATATAAAACCTATATACTTGAGGATAACTATAATATAGAAATGGTAGAGCTGAATATATAGGCATATAGTAAGTCTTATCTTTTTTTTTTTTTTTTTTTTTCCAGTACCGGGAATTGAACTCACAACCTTGCGCTTGCCAGGCAGGCGCTGTGCCACTGAGCTAAACCCCCAGCCCTATATATAGGCATATAAAACCTATAATTTAGAGCCATAGGATCTAAAGCAAAATATATAACTCAAGGACTTTAATTTGATGAGTAGTAATTTACACTTGGTTATAAGCTATTGATATACCTATAAGCTCATCTGAGCAGGAACTGAACTATTACAACAGATCCTGGAAACTGATGAGCTCTCAGGAATTTCTGCTCAAGAAATAGAGTCTTACTTTTGGCTCAATTTTTCTGTAAGCCTATTAATTTGAAAATGTATACACTGGAAGTAGATAATACTCTTTTTAAGAAAAAAAAGGAATCAGTGTGTCATGTATTAAACAGATACAAAATAGACATGATAATAATACAGGCCATAATTCTTAGAAACAAACCTAGATTTGTTTTATCTTCAGAGAGAATATAAGGAGAACAAACTTATCTTAAAATGAAGATGAATTACTGTTTCTGTTTAGATAACCCAGGAGAGGAAGCACGGAGAAAAAGTAGATTCCTTTGAGAGATGTGTTTTTGAGCACTGAAGGTAACAAATGTGCAACAAACTGGAGAGCTGGCAATGGCTCACTGCTGGAGGAACAGAACTGCTCTAAGAGTAGCTTGTTTTTACGTAATTAACTTAATTAAAATGTCCTGAATGGCAAAGCTGTTCTGGGTGTTGACTATACATATGACTACTCTCAAGCAAGTTATGGGCATAAATTGCTATTGTATTTTTTACATAACTTCACATCAATATATTTCAAAAGAAATCCAATCATCCACTAATCCTAGTTCAGATATGTTTTCCATTCAGATCCTGTTTGGTGCCTGAAGGGCTTAGGTATTTCTAGAAATGACAACTGTCCTGAATTTTCCTAAGGACACCAGTTACCCTTCTCAGAAGATGTAATAACTCTTCCATTTACTACCTACAGCTAAAAATCAATGTTATTTTATAATGTCTCTAAAAATGTGAAAAGTAGTCATTATTAGAATTTCTGAACATGAAAAAGGTGAAATTTTAAATGAAAAAACCTGAATAACATACCTAATAAAAACGACTTTTAAAGCATGCAATATATGGCATTTTCTTTTTAATATTTGCATAATATAAAGTACAAAACACTGAGGAGGCATCACAAGCCCAGGTTTCCTCTTCCTGGTACAGTAAGTAAGTCCAGCAGGACAGGAACTCACAAGGAAGGAACGAACAAAGCTTTATTGGAGAGCTGGCTGACGGACAGTCTCTGACCAGGAGCCAGAGAAGATGTCTGCCCTAATCTAGGTCTCATCTTTAGTTTAAGTACATCTTAGGTTTCTACAGTAATCATTACCTGATTTTTGGGAATTTTACAAGAATGTCACATAATGGTTACAAGGTTTATATTTCCCCAGAAGTTGCCGGACAGCCAGATTCCAGATGACCACTGTGTTTTAACTGTTAACCTACTTCCCAATTTGTCCTGTTTGTTCTATTCCTGTTTTGTGACTCTGCTCTCCTTTAAGAGGCTTGATGGCTAACCAAGGGGAGGGGTTGAAGAGTGGAGTCACCTACAGCTTAAGTGACTTTTCTTAATATGGAGTTTTTAAAAAAAAGGAAATGGAGTCTCTCTTGCCCTCTCCCTCCTAGATCTGCTTTCTCAAATTTTCCTGATGTGTCAAGAGAGTATCATTATATTTCTAGTATAATAATTATATTGCTCTAATGAGACATTCATGTCTCTCATGAGACATTTATTCAGGGTAGAAATTAGGAGAATAAAGTTAATGAAATAATTATTCAAGAACTCTCTGGTAAGATTCATCCTAGCACTTTTCAAAATTTTCAGCCTATATAGAACCAAATATTATATGCTAAAATTACAGATCATGTTCTCCAATACTGTCAGTGGAAAATCCTAAAAGAAGAGACTTGATTTCCAGGAAGATGGTGGAGCAGTAAGCAGCAACAAATCAGCCTTTCCAAGGATTGGAATCCAGACACTGGAAAATAATTCAGGGAAGAAAAGAAGGAGGGAGGTGGATCCCTGGGACCCAGGAAGGAACTGAAGGGAAAATCGGAGTCTACAGAGAAATTGAGGAGACAGACACATGCAGGAAAAGGAGGGAGGAAATCTGCATTTTCTCCCTGGCGTCTGGCTCGTGGGGAGAGAAAGGAAGATAGAGTCTAGAGACATAGTGAAAGTGGGTGACTCCAGAGGCTCTCAGGGAGAAACACAGCAGAGGAATGGAGCAGTGGATGTTGGGCACTACAGCAGATGGTGAGTAGCTCCAGTCCAAGCACCTGTCACGTCCCCTGCAGAGACTGCCTGGTTGGATGCCAATATAGGGATGGACCAGCTGAACCTGAGACTCAGAGCAGCCACGAGTTGGCTTCATCTCAGAGCTCCCAGTGTTAAACTCTCACAGTGACTGGGTAAGGGACAACCACAGGAGACATCCATGGTCAGGGAGCTGTGGTCAGGTAAGCAAGAGACACCCAGGGTGTTATAAGCTAAATGACTCAGGCCCCAACCAGAGACCCGGTTCAACCTGAATTTCTCCGGAATTGAAAATCCCAGAACCAGCCCTCCACCCTAATCCTACTGCTGGCTTGCTGGGATTATCCAGCACAGATCTGGGCACTGATTGTGTTATGGCTTGTGTCCAGATGTCCTCCTAAAACCTCATGTGGGCATAGGTGGGGTTTTTTCAGAGATGCCTTGATCTAGAGTGTGTGACACTGGAATTGATTCACAGTGCAATGCTAGGCTCAAGGACACTAGGATTAAGGGCATAAATGCTAGCTGCCATGAGTAGTCTGGATAAGGTAAAAGGTGCAGAAAGACATTGTTAAGGTCCCTTGCTTGCTTGCTTTTGCTTTCATCTGCTTGCCATGAACTGGTTCTATTCTGCAACATCCCTCTGTCAAGCCACCCTGACTTGGAGCCCGCTGATTATGGACCGAAACATCTACAAACTGTGAGCTAAATAAACTTTTTCCCCTTTAACTAGGTGTGTCTGGTATTTTGTCTCAGAAATGAGAGAAAAGTAAATAAGACAGAGTGCCTCCCTTGTTTACCAACGAGAGCAGAGTTACATCTTGAATTAGACATTGCCAGAAAACTGTAGACCCCAGAAGATAACCACAGACTGGAAACCACAGATAAATTTTTTTCTTTGCTTTTGGACTTTTAAAAACATTTTTTGTTCAATGGATTTTTGTTTGTTTTCTTGTTTTTCTAATTGATTTTGTTTTCTACATGTGAACAGTTTTTCATTTTTTTGCTTTGTTTTTCTTTTTTCCTTCTTTCCTTCCCTCCTACCTTTTTCACCATTTTCCTGAGGCTTGGAGAATTTTCCTTTGTCCTTCAACCTAACTCTTTCTTTTTTTTTTTTCCCAGTACTGGGAATCAAACTCATAACCTTGTGCTTGCCAGGCAGGTGCTTTGTGGCTGAGCTAAATCCCCAACCCCATTCAACCTAACCCTTAATCTCTTTCTCTTCTTTCATTTTTTCTTTCATTTTTTTCCTCTTCTCCCTTTTAAATTTTCTCCCCTTAATGTAAGGTTGCTCTATTGAAAAGATACTTACTCTATATAGTTTTCTGATTTATCTTAGATTATGTTGTATAACTATAAATCTTGTACCTAGGCTTACAGGTGGCAAATTTTGAGTTATAGTTTGTCATTTTCCAGTCTGTGTTTGATGCTATTGCTATTACCAATTGTACTTCTTTAACCAAGGTGATATAATTGTTGTGACCAATTGATTTTCCTTGTATGCTAGTACCTAGATTGTCTGGGGGTCATAAGCAATACTACATCCCAGCACCAAAGAATTGGGTGCTAGGCCTCTAGGCTACAACCTTGCATCCCTAATAAACAGAAGAGGCAGGATCCTGGGACAGACTCAAAGGCCAAAAGTCAGCTACAACTAGAAGATATCTCTGAAAAGAAGTCACTTCCTTAAAAGGTCTTGATACTGAGACTTGTGGGAGAGTGAGGCTTCTGGCAGAGTGGTAAGTAGTGGAGAAAGAGCACTCTGAGATTTGATGTCCAGGTGCTGGAACATAGCAACGTGAGGAAGAGAAGAAAGAGGGAAGTAGGTCCCTGGAAGCCAGCAAGGATCTGAAGTCAGAATTACAGCCCACAGGGAGAGAAAAAAGGGAAATTTTAACAAAGAAGAAGGAGTGGCAGATGGTGCTTTCTCCTTAAGCTGGACTCACTGGGTGGGAGGGCAGCTGAAAACTGCAGACACACAGTGACTACTGGTGACCCCAGAGGCCTCCACAATGAAACACACCAGTGGAATGGAGCAGTGGATGCATCAGACTGTAGTGGCTGCTGAGTTATTCAGGTTCAGATGTCTGGTAGGAGAGGGTGATTGGTCGGGAGCCATCTTGTAGAGCGGCCAACTGAGCTCAGAACTCAGAGCAACTGCTGGTTCCATCTAATGGCTCTCAGTGTTGGGGTCAGGGAACCCAGTTTGAACTCTCAGTGACCCAAATCCAAGCCAGCAGGAGGCACATGGACTGCTTCAGGCTGAACAGGTCTGGTTCCAGCCTCACAACCAGAAACCAGCCTGAGCTTCAGTGGAAATAAAGTTGCAGATTCACTGGGGTTATCCACTACCTACTGTAAAGCTACATCGGGTTTGCTGGGACTAATCAACAAACTGAACTCTGTCTTCCAGTGACAGTAGAGACATCCCTTGAAGTGGACATTATTTTCTTATTTCTTTCTCTCTCTCTCTTTTTTTTTATCTGAGTGTGAACATGGTTTCTAGTTTTGTTGTTGTTGTTCTGTTCCTGTCTTGTTTTTATTTTTTCCTTCTCTTTCTCTCTTGTCTTCTTCACCAGTTTCCAAAGATTTGTGTAATCTTCCTTTGTCCTCCAGCCTTGCTTCTAATCTCTTCCTCTTCTTTGATTTCTCTATTTCCCCCCTAGCTCCTTCAAAATTTTCTTCCCTGGGGCAAAATTGCCACATTGAGGGCTAATTTACTACTTACTATTTTCAGGTTTGTTTTAGATTTTGATATATAACCACAAATCTAGTTCCTACAGTTAAAGGCAAATTAAGAGTTACTTCAGTTTGTCATTTTCTACACTGTTTGATGCTATTGTTATTGGTGATTGTACCACTTTATCCAAAGTGACATAATTTTTCTAACCAGTTGTTCTTGGTATACCAAGACTGAGATTACTCAAGTGTCATTAAAACATACTATATGCCAGTGCAAAGGAACCAAGGTCTGGGACAAGTAGGCAGCAACTTCTCTATAAGTTGAAGAGGTAGGATCTTGCAACAGATTCAAAACCCCAAATCCAGCTACACCTGGAAGACATTACTGAGAAATAGTCATTTCCTAAGGGTCCTAATATTAGCAATAAAGCTACTTGCCATAAATAATTTAAAAGCATAACCCAGAAATTACACTAAATTAAAAAAAAATACAAAGTGAGAAGACACTTAAACAAAATGCAATCCCAGACTTAGACTTATAGCTCAACAAAGGCAAACCCAGAAGGCAATGAGGTGGAAAGATCCAAAAGCCACCCACCTGGACTGTCTGGAGTAATAATAGTGGAAGTAACAAAGCAGATGAACTTGGCTTTAGAAAAAATCAAATCAAAATAATTTCTCAGATAACTGCAGAGGTGGTGACTATGATGAAAGATGTTTAGTAACTCTAGAGCAGATACAGATAAAAAAAATAGAAAAGCTTAGGAATATGATGGAAATAATAAATGCTCAACATAGAAAGAAATGGAATCTATGAAACAGATTCAAACAGACATCTAGATTAAGAATTCCATTGAAAGTATATGCAGCATAATGAGCCAATGTGAGGACAGAATCTCAGATATGGAAGACAGGATTGTGGCTAGTGATCATGAAAAGAAAGATTTCTTTAAAATATCAAGGAACCATGAAAAATCAATCTAACAGCTGCTAGATGATGAAAAGAAGAACAACATAATATTGATCAGAGTCCATGAAAAAGCTGGAGATAGCATATATGACACAACCTGTTCACAGAAGTCAGGGCAGAAAACTTCCCAAGCATGGAAAAACAACTTGACATAAAGATAAATGAGGTATATAAAACCCCACTTAGCTACAATCAGAAAAAGAACTACACCAAAGCATATAGTAGTCAAGATTCCAGAAATTCAACACAAGAAAAGAGTATTAAAAGCTGTTTGAGAAAAGAAACAAATCAGCTATAAAAGAAAGCCCATCAGAACCACAGCAGACTTCTCAACACAAACCCTCAAGTCAAAGAGAGCTGGGAGTGAAGTATTTCAAACCCTAAAAGAAAACAAGTTTCAATCCAGATTGATGTGTGCTGAGAAATTATCTTTCAAAATTGATGGAGAGGGGCTGGGGATATAGCTCAGCAGCACAGTACCTGCCTGGCAAGCATGAGATCGTGAGTTTGATTCCCAGTACCATCCTCAAAAAAAAAAAAAAAAAAAAGCAACAAAATTGATGGAGAAATAAGACACTTCCATGATAAAGAACACCTGAGGAGATGCATGACCACCAAACTAGCACTCCACAATGTTCCAAAGAACATGCTAGAAAGACATAACAAGGATTACAACTCCATGAACCCCAAAAGAATGAATACACCAGACAAGGCAAGTAATTAAACAGAGGTGGGGGGAAGGGAACCGAAAATAGGAGAACAACATGTCAAGGATAAGTCAATACATATCAGTTTTAGTCATTAGTGTCAATGGTCTCAATTCACCAGGCAAAAGAAATAGACTCACAGGATAGATCAAGAAGCAAGATCTAACAATATACTGCATACAAGAAAACATTTAATTAAAAAAGAAATTCATAGACTGAAAGTCAAAGGGTGGAAAACAAAACTCCATGTGACAAGAACCCAGAGAAAAGCAGGGGTAGGTGTTCTATTTTCAAAGTGGATTTCAAGCCAAGACTGATTAAGAGACAATGAAGGTCACTATATCCTTGTCAAGGAAGAGATAGAAGGAGATAACAATCATAAATATATATGTACCAAATAACCAGAGCACCCAGCTATATAAAACAAAGATTAATGGACATGGAAAATCAAATAAGCACTAATATAACTGTAATGGGGGACCTCAGTACTCCACTGTCACAAATACATGAACTAGACAAAGAAATCAACAGTGAAATATTAGAATTGAAACAAACTTTTGAACAAAAGGACTTAGTAGATGTCTACAGAGTGTTGTGGGGTGATTCATTCTTCTCAGGTACACATGGGATGTTCCCCAAAATAGACAACATACTAGTTCATAGACCACGCTTAAGTAAATGCAGAGAAATTGAAATTATCCCATGCACACTATCAGACCATAGTGCAATGAAATTAGAAATCAATGGCAAAACACAAAACCTTCATAAAATCAAGGCAATTAAAATAACTCCCTCCTGAACAACCAATGGGTCACAGATGAAATTAAAGAAGAAATTAGTTTTTACAACTAAATGATAGTGCTAATACAACATGCCAAAACTTATGGGACACAGTGAAAGCACTCCTACAAGGGAAATTTATAGCAGTGAATACCTATATCAGGAAAACAGAGAGAGCTCAAATAAACAACCTAATCTTGAACTTCAAACTTCTAGAAAAAGAACAGCAAATCAAGCCTAAAGCTTGTACAAGTGAGGAAATTATAAAGATCAGAGCAGAAACTAATGCAATGGAGGGTAAGAAACAATTCAAAGAATCAATGAATTGAACAGTTGGTCCTTTGAAAGATTAAATAAAATTGACAAATCCTTAGCCAATCTTATCTAAAAAGGAAAGAAAAAGACTCAAATCCATGCTATTAGGAATGAAAAGGGTGAAATGTGATACACCATATTAACAGAGCCAAGGGCAAAAGCCATATGATCATCTCAATAGTTGCAGCAAAAGCTTTTCACAAAATCCAGCACCCATTCATGATAAAAACCCTACAAAAAATTGGAATAGACTGTCTTTATCTCAATCCGATAAAAGCCATCTATGACAACCAACAGCCCACATCATACTAAATGGACAAAACTGAAAGCTTTCTCTCTAAAATCAGAAATGAGACAAGGATGTTCACTGTTTCCACTCTTATTCAACATAGTCCTAGAAACTTAAGCCAGAGCAATTAGACAAGAGAAAGGAATAAGGATAGAAAAGGAAGGAGGGAAATTATCATTATTTGTGGATGACAAGATACTCTACATAGAAGACACCAAAAACTCTACCAAAAGACTTCTAGATATAATAAGCAAATTCAGTAATGTAGCTGGATACAAATTCAACACTTGAAAATCAATAGCCTCCCTGTACACAAAAAACAAACTCACTGAGAGGGAAATTAGGTAAACAACACCTTTCACAGTAGCATCCAAAGAAATGAAATACCTAGGAATCAACCTAATGAAGGATGCAAATGACCTCTACCCTGAAAGCTACAGTACTCTGAAAAGGGAGATTGAAGAAGATCACAAAATGGGAAGATATCCCTTGCTCTTGGGTAGGAAAAAATTGATATAGTGAAAATGGCCATACTTTCAAAATTGTTATACAGATTTAATGCAACCCTGAGCAAATTCCAACAGCATATCTCACAGAATTGGAGAAAACAGTCCTAAAATTCATTTGGAACCAAAAGAGACCTAGAATAGTAAAGGCAATTGTGGCAACAAAAGTAAGGTAGGGGGCATCAAAATCCCTGACTTGAAACTATACTACAAACCTACTGTGATAAAACAACATGATACTGGCCAAAAAAACACACTGCTGATCAATGGAACAAATTAGAAGATGCAGAAACAATCCAAACATACTCAGCCACATGATCTTTGATAAAGGGTTCAAACATGTTCACTGGGAGAAAGATAGCTTCTTTAATAAACTGTGCTAGAAAAACTGGATTTCTACATGCTGAAGATTAAAACTAGATCCAGCTCTATCAGAATGCGCTAAACTAAAATCAAAATGGATCAACTATCTGAATATTAAACCAGAAACACTAAATCTTCTGGAAGAAAGATTAGGTACAACTCTGAAGACATAGGTGTAGACAGAGACTTCATGAACAAAACCCTCATTGCATGGAAAATACTACAAAGAATCAAGAACTGGAATCTCATATTATTAAAATCTTCTGCACAGCAAGAGATACCACCAACAGAGTGAAAAGACAACCTGCAGAGTGAGGAAAAATGTTTGCCAGCTGTTCCTCAGACAAAGGATTACTATCAAGAACATATAAAGAACTCAAAGAAATCAGACCTCCCAAATTTAAAGACCCAAACCAAAAAAATGGGCATCTGAGATGAATATATACTTCTCAGATAAAGAAGTACAAATGGCAAGTAAATATTTTCTAAATGTTCAATATCATTTGTCATTCAAAAGATGCAAATTAAAACAATTCTCAGATTCCATCCCACTCCAGATAAAATAGCTATTATCAAGAAATCAGCCAGGCATGGTGGCACACACCTGTAATCCCAGCACATGGGAGGCTGAGGTAGGAGGATTGTTGCTTCCTGCCTCAGGAGTTTGAGACCAGCCTGGGCTACAAAGTGAGCTCAAGGCCAGCCTGAACCACATAGTGAGACCCTGTCTCAAAAAGACAAAAAAAAAAAAAAAAAAAAAAAAAAAAAAAAAAAAATCAACCAATAATAAATACTGGTGGTGTTGTGGGGGAAAAGGTACACTTCTTCACCACTGGTGGCAGTGTAGACTGGTATAGCCACTGTGGAAATCAACATGGAGATTCCTCAAAAAACTAGGACTAGAAGTTCCATTTGACCCAGGCACTTCCCTTCTTGGTATCTTCCCAAAATAATTAAAAAGCATCATATCACAACAATATATAAATATATGTTCACCCATGTTTATAGCAGTACAGTTTGTAATAGCTAAATCTTGGAAACAACCCAAATGCCCATCAACTAATAAATGGATAAAGAAGATGAGTTATTTTATACAATGGAGTACTACTCAGCCATAGAGAAGGATAAACTTGAGACATTTATACTTAAATGGAGGGACCTTGAGACCATACTCTCAACTGAATTAAATTAGACACACAAGTGTGAATATCACACTGTCTTTCTGGTGTGTGAAACTGAAAGTGTAAAAAAACCCAACATGTATAATAAAAATTGTGAAATGGGAAAAAAATGTTCAAAAGGAAAGGGGAACTAGGGAGGGGGGAGGGAGAAAGGAAGGAAGGGAAAAGAAAAAAAGTTAGAAGAAGAATAAAATGGAAACAAAGCTTTGTGAATCAGTAGGGGAAGAGAGGTTGAAGGGAGGGGAGAAGGATAGGGAAAAAAAGAGGACTCAAAATATATCATGTACAGGTGCAAATTTCCTAGGATACTATGATCATTTTGCATATCTAAATTGTACCAATAAACTTTATTTTTAAAAAAAGAAGTCTTGATACTAGTAATAAAGCTACTTACCATAAGAAATTTACAAACTTCAATGTGGAAAACAAATTTAAAAAAGAAAGAAAGTGAGAAAACATAAAAGCAAGATGCAACCCAACACCCCCAACTCACCCAACACAAATCCAGGGAACACTTAAGTGGAAGAAATCAAAAGCCGCCCAGCTGAAATTTCTGAAGTGATAGTAATGGAAGTAACAAAACAGATGGAGAAGTTTTTTGACAATACCAAAACAAATAATTGTACAGATAATTTAAGAGATAACAATAATGAAAGAAATGGTTAATGAATCTAGAGTAGATACAGATTTTAAAAATAGAGGAGTTTAGTAAAGATGGAAACCATGAATGCCCAATATAGGAAAGAACTGGATTATATAAAATGGATTCAAATAGATATCCAGGAGATTAAAAATTTGATTGAAAGTATTTGCAGCAGAATCAACTAATGTGAAGACAGAATGTCAGATCTAGATGACAGGGTTGTGGCTGGTAATCATCAAATGAAAGACTTCTTAAAATTAGCAAGGTACCATGAAAAATCATCCAATAGCTAATAGATTATGCAAAGAATGAGGTATGATCAATTGGAATCAATGAAAAATCAGAAGATAGCACAAAAGACACTGAAAAAAACTTGTTCATAGAATAGCAGAAAACTTTCCAAGCATGGAAAAATGACTTGGCATAAAGTTAAATGAGGCATATAAAACCCCAGCTAGCCATGATCAGAAAAAAATACACCAAGGCATATAGTAGTTAAGATTCCAGAAACTCAGTACAAGAAAAGAATATTAAAAGCTGTTAAAGAAAAGAAATAAATCACATATAAATGAAAGCCCATCAGAATCACAGTCTCAAGTTGAGAGCTTGGAGTGAAGTATTTCAAGCTCTAAAGGAAAATAACCTCCAACCCAGATTGTTATACCCTGCAAAATTATCTTTCAAAATTGATGGAGAAATAAGATACTTCCAAGATAAGGAACACCTGAAGAAATTTATGACCACCACTCTGAAAAGTTCTGAAGGATATTCTGGAAAGAGACACCAAAAACAACAATTCCAAGAATCCCAATAAATGAATCCACTAGCCAAGTCAAACAATTAAATAGAAGGGAAAGAAAAGGAATCAACACAGGAAAATAATATAATGACAAAGATAAGTCAAATCATATCAGTTATAACCATCCATGTGAATGTTGTCAGTTCACCAAAGAAGAGAAACAGATTTGCAGAATGGATCAAGAAACAAGATCCAAAAATATACTACATACGAGAAACATATTTAACACAAAAAGAAATTCATAGATTGAAAATCAAAGTATGGAAAACTATACTCCATGCAACAGAAACCTGGAAAAAAGGAGTAGCTATTCTATTTGCAGACAAGTGGATTTTAAGCCAAGATTGATTAGAAGAGACAAAGAAGGACACTACATACTTGTTAAGGGAATAGTCCAAGAGGAAGAAATAATAAAAAAAAATATGTACCAAATACTGGTTCACTCAACTGTATGAAACAAACACTAATGAACATGAAAAAATAAAATAAGCACTAATATAACTGTAATTGGTGGCCTCAACAGTCTACTGTCACAGTGAACAGATCAACTAGACAAAAAGCAAAGCAATATTAGAGCCGAACCAAACCTTTAAACACATAGACCCAGTAGATATCTACAGACTATACCACCCAATAACAACAGAATGCACATTGTTTTCAGCAGCACATGGGATTTTCTCCAAAATAGACCACATACTAGATTGTAGAACGTGCTTAAGTAAATGCAAAAGAACTGAAATTATCCCATGCATGTTATCAGACCATAATGTGATGAAATTGGAAAGCAATGGCAAAAGAAACCACAAAAATACACACATGAGACTTGCAAACTTCTTCTGAGGGCTTCAGGACACCAGGGATAGGAGGCAGTTGTGGGGCTGTAACTGTGGCAAAATACCCAATGCCCCAAATTAAGTAAGGAAAGGTTTGTTTAGCTTACAGTTTGTGGAGGTTTCAGTCCATACTTGGCTGGCTCTGAGGCAGAGTGGCACATGGCAGAGGGCAAAAGTTCATGGAGGCAAAAACAGCAAAAGCAAAAAGAGCAAAAGGGAGGAGGGACAGCAGGCAGCCTCTTTCCCTCCCTTACACTATATGCAAACTACCCGCCCCAGGGCAGGTGTAGCTCTCACATCCATAATTCCAACATTGGACCATGAGTCAGTCATAAACTCTAGAAGCTCACCTCATGACTGCTTAATGACTTGAAGGGACATGCAGAAACAAACCATAACATTCTACCCCTGGCCCCCCAAAGACTCATGCACATCTTTTTATGAAGAAGACATTCCTGTCCATCTCTAAGAGTTGCCAAAATCTCAACAGTTTCAGCATTGCTAAAAAGTCCAAGTACCAAGTCTCCTCCTAGGTATAAGGCAAATTCTTAGTTGCAACCCCCTGTACAAATGAAAAGTTAACCTTCAACCTTCAATGACACAAAATAAACATTACCATTCCAAGAAGTACAAACAGGGGGATACAAAGCATTGGGACCAAAGAAAGTACAAAATCCAGCGGGGCTAACATTATGTCCTGTGGTTTCATGTCCAGCATTTGAAGCAATCTGTGGCACATTGTGAGCTCCAAAGGGCTTGTATGACTCCATCTCTATGGCACTTCTGGTGGTTACAGCTCCCATGGCTTCTCTCTTGGGCATGCTTTATTCTCTCCTTGCAGCTTTCCTCAGACAATCCATGTTCTTGGCTTTTCGAAACTTCTGAGGTCTACACTGCACCTCTTGCATCATACTCACAGCTTTATATACTGCACTCTCAGGGGCAAACTGCCTAGCCTCCCAGGCCTTCTTCTGCAATTGAGGTGCAAGTCTTTTTAACCTCAGAACTCTTGCATTCTGATGAGATCAGGCGTGTTCAAGGTGGTATACCCATAGACTACTCTTGCATTCTGCATGTGCCTCAAGCCAGTGCCACTTGAATGATGCCAAGGTCTGCTGCCACTTGGAGCAGTAGCCAAGCTTTCCTCTCTCTTGGTCATAGGGGTCAAGTGCCTGGATCACTGGGCACCCTCAGTCCAATTCTGAGGAACAAATTCTCTATGCCTCCGCTGTTCTAGAACCTGGTGGGGCTGCCACCGCCACTCTGGAGCATTGTGCTCTGTGGCTTTCTCCTCAAGGCAAGGTCTTTCACTTTTGCAGTTTTGAGGCTGCAAACAGTGGAGACTTGCTGCTCCTAGTGATGCCCTCATGCCACCTTTTCTATTCTCTTGCTCCTCTTCAACAATCAAGATCTCAGCTCTACCTTTGCAATCCACAGTTTTACTGGAGCTTCCTTTCTGGCCAAGCTCACATTTTAAATCATCCTGCTGGGCTCTTTGCTCTTGATTCTCAGCATAAATCTG